>NW_027518692.1:37882500-38482500 GCF_043159265.1 Tasmannia lanceolata
GTTAAATTTTGATTTGAAAATAGCATTGTGGCCGTTGGATGTCTAATGGGACATCGGTCAATGGTTTTTAATACTCCACGTGACAGAAAAATAGTGCCAGCTCAGCCAAGAATCAACACACGCGCTCAAAGTCGCTATCACAACCAACGGTAAACTTGCAACTAATAGCGAATTAAAAGAAAAGATGATCCTAACCCTTAAATCAATGGCGCTTTAAAACAAAAGATCTTGCCTCTTAGATGGCCACGCAGCATAGATGGATCCTTGCCCTTAAATTAATGGTGGGTTAAAAGAAAATATCCTACCTCGTAGATTGGTTGTGCCCAGAAAATCCTAGGCTTCTTCTAATCTAGTTTAATTTCTAATTCAATCTAAGCGCTTGATTTTGATAGGTTACCTCACTTAACCAACTTGCGAATATACCACCTAGATGATCCAACGGTGAATCTCAATCTAATCCAATCGTGAGATATCGAATATTGACTTGTGCCATAATATTCAATTGCCATGGTGAGGGGATTTACTATATGGTGATGTAATTTCGAGGTTGAAGCATGTGAATGAGGTCGCAGATTTTGGATGAATAAGGTCACAGTGGAAACATGTTGTGTAATTGATTATGCATCAATTTCACTGTGTTTGGAAGAATTGCTGCACTGTAATTTTAGGCTTCTTTGACCCCGGAGATTATTTTTGGCCATTTCATTATGTCCTCATATTTATTTGTAAGGAAGTTAGAGCCACATATTGTAGCTATAATGGTATTTCCTCATGTTTATCCTACTTACAAATTTACAACCCTCGATAGAGTTAACATGTGACACAGAAGCTTCTTGGGTACGAAACGTACTTGGTATGTTTGTTATTGTGGTGTGATTGATGTGGAATATAGATGACTTGCATACAACTTCTTACATGGAAATCTATTTGTAAATAAAGGCCGTTTGGGTACGCGGATTTTAGAATCTTGGATTTCTTCAAAATTGTAGATGGGAGCAAGGTTTTAAATTTCGACCGAAAGTTAGGGTTTCGGTCAACCCTGAAATCGAAATTGGGTAACCTCAAAGCGGTACAAAATTTCGGTCGAAATTTTGATATTTCGATTCCCATTTCAGGAAAATCTCCAAAAAAATATGGATTTTCAGCTTTAATTAATATTTTCCAGAAATTTCGTCAAAATTTTTACGAGATAAAATATTGTTTTGATTTGATTTCGTTCAATTTCGGCTGAAATTTCGGTTTCAAGGAGTAACGAAACGCATTCCGAAACCGAAATTTGAAACCTTGGATGGGAGACAAGAGAAGGAGACCAGCTGTCGTTTTCAGATTTCTTTCTCTTATACAGAATTTCGGCAGGAATTTTGAAATTTTGGCTGAATTTTGGGATAATATTAAATAATTATAAATAAATTGAGATTTTTTTGGTGAAGATAAACGAAATTTCGACTAAATTTTTGAAATTTTGGCTGAAATAAAATACCGTTTTGGATATTACCAATTTCGGTTTCGGTCTCAACAGAAACCCGAAATTTAGGATCTCGGTCGAAATTTAAAACCATGCTAGTTCTATGGTAAATAGTAGGGCCTAAAAACCAGAGACCCCTTTTAATTGGAAATGATATCAGCACAACAATGTTTTAGTAATCTCATAAACCTAGCCTTTTCTTTTCTTTTTCTTTTTTCAATTTGATTTTCATAGCTTTTTGGGAACTATATAATAACCTTTCACAGGAATCACAGCTCTTTAAATAATAAAAGACAAGATGGGTAAGTGAAAATATCAATAAACGGTTGTGCTGATATCATTTCCCTTTTTGTTTTGCAGGATTAAAGCCTATAAATAATTAATGATAAACTTGCATTGGAAAATTAAAGCCTATAATCATGACCATTGATCGGGTGGAATATTGCAATTATACCCACACATGGTCCTGGTGTCATGACTCATGTCCCATGGGCATCCCGTTGGTCTACATAATTAGTGATTTGCTAGCGTCCATTGCAAGAAGGCATTTCGCAGATTGTATGTTGCATCTGACAGCAGCCACACAGTTAATGAAGACAAAATCTGCTGAAAAGTGAGCCTCTGTGGCTGCTGTCAGATGCAACATACCAACCGCGAAATGGTAAAAAGACAAATTTTTGGGTAGTGATAAAATCACCCCCTTCTATTACAACATTCACCCCCTATTTTTCAAAATGGTCCGTACAACTCTCACCATAGGATGATCCAGACTGTCCATTTGATGGGCCACAATGTAAATAGGTTGTGCCCCAAAAATCATTTCATAGGATGATCCTAGCCATCTGATGTATAGAAGTTTGATTATATGGAGTTTCTCTATAGATCGGAGGAATAGGATAAATGATAAATGCGCCCATTTTCATCACTTGGGACACCCAGCTGCATTGAAGACCCTAAATTAATCTCCCATTTCGTCCTCCTTCAAAACCCTAATCCCACAAACACCTCTCTCTCTCTCTCTCTCTCCATTTTAGACCTTCCACCCCTCCTTGAAACCTATAAAACGCTCCCAACATCTCTATTTTTCCTGCAATTACAACATATTTCGGAGCTGTAAAGAAAATCTCTCTCTCTCTCTCTCTCTCTCTGGTGTTTCCCAAAACCCTAGTTCGGCAATTCTTCAACATCCCCACAAAACCCACCCCAACCCTAAATTAATCCCCCATTTCGCCCTCCTTCAAAACCCTAATCCCACAAACACCTTATTCTCTCTTTCTCTCTCTCTCTCCGCATCAATTGTGTTTCCTAAATCCCTAGTTCGGCAATTCTTCAACATCCCCACGAAAACCCACCTCAGATCCTAAATTAATCCCCCATTTCGCCCTCCTTCAAAACCATAATCCCACAAACACCTTATTCCGAAAATTTCTTATCCCTTCAGAATCCGCCCAGAATGGATTCTTCCGGCAAGAACAAGGATCGCCTTTGACTCGAAGGCTGAGTCACCCGAGTCATCCTCTCGATCGTATTTCGGTCGAGGATACGAAGAAAATCTTGTCGGATGGAGATGTTGAAGGCGAGATTGCGACATCGACCGAAGGATTCCCTGCTAGGGTTGGAGCCCCGATCAGGTAAATATTTTTCCTCCATCCAACGACTGTCATTTCTCTATTCAGGTGGATCCCTTTAGCCTCTAGGAACATTTGGAAATTGCCTCTTAGGTTTTCCTGCTAATGCAATGACCCCCCAATTTTTGGCTAATCGATGCGATACATACATCCAAGAGATGAGTGCAAATACCAAAACATACATCTAGATCTCTAATTCCTCACTGTTGACAATTTATTTTCTGAAATCAAAGAGAGATGATCTAATTCCTCACTGTTTACAATTTTACCATTGATCTTTACTGATGCGCCCGGAAATCCGGAAATGGAATACTCTGCCGCTCCCAACCTGTCCTCGCCCAAATTCATTTCTTGAAACGTTCCACTATGTAGCACATTTTCAGAACTGCCGGTACCGAGTAAAATCTTCCTGACGTAGTAATTAGAAATGATCAGTCGAATAACCAATGCATCATCATGGGGAACCTACAGTCCTTCATAATCATCATTAGAAAAAGAAATAACTTCATCACCTTTAAAGATTCTATTCGGGCCTTCTTTGACGGTGTTTCAAGGGAAAGTATCCGTTCGACATACTCACGACGGCCTGCTGTCATTGGTCCTCTAGCCGCAGGCCCCCCCCCGGCAATAATATTGATCTTTCCTGCAACATTAGGAGGTTGTTCGGGGTCGGGAGTATGGTGACGGGGCCTATCTTCGCGGATTCCCCCTGGAGATGATGCCTGGAGGTGGCGGCGATTCCGGGAATGGTGCCTATTGCTAGAATGTCGTGGAGAACGATGCCGGCTCCTGAGCGGCGTGGTCGGGAGCCGGCATAATGATTTAATTGGCCTTCTCCAACCAATTTTTCAATTTGTAACCTGAGGTGGTAACAATAATCTGTTTCATGACCATGATCTGAATGGAAATCACAATATTTTCCTGCAAAACGCTTCTTAGATTTTGTTTTCATTTTCTTCTGGGGGGTCAACAGACCTTGATCTCTTATCTCGAAAAGAACATGAGATAAGGGGACTTTCAAGAGAGTGTATCCCAATCTTTTAAAGATAGGGACTGCATTCCAAATTGCCGATCTGTCATCCATCCTTAACCTGCTCGATCCCTTGCGGTCTTCTTTCTTCTTTTCACTGGGGCCTGCCTAATCACTATTCCGATCGTGACTACAAGCTTCTTCCGCTCGGATGAGCTTGTTGGCTTTAGACGCGAGCTCCTGGAAATCTCTGGGCGGTTTGAGAGTGAGATGCACCTTTAAATTTTGGTCAGTGGTGGTGTGTTTTAATGCAGCTACCGCCATTTAAACATCAATCTTGGTGACCTGGGACAAGTCGGCATTGAATTTAACCATAAAGTCTCTCAAGGTTTCACTCTTCCCTTGACGAAGAGCAAGGAGGGCATCTGCGGGATCATGAGAGAAGCGATTGTTGGCGAAATGTGTCGTGAATTTTCTACCAAATTCGTGAAAGGAGCTGATGGAGTCGGACTCCAAACGTAGGTACCAATCACTGTCACTTTTTCTCAACAAGGAAGCAAATGCTTTACACATGAAACCATCGGAAGCACCGCACAATGACATTATTCTATTAAAAGTTTGTAGAAATTCCAACGGGTCGGTAGTATCGTCATAGTATCCAAATCGTGTTAGATCCATCGCCGTATCAAATGTGGCTCCGATCATATCCGAAGTAAAGGGCGAGGAGGTCTCCCTTTCCCACTCGTCCAAGATATCATTGGGATAAGGTTTTTTGAGTTCTCGCTTAACTTCCCGAATTTGCCTTTGAGTTCTGCAAATTGATCCCCACCGAGTGATTGTGCCGAGGTTGCTTCCCCCTCTTTATGAGCTAGAGGCAACCCTCGGGGTCGGCCTGAGCGAATATGATTGGCATGGCTTTGGGAAATCGGCCTAACAGTTGGTGGCCGCGCACTTTAATTTGATGAACTCCTTCCTCGGGAGGCATATGACTATTAGTTGAAGTAGAAGCGGCGCAGTCTTTCTCCCGGTATCGTCGTCGAGGATGATGGTCTTCCTGTGATTCCTCACTGTTCTTCTTGGACATTTCAAAATGACCACGGGGAGGATTTGCAGGAGCAGCTTTCCTCTTCCTCTCTAGTAGTAAGACCAACCTTGTTGGGTAATTACGATTGTTCTTTAATGGGGTGATCCTTCCTCGGTTTTTTTTCTTCTGTATCCAGTAGATAGGAGAGAATATGAATATCTGTTTGCTGTGTATTATTGTATATATCTGTCTCTTTTGCATGTAATCTTTTTATCTTTATGTGCCACGTGGACTCTCTCAATCATTTGAAGGAGAGTTCAAATCCTTTGATTGGGTGATGTGTTGGCTACCACAAGAGATTAGTAGCGTATTCGGCCGGTAAATTATGCGTGTTGATAATGGATAATGGTGATGATGAAGACTAATGAGAGTTCTTTATGGATAAGCAGGAGAAAGGCGGCACGATCCTACGGTTGCACCATTTTTTACCCCATCACGATCCAAAGAGGTTGAAACTCCTCTCCCTTTTCTCATTGATGCCCTCTCAATTCTCTCCCTCTCCCAACATTGGATAAACTAATATTCGGTGGAAAGTATTTCTCATGACTTACAAACATGGTCATAGTTTTCTTAGTACTTCATGATAATTGAATAAGATTGGCTCCTTTAGGCTCTTTCTTTTGCTATTTAAATTGGTATTCCCTCTCATCAATATATTTCATTCATTAAGTACCAAAGTAAAAGTTATAGACCAAAATCATGTACAACAATCATGGTATGACCTATCTTTAACGAAACAGTTGTAGCCATATCTGTGCATCACAAGTTAGGCATGGTTCTAGCCCTAGTGTATGCCAAAGGCAACATGAGTATCTTCTTTGCACGACCGACGAACGCCCGTTTTGTCAAATTATCATAATCATTCTCCTCGATTGCATCCAAGATCTCACGATACAGCAACAAGGAAGACCACACCTGTAACATCACCAAACCACGATCAATAACATTGCTAAGACAATCTAATTTCATTAATTAATGTTACTGCTATTACAAGAAAATGTGCTTTAGAGCATTAAATTTTTTATGAAAATGATATTTCTAATTTTTTTTTTTAAATAAATAAATTCACTTTTAAGAAAACGAAGAAATGCTCCCGGGGGGGGGGGGGGGGGGATGTCATTTCCAAAAATTTAATGCAAGGTGTTCGATATAGGTATTAAAAAAAATTACATCTATAAGGTATTTAATACTGCAAGGTATTTGATATATGTATAAAGAAATTTACATCTATAAGGTATTTAATAACCATAAAGAAATTTACATGTATAACATATTTATTGGTTCTCAACTCAACTCAGCCTTTGTCTTAAACATATTTATTGGTTATCATTAAAAAAATTAACATAATTATTGGTTATAAAGAATTTTACATTCATTTCAAAAAAATAAAGAAATTTACATTTATAATACAAGGTTTTAAATAACGTTGATAGATATAGATTCTCTTAATTTAATTGTTTGATTAATATCTAATCTACATTTAAATTGTTTAAGAACCTTTTTGGGGTTATATAGTATTTATTATGGGAATTTTATGTTTGTAGGGTGGGTGGGTTTTATATAAAGTAGAGAGGGTTGTGGGAAGCTCAAGCTTTCGCATTTATTCCATTTGCAAATGTATTAAATATTGCTGGCTTTCTTTTCTAGTTATTTACACAACTATGTAGCATATTGTGCTTAGTGTGTGCTTTATACACAATTTAGAAGGACCCATTTGTAAATTACCGGCCAACGGCTAGCCTTATCAAGATGCGAAGCTCCTTCCTCTGCTTGGTTGAAATAGAACCTTGCTCTTCTAATCTGTTCTTTCATGAACTCCCTCCAGCCATCTGTTACCTTTCTAGTGAAAACATCCTCATCACATAGCCCAAACTGAGAGAGCTCGTTTTGAGGAAGATACACTCTCCCTCGTAGTGCACTGCGAATTAAGAGCAACCCAACATCAAATTTGGAGTAAAGAACAATCTAACATTATTGGAAGAAGTTTTCGTTATTGTTGATATGAACTTACTCTTCACCCACATCTCTAAGAATATTTGTTAGCTGATTACCGATACCCAAATCGAGAGCTGCGTTGTAGATGTTGTGGATCGAAGCAAGTGAGTCCGGAGCAATTCCCATCACCGGAACACTCATGAGGCCGACGGTTCCAGCAACGTAGTAGCAGTAAAGATAGAGCTCGTCAAAATTTTGGTATCTGCATTTCCTTATGTCCATTCTCATGCCCTCAATCATGTCTCTAAACGGCTGACAAAATTCAAAATATTATGAGAAAAAAGGAACAAAGCAGCAAGCAAGCCTACCGTGACAGTTTGGGAGTTCTGAACATGTAATCAAAGATTCAATCACCAAAAGATTATTAATCTATATAATTTACTCGTATATGAAGATTAAAAGATAATCCATGGCATGGATGGTACAGGTAATAGTAGGGAGATAATGCTGGTCATCATCATTCAGGATGGTCAGAACTCATGAATGATCTGCGCATGATCATTCATAAGGTCATCATTCATGATGGTAATAGTAGGAAGATTATCTGTGCATGATCTATGGCATGTATGGTGGCAGGTGCGTAGACTAGGTAGAGGTCGAGACTCGGGGGTGTGGGGGTCTCCCTATTTTTTCATACTTTCCCAATTTGGTTGCCATTGGGTTTTTATTTTCCTGGAAGTTTGTTCGAGAATAGCTGCCACGTAGGACAAATTCCTCGTTTGGATGCCAAAGAGCATTGGACTCCCCTTTTACTCCATTTGATGTCTCCCATGTAATAATTGCTTTTCTGCTGATATGGACTCCTTGTCCCCTCCTTAAATTATTCCAAAAGCAATGGTTGAATTTTCTAGGGAATGGTGCTCTCTCTATTTCTCTCTCTTCCTTCTCTCTCTCCTCTCTCCGTAATGACACCCCTACTTATTCTCCTACTCTCCGAGTATATGCTGCGCAATTAAACACTACTTACACTATTCTCCTAGGTAATTCTAGACAAATCAAAGTGCTTGTGTCCTCCCTTTTGACTTCACATTCCACTACTCTCTGAGTCACCCCCGACAACCAAACGGAGCACCCAGGGAGTTAGATTTACGGGTGGGGAATGGGAAGAGTGTGGGTTTCTGGAATGATAGGTGGTTAGGTATCATCCCATTGTCCCATTATTTCCCGAGCCTTTTTAGGATTGCTAGGAATAAAAATGCAAGGGTATCTGAGTGTGTTCAAAGGGGGAAGGGTGGTTCAGGGGATAGAATTATCCAGGAACCTTACAAACCATGAGATTATTTGTTATGCTAACTTATTATGCAGATTGGAAGAGATCTACATTCTTATGAATATATCTGATTGCAGATTTTGGGGACAAGAATCTAATGGCGTATTCTCATTTAAATCACTATTTAGATTCTTGGGCAGTCCATCAGCTTCTTCCTTTACTTGGCATACGATTTGGAAACCCTTTATCCCCCCAAGTGTTTAGGCATTTTGTTTGACGGCGATTCTTCATAGCATTAACACACAAGATAGGTTGAAAGGTTGTCACTGTCATTTGGCGAACACGTGTTATCTTTGCGAATCGGATGAGGAATCTCCCTCACATATCTTCATTCACCGCATATTTACTTCTCACGTATGGGAGCGGGTTCTTAGTTGGTTTGAAGTTAGTTGGGTATCTCCAAATTCAATTAAAGAGTAGGGAGTTGGAGAAAGAGTATGAAATTAAAGATGTTTTTGTTTGGTGTTTGCTCTTTTTCTTTTATTCCTAGAAGTGGCAATGAATTGGCTGATCTCTTAGCCAAATTAGGAGCTTCTAGCGAATCATTTTATGAAGCAATCCTTACCCCATCAAGTGCACATGTAATCCATTATTATTTAATAAAGCTGTTATCTTCATTAAAAAAAAATCTATGGCAATGATGGTCAGGCTTCAGTAATAGTAGGGAGTCAGGGTTGGGAGCCTCTTAGTGGTGGACTTAAACTTGAACTTTGATAGTTCAAACTTGGGGAATCTTGGGATGGCAGGAGTAGGTGGCCCTCTAAGAGACGAGAGCAAAGCCACAATATGGGAGTTTTCGGGGCCCATTGAGATTGTGGACTCCAATGAGACGGGGATTAGAGCACCGCATCAAGGAATCAAGTTGATAGATCAAAACAAGTTAGATAAGGTCATATTGGAGGGTGACTCATTGAATATCATAAATTGGTTGAAGGGAAGTGAATCACATCCTTAGTGGTTTGCTCGTGGATTGATGAAATATTGGACCTAACGGCAGGAGCCTAAATATCACTTTGAAGATCGGAAAATAGGGAAGCTGACTACTTAGCGAGGGAAGGTTCCTCAGGGCGGAATTGGAAGTATTTGATTTTCTTCCCTCTGTCTTGTTGCCTTTTTTTGTTTTTGTATTCCTTTGATCCTCTCGATTGATTGTCGGGATCTCGATTGATTGCTGTGTTCCCCCGTGTTTCCTTATTCTATTAATATAATTCTTCGCCATTCCAAAAAAAAAGAAGGAAGAGAAGATTATCCCATTGTTAAAAAAAACAAACCAAACTAACTGATGATTATCCCACTTGAAAATTCATCTGGTACTTAAAGTAACATCTTGGGTACCTCGATGTCTATGGGGAATTTGAAGACAGTGTCGGTGAGAGCTGCGTCGAGCATGTCGAAAGGGCGGCCATGGAAGATGTTTTCCAGTCGTTCTTCCCATCTGTCTAGAACAGCTTTGCTCATATGAGTCGCGTTCGGGCCATCCACCAGCTCGTCTGTTCTCCTGCACCACACTGCCCAAACCCATTTCACTAACACAAATCATCCAGATTAATCTTTTTCGAGCAACGATAAATTCGGACTCCTAAAACCGAGATGAAAATGAAAACAGAGGTGTTGAAGTATAAATGATTAAATAACACCAACTCAAACAGCTTACTCTTTTGGAGTAATTGATTGTTTCACATGGTGTAAAAGCTATTGCCTCACGGTAGATTTAGCTATATAGGTTCAAAACTCAACAACTCCTTGGCCAACAAATGATTAAATAACACCAACTCTAACAGCTCAAGCCTTTGGAGTAATTGGCTGTTTCACATAAAGAAACTTTCATTGCTGATCACATGAACACTCACAAAATTAAAATTTTCATACCATAAATGGCCCATATAGCTTTCCGACGTTCCTCAGTCATCAACATGGATCCTGAAATTGGTTGATATACGACCACCAATTCAAAAATTTGCAGAAAAATAGATTGAGAAATAAAATAAAAATATAATCCTCAAAAGGTCAAAGAAAAAAAAAAACCCCAACAATTTACCGAGATAAAAGGTCTTGGCATATTCTGCACAAACATTCCGGCATCGTTCATAAGCTTCTGCTAAGAAATCTGCCGGAAACTCCGGTCTATTCGCAGTCACTAAGTTGGGTCGAGACTGCCTTCCTGCGATATCGTTTACTCGTATATCTGTTAACGGATTTCCGCTTATCGATAATTCAGAGAATTTAATAGATTTAGGAAAAATTGTGACTTGGGCTCTGCATCTGATCGAATGTGCAGGTGTCTGAATTCTTCGCTGGCGAGAACCCGTGCATAACTTCGGCGAAATGAAGGAAGTGCAACACATTTTCATTCAAGAAGTAGAGGAGGAAGAAAGATCAAAGTAGCCAAGGGCATCTATATATTTGTTGTATGTATCTTATGAAGATGAAGTTGATGACAGGGAGGATTGTTAAAAAGATTCTGGTTTGTCAGTTAATGCCTGAGCTGTATTTGTAAGTTTGTAACAAGGCATTGAGTATCTAATTATCCTCAGATACCATGTGGGTCCTGTTGTAACTATTGATAGAAGGTGGGACCCATTGGTGGGTATGGCACATGGTGGGATTCGGATTAAATGGAATGGGAGTCATGGGACACATTTGATTTGGTGTGGGCCCCATCTTTTGCATCAATGGGAGTGAGTGAACTATACAATTTGGAGAAGTATTGCAAAGGGGCCTGTGGTGTTTTATTATTCTGTTGCAATGGGATTGGCTATTGGTTAAATAATTATTATTAGATGGGTAATAATATGATAACGAAAAGATGCTTCTTGTTTGATTTTTGTACGTGGGTGGTGAATCCAAGACAGCAAAAATCAGACGTGGAGTTTCTTTTATTTATCACTTGTAAGAAGATTACCCTTGATTTTGAACCCAAAGATTGCTAAAATCTGTAGGCTTGATTTGGATTGCATGAGAAATATGTTGTGAAAATTGTGGGCTGAAATCTAGCTGTTCGATCACGACTTTACCTTTGGCTAGAGTACTAAAACCTTGGTCTGCCCTGTAACAGTTATTGGACCATTGGATAGTCATATGGTTGCCAACCTGTGGTCTGGATTTCCAACCTATCGAAATTTTGCATAATTTTTTCCCTTTATCAAAACATCCCATGGGTTTGGTTGCATGTAATACAAAAGTAGAAGAAAAAGGAATGTAGACTCCCATTTCTTTACTTCCCTTTTTTCTTGATATGAGAAGAAATTCAACCAGTGCAAAATAGGTTGCATATGGAAAATTTACAGCCAAGAAGTACCGGCATGTGATAGTAAATGGCAGCCAAATAAGGCTAGGAAATAGAAAGTTTGTACTTTTAATTTCTCAGTTTTTGGTGCATCGGATCTGTTGGTTGTTGGTATTTACCTCATAGGGTAGTCTAAGTAGTCAACATTGAGGAGACAAGGCCTTGGATGTACCTGGAATTTTCCTCGTAGAGTAGTGGTAGAGGGAGTCATTACCAATACATAGAGAGAAAGCGAGAAACATCATTCCAAGAATTCAAGGAAAAAAAGCCACCTTTTTCTGGCTTTTTACTTTGATTTTGTAGGGAGGAGACAAAGGTGATATAACACCAGGCAAGGAATGATTAACTAGGAGACATCTTTAGTAGTCTTATGGGGTTTCAATGCTATATTGGCAACCAAACAAGGGGTTTTGCTGATGTGGCACCCAAATGCAAAGCAAAACTTCTGAGCCATTCCTACTTTTGTGCATCCAAACAGATAAAAGGAACTAAGACATCATATTTTATGAAAATGAAAATTCGAAGACAATATGAGAGAGAGGCAATTTTCCCTAAACTTATGTTTAATTGAGTCCAAAAATTTGTTTTCTACACCAAAAACTGATTTTCTACTCTCACACAGTAGCAGATCTTATGACAGATTCCTCCTCAATATCGACAATTTCAGAGGAGAAGAATCTCAAGTGGGGAAATTTTTTAAATTAGAACCAAACTTAAAGAAAAACCAGTGTGATCGAAGCAGTAAAATTAAAAATTAATCACTTTCATTATAAATATAATAACATGTATTTTAGGTGGGAATTATCAGATCGGGCCCACCCCACATTGGCATGATCTCACTTAAGACAGTCCGTCCCTCTGGCTATTACATGTACATCCACGAGGCGATACCAAATAAGATTAACATTCCCTTGTTTTTATAAAGTCACTCCCCTCATTTGTACTTTTATTTTGTACTTTTCTAATTAAGTGCTAAAAGCTTTGTTACAATTCCCAAAAGCAATCAACAGCCAACCAATACAGTGGAGTTTGCAGATATCATTTTGTAAATTTAACACTAGTCTTTATCTGAAAGCGTTTGTAGTCCAACGGTTAGGATAATTGCCTTCCAAGCAATAGACCCGGGTTCGACTCCCGGCAGACGCAGTCTGTTCATTTTTTATTTATTTTTTAGATTTAAATACAGACATTCAGGTGGGCCCTACCATGGAGGGTTCTATTGCAAAAATCACACTCATTGATCAGACAATACTAGCCATCCGATCAACAGCTTGCTGCATAGAAGGTTAAACTAAGAGAGGCCTTTTCATAGAAATGTTCCATGTCTCAGTTGGAAGGTCCTCTCCTCTGTTCATGAGTATTTACTCCACTAAGATCAATACATTCCAGCAAAGTCAAGAGGAAATTCATTCTTTAATTTTATTTTTTTTAGAAAATTTTCCCACCTAGTCCCATACCTAAGCAGGCCCCTAATTAGGAATTTAATCATATAATAACGTTATGATATGTGTGTGAATTATATACAAGACTCAGAAAGTCCACCAACAAAGTTTGTTTCTTTACCCGATTCAGTAATCCCATTAACCTAACAGAGGCACCCCTACTCTCCATTGATCTAGAAAACCAAGACATTCATAGTTCAATGTATGTGCAGTGCCCAATTTGTCAACCCTGAAGAGAATTTCTAGAGTTACTAACCATATGAGTTCCATTGAAGTAGGGTTGGGGCAGTCCTACATGACTGGTTCCAGGAAGTGGGGCCCACAAATAACATCAAACATTATGTTTCTTTTTGTGTGGATCCTTCTGTATTGTGCCCATAAAGTAGTGTGAGCAGTTTTATCTGATACAGAGTTTGTTACCAATCCATTCATCACCATGCTTTGATTTCCTCCAATTAAAGACAATCTCTACTGTTTAATTACTTTAACAATCTCTGTCTTTCATTCTCTGACAGTTTAATGATGTGATTTATGTTCCTAAGACAGGTGCTAATTGAATATCCTTTGATAACTTGTTAACTTGCAAAATTTCTTCATCTCCATGCTTATTGTAGCGAAAAAATAGTGATATAACATCCCCCATTTACATGGCTGTGATTGTTTCAGAAGCATATTTCTCATTCTTGTAAAAAAGGACAGTTCCAGTATGCATTTCTAGAAAGCAAAACAGTCAACAAGGAGTTTGGTCACTAACTAAAAATGAAAACTCACTTAGAACAGGAATTACAATATTCAATGCTGCAATTTGAAAGTCATATTTTCCATCCATCGATATTTTAATCATTGGCAGCTGCGAGTCACATGCACCCCAACAAAGACTAGCTCACAATGTTGACTATAATCTACTACGAACTGAGAGCGCCTGTTGCATCTGATCTCTCAAAACTCGCCTCAGTAACTTGTTCGAAGCAGTTCGAGGGAACTCCGGAACAACTTTAACAAAGCTGACCTGTTAATTCAGAAAATAATTCAAATATTCCATCTTCTTGTAGGTGTACTATGTGAAAATGTCAAAAACAGCATTATTTTTTTTCTCTTCTTGCAAACAAGCAAAGTCAATAATTCAAAAAATAATGTGAATTCAGGTGATACCTTAAACAAAGGATTAAGGTTCCTCTGGATAGCTCTTGAAAATTTAATCTTCAGTTGATCCGGCTCACAGTTTGATCCTTTCTTTAGTACTGCCAGTATAACCAATTGTTCTGGTCCACCACTTCCTGATTTAATGCTAACTGCAGCAGTTTCTAATATATTTTCATCAGCTCTATCGCATACACGCTCGATCTCAACTGAACTTGTCTGAACATCCATAATCCATCTTAGTGTCAGGTTTCAAAATTTAGCCAATAAGAACTTTATTATAGTAAGAGGGGTATGAGAAAATGATACCTTGATACCACCGAGATTCATGGTATCATCAGCCCGACCCTGTACGACAAAATAGCCTCCAACAGTTCTCTGAATTATATCTCCATGCCTCCTAAGGGGCTGGCAATGGACATCATGTCATATGAGAAATTTATGATCAAAGAATGGGTACAAATACATTTATAGACAAAACATGCGAAAGCAATGTGCTGTAATCTCCTTATGCTTACAAAATATGAATTACGCTTTAATCATCTAAGTACATGATTGTGAATGCAACTGAGTAAATTCTTTGGTTGTTGTTCAGTAACATTGGATAGGGTCACATAAAAAACTCAAGGAAATGTCAGGACTGACATATTCTGGCATGATGATAAGAATTATTTTTCAAAATTATGATAAGAGGAAACCATTTCCAATAAGAAAAGGAACTGCACTCGCTTCTTGCGCTGGGATTGGTTCAACAAGAAATTCATCCACCAGAGTCAGCAAATATATTTGATGAATTGTTCAAATCTTCAAAATGATTTTATTTAGGAAAAATCTAATACAGAAGAAGACCAAAAGAAGGATATTTAGTAGAAGCCGTATACTTCCCTGAATTATGATTTGGAAGGCCTTTATTGTTCTTTGGCACATATTTCTGTAATTGTATCTTTGAATAGAGATATTTTCACTTGATCAAGGATGGAATAAAGAAAAATAAATAAAAATACTAAAATTATTCACCGTAAATAATCTTTGTAGGTCTAGATGATTCTAATTAAGGATAATTTAAATACAACAGGTTTTTCTCCATTCTAAGTTTGTCTTTGATGTAATCGTCAAGTTCTGCATGATCTTATTCCTATTCTTAGTGTTGGGAAAATAAAGAAAAAGGTGGATGACTGATATAAGATATGATGGCTATTTGTGAACAAGTGAGAGCTTGAGGCTAGCTGTGCAAAGTACAAAGAGAATGTCGATCATCATTGTTGTGAGCTCACTTTTGAAGTCAGTGAGAAAGAATGGGTGCATTTTCAAAAGAAAAGAATCCTAGCGGCGAGCATCATAAACTGAAGCCTAAGAAGAGTGGCCCTTGTGATGTTTTGAAGAAGATTAATGATATGCCTACAAGGTGAAGTTGCCTCTAAATTGAGCATTAGTGATACCGTCAACATCAATAATCTTTCTCCTTACTATGGGGTGCATGAAAGTGAGAACTCGAGGGTGAGTTATTTTCAAGAGGGGGTGAGTGTAGTACAACCTCACATCGAGGTTGAGAATGTTGGAGCAGCATGTGCAACAGCTAGAGAATCCTAAGGTCATTAAAACGTACATAAGAAGAGGAGAAGAACATCTGTTCGTTACCCTATTTTTTACCCAAATTTGCACTCCCATTTTTTAACCAAAATTGTACTTCAGTTTGTATGTAAATGGGGCCTACTTCCCTTGTTGAGACAAAACCAGGGCCCATTATTTCACAAGGTTAGAAGGAAGGGCTTAATATTTATTTCTGTTCGAAATTAATAACTATAAGGTTCAAGTGTTAGAGCTGTTAGTATGTTAAAAGGAGTCCTTAGTTTAGGAGTTCTTTTTTCTTTATTTTTTTTTTAAGTTGCAATTTAATTAGAACTCTAGTTGGACGAACATGAAGGGGGATTATATGTAATTAGGAGTTAGAACTGCAGTTTTAAGCAAGTTTTGACACAGGTTTGGAATATGAGAAAAGGGAGGTTTTGCACAGTTTTTTTATGCAGTTTTTATGTTTGTCGGTTTTTTAGAAGAGAAGATCCCAAGGTTTGAAAGTTCTGCTGCAAATTTTCTGCAGAACTCTTCAAGGGTTTTGATCTACGGTTGTAATCAACCTAGATTTGATTTATTTTCACAGTAAGTTTCATCTATTAGGATCTTTATTCTACTAAAGGTTAGTTGCTGTGAATTTTTTTGCACTAATTTATTCCTTATACTTGATTCCATATCTGAATTATATTGTGGATATTTGAAATTTGAGAGCTACCCATTGACTCCTGATTCATAATTTTAGTATAATCTCCATCAACTAGTGAGGTTGAATACTTGATTGGGCGATGTGATTAGCGTTACGGATAAGGGGGTATGAAATGGTTAAGAATTTTAGCTGAGTCCAATGAGTTGCTCCCCATTTCCATGAAATAATTTGGGAAACAACATTTAGTCATTCTCTGTTTTATTGAGATTTTATATTCCAAGAGTAATTTACCACAACATTATTGCCACCATAGTTGTCAACCCGTGGCTCGACTCGTGACTTGATTTCTTAATTTTAAGACTCGTGACTCGACTCAACTTGTGACTCGTAAGAGCTTTTGACAAGAACATCAATTTAGTTAAAAAAAGTATAATTATATATATCAAAAGATGAAGCATGTAAAAAATATAACCCAATAGCACATGGATAAAGCACTGAGCCAAAAATATAAATAACTGCATGCTTGTAACTTGCATACTTAACTCAACTCAACAAAGACTAGTTGGGGTCGGCTAAATGTATCCTTTACTCTTTAGAAAAATTTCATGAAGAAGGCTTGTAACTTGCATGCAAAATAATAATTAAGTTTTAAGTTCCAACTTCCAAGTTGTCAACCATCAAAACAAGAAATCCCAGGCCAAGTGACTCAACTTGACTCGTAAGAGTTTTATTTTTTCGAGTCAACTCCCAATGACTCGTTCGAGTCACTAGATGACTCAACGAGTCTTCAACCGAGTAGAGTCACCCATGCGACTTGCCTCGAAAGCACAACGACTCGACTTGACTCGTACGACTCATAAGAGTTTCACAACCATGCGAGTCACCCATGCGACTCGCCTCGAAAGCCTGGCGACTCAACTCGACTCGACTTGGGATTTTACTCGTACGACTAGTAAGAGTTTGACAACTATGATTGCCACTATAGATCTAGTTTTAATACATTGAATAAATCCTATCTGTTTAAACAGTATAACATTTTCTAGCATCGGCATCTTGGTTGGTCATCTTGGTTGGTAGCCCGGTGGCATCTTGGTCGGTAACTTTGTTGCCGCATGAATTTATAAAGTATTAAAAAAGTCATGTTTAGGAAATTGTTAAAAGTTCTCTGATCTACATGTATAAGCAACAACTAATGTGTCATTTGAAAAAAAAAAAAAAGCAATGACTAATGCTACATTATCTAACTAATGAAAGAAAAGAAAAATAATAATAATAAGAAGAAGAAGAAGAAGCAGAAGCATCTAGATTATCATACCATTCCTCTATATGTAGGCATTCCATTGAAGTAAATCTCCTCATGATCAGCATTGAGTAATATATCGGTTGCTCCCATATATACAGGAAATAAGCCCACTTCTCCAACACAAGCTTGATCATCTGGCTGTCATGTAGGTTATGAATCCCATTTGTTAGATTTCTACACGTCGTATATCCTTGAGATATCAAAATCCTATCTTAGAAGAACTCACATAAGGAACTCCATGCTCATCAAGGATGACAAACCCTGTTGACATTGTCGCCGTGCTGAATGCTCCAAAAGCTTGTGGTTGCAATACGCTACTTTGAATGTAGGAAGATGCAAGCTCTGTACCACCACAGCATTCGATAATCGGTTTGTAAGAAACCCGCGAAGAAAGCCATAGATCATCATCAACATTGGAGGCCTCTCCAGTAGAAGCGAGTTTCCTACATAGAGAAATATAAATTTTCATTTTGTCGGTATTTTAAATGCATATATCCACAATTGGAGTTCAGAATCAAAATTACTTTATCTTTGTCCAATCAAGTCCATCCATACACCCAGTGCTCTTCCATGCTTTGACTATGCTTGGTACTGTACCCAACATAGTCACTCCTGCATCCTGAACATATTTCAAAAGAAAAAGAAGCATATCAAAATGATTCAACAGCTGTAAATGGTAAAACAATAAAAATATTGGGAGATGATAAATTCGCACCCCCTGGAGGATAATTCGCACCCCTTAAAGGAGGGTATGCAGCAGACTTTAACGCTTTTTAATGTCAATTCACGTTAAAGGAGGTGCGAATTATCCTACAGGGGGTGCGAATTTATAAAAAGGGCGGCCCAGTGCACGAGGCTCCTGCAATTGCGGGGTCTGGGGAGGCTAGATGTACGCAGCCTTACCCCTGCTTTGCAGAGAGGTTGTTTCCGTGACTCGAACCGAAAATATTATGGGCTAAAAATATTTAGTGGTTTTCACCTGAACAAATTTTCCAAATCCACGATCAAGAGGAGATCCGTGATATAGGGCCAGAGTAGTGCCACTGAGAAAGCATGAATACAGTAAAATGGGTCCCATAACCCACCCTAAATTTGTGGGCCAGCAGCAAATTTCACCAGGTTTGGTATCCATGTGTGCCCAAGAATCAGCTGCACATCGAATTGGAGAAAGTTGTGTCCATGGAATAGCTTTTGGATCTCCTACAGGAAGTTAAGAAATACAGAAACAATTGGTAAAGGTTAAGTCATAAAGTTGAATTAAACATGCGTGTGGAGATTTTGCCTACCAGTGGTTCCTGATGAGAAAAGTATATTAGTGCAAGATTCCATTGACTGATAAAATGGAGAATAGCAATGTGGACTGCCAAAAGAAATGAATGGGGGATATAATTAGGGAGAATACTTTAGAATGAAATATTAACAAATGAGTACTGATAAAGTGAGAATTATTCACAATGGTTAATAATTCAGTTGAGCATTTAAACAGTTATTTCCATAGCCACAATAACTAGTACTACAAACAAGTATGACAGACCACAGCGTTTGGGATTACCTCGGAAGGTGATTAACATGTGCCAGGAAATCTTTCCATGATAAATCATGATCCCTTAACCGGACTCCCAGATCCTTTCCAGCTGCAGGGATCACAATAGCTTTACATGGACCAGATTCTATAACACGGCTACAAGAAGACAAAAGAACAAAATGAAGTAATTAGATGCATATCCAGCGAACTAGAGTTTACTTGCCATTTTTATGGGTAACTACTCTCTCTCTCTCTCTCTCTCTGTTATATTGTATTTCTCTTAGTTTATAGACTGCCTTCTTTATTGTAGCAAACATCATAAATCACTAACTGCAATGAACAAGTTTTACCTGTATAAGGGAAAATTTCTTCCTCCTCTTACTATAAAATCCTGAAAAGTACAAAATTAAGAAATGGATCATTTTCGAAACTCTACATTATAGGTACAAACAAGAAACACAAGAAACTATGAGTCACAATGCCGAGGTAACACATTGTTGGGAGTGTCAGACTATACAACTTCAGTTTCGTGTTAGACTCTAACCATGCTTGAAAGAAAAAATATGAAAGTGAAAATTAGAGAAACTAATGAGCTTTATACTTCATAACTTGAATTGTACGCATGCCAAACATAATTGATAATTGAGTGCAACTCACATACACATGGCCACATGAACATTGATCTAGACCACTGAAATTCTGGGTCCCAACATTGATCTTGACCATTGATGCATTTGGTCGATATTTTTGGTCAGTTTAAATATTTTCATGTCGTTAAAGTGTATCAGAATCGCAAAACTAGATGCATCCTTTCTTTCACGTTTTTCATTTCTATGCTTCCATTCAAGCACATATTTCGTGAATTTTAATATCTACTCTCAATTGATCATGATCAAGTAGACATAAATTTTTTATGCTTATTTGTCAACAGAAACCAACTTTAACAGAGCTGCCTTTGTTGTGCCATTTTAGAAAAAAGTGCTAACGAAAATCACCTGAGTAAAAATCCCCTTGGCTTTAGACACACGTAAACGGGTTGCAATTTCTTTCGCGGCAAAACTATCAGCTATTGATACAACAACACGTCCTGAAAGAATAATTGCTAGGTATATGATAACTGCATTAACTGTCATAGGCATGTCTATCGCAATTGTATCACCCTTTGTGAATACTGCATCCAATGCATTTGCCACCATCCTGTGAACCATTACTCAGATACATCAATGCACGGATTCGAATAAAAGAAATATCCATTATAAAGATAAATTATTTAAAATTTAATAAGTTCCTTGATATATTAAAAAATGGAGGCTGTAACTGAAAGGCGTACATTACTTGATTTCGCAGCTCCCTCAACAACAAGTGATTAACAGGAGAATTGTCATGACCTTCATCCCTCCATATAATAGCCACACTGTCATCGTGTTTCTTTGGGACTTCCATGGGTAACAGACAACATTCAGCAATATTAAGAACTGAACCCGGAAACCAACTTCCCCCATGCTTTGATTTGTCTGTTGTATCTAGAACACATTTTGGGCCTTCGCGAAATATAACTGATAGCTCTTTCACAACAATTCCCCAGTAGACCTAAAGATCATTGACAATTATCAATATCAAAATAAAAGTATCTTACCCCAAGAGAACAAATTCTTTCAACAACATATAAATCACTTGCTTCCTTTCTTTGTTTATGAATATCACAATTGCAATTTTGAAAAAAAATAATGAACCAGTAAGTTTACCTCAGGATGATCAACTGAGAACTTCTGAAAGAGACTAAAGCTTTTGATAGGATCTTGATATGATGATCCTAACAGCTTTGGACAATGAATTTCCATCACTCGCCCCAAATTTGTATGTTTGGAATGCATCCTGCGAAATTGAACTGATTAAAACACTGAAAACCAAGTTCATTTAGATACATCTTTGTCTGAAAGAAACTGAATTGAGCAAAGATTGCTAGAAGCCTACAACTTGAACATAATAATGACTTAACATGTGTGAGAATGAATGGAAAATTGTTTTGGTATAACATAGATTGAGCTGGAGGCTAAACTTCAAAAATCTCTCAGAAAAACCAAGGATGTTGCCTCATTGAACTTTTGTGAACCAAACCTGGGTTAGACAAAGACATAATAAAGAAAATCGTTTGGAAACAGAGAAATGGTCACCAGAACACCAGAAACTCAATATTGTTTAAGAATGGACATGCATATTTGATTATTAATATTATTATAATCAGTTTTGCCAGCACACTAGTTTCAGCCAATACTAGGTAAAGCATGTCAACTTCAAAATTCTAATACAACTCTAGGAAGATACAAACATGAGGTCCTTAACAACTAAAATGTCTAAAACTCTAAATGGTCAAGGCCATGAAAAACCAGATTGGGGATGTAGATGTGTATGACAGATTCCTGGATAAGGTTTGATTTAGTACATCCAAGTGCAAAATACTCTTGCAGTATATGGGTTAAAAGCATGCAAAATATGTGGGAGACATGATCATGATACACTAATACAGCCATGGAGTGCTATGCCACATTAATCCAATATGTCAGCTAACATTATTATTGTCCATTATCTTAATGAGATTTCAACCAGTAAGTGATCTAACAGCATTAGATTTCTACATAAAGCCCAGTTTGAATTGCAGAAATTGTTTGGAAAAGTTCGAAAACGAATTTTTTCTTCTTCAGAATTTCTTATCTTCTTTTCATTCTTTGATTACAAATGAAAAACAGTAACTTGAACAACCGCAGTTGAAGTAATAATATCCCTCTAAATAAGCCATAATCTTATAATTTCCCTGTAAATTATGGAAGCTAAATTTTTTCCCTAAGAAACATTTTCCCGCAAGAAATATTTTTCTTGCAATCAAAACAAGGCTTAAAGGAATAGAAAATCATTTCATGGATGATCCATGCAAATTTGTCATCATGACTCCTTATGGAGTTGGGCAGATCGTATGTAGAGGTAAATAAACTATTGGGTATTTAATAACTATATAGAAATTTACATGTATAAGATAGTAAACAAATTTATAAACAAAAGTTATATTTATAAGGTACTTAATAGAGAAAGGTTACATTTAGTGAAATGATATCAGCACAACCATGGTTTTATAATTGCACTAAGTCATCTTCTCTTTTATCATTCAAAGAGCTGTCAAAGATTATTACACTTCCCAAAAATGAACCCCCGATCTAGACAAGCTGTGTCTGCTCCCAAAATCTTCATAAATCTTCTTCACCGATCTTAACCATCCAATTTGTAGACACCCATTTTAAACCGCCACCATTAGATGGTTAGGATCGTCTTATGGTGAAGATTTTTGGGGACACAGCTTATCTAGATCGGGGTTCATCTTTTGAACGGTTTAGATCACCCATAATGTGGGTCCCACTAGTTTTTTTTTTTTCTACACTTGCATGTGGGGTTGACCATGGAAGATCCATGGTCAAAACACCGATAAGAGAATCAGGTTCTTATCAATAGCCTATAAACATACAATTGAAACGGAAATGGTGAGTGGGGCTATCACATTCAATTCAACAAATAAAAAGCCAATTGATTGAACGGTTAGGATCGTTTAAAATCGATTTATATCTAAAATTGGCCCACTTGAGAATTCCTGTCACCATAAACGTGGCTCGAATAAAGAGGGAAATACAAACTTTGTATAGATTCCCAATAGACCCACCACCCACCTAGATCTGATGATGTGGGCCAGTTAAAAATTGCAGAGCACATTTTTCAAGAGGTAAGACCCTAGTTTTCTTAAAAAAAAAAAAAAAAGGGGATAATTACATTTACACCCCCTCTAGTTTCTGACACATCCACTTGAACCCCTATCGTTTAAAAAGTGACAAAGACGTCCCCTCTAGTTTCGTTTTGTTTAAGGTTTGCCCCTCAGCTGAAGGTTCGTCCATACATTGAAGGGTTAAGATGATCCGATGGAGCTGAGTTTTTGGGCACACCCTATCTATGTCAGGACCCATCAAATGAACGCTTTGGATCATCCAAATAATGTGGGTCCATGCTCGAATCCAAAGCGTTTGATAGTGTTTGGATTCGGGTATGCGCCCACATTATTTGGATGATCTAAAGCGTTCATTTGATGGGTCCTGACATAGATAGAGTGTGCCCAAAAAATCAGCTCCATCGGATCATTCTAACCCTTCAATCTATGGACGAACCTTCAGCTGAGGGGGCAAACCTTAAACAAAACGAAACTAGAGGGGATGTCTTTGTCACTTTTTAAAATATAGGGGTTGAAGTGGATGTCTCATAAACTAGACGGGGTGTAAATGTAATTATCCAAAAAAAAAAAAAAAGAGTACATACACAAATCTCTGATCATTATCTCATTGGCACATTTTCCAACATGTACCTTGCCATTCCAACAAAACGAAGTAGAGGGGATGTATGTGAAATCAAGACCGTTGATCTTGTAGAAGACCATGATTTTGGTCCCATCCCATGCGTAAGATGAAAGATTAGATAAATCAACGGTTTATATTATGTTATTGAAACCCTCAACGTGTCATGATTTTCGGGACCCACTTGTTATCAAAAAAGAGCGAGGGAAAAAAAGTAAAAAATAGAGAGAGTGAAATGAGAGTCTTACGGAGAAGGGAACCAGTAAAGAGGTGGGCCCCTAGTGGAGATATCCCAACGACCGTAGATGGTGTAATAGAGGAGCTGATGGAGGGCGTGAGGGTGAGTGGGTTTGAGCACTCCGATAGAGAGTTCACGCCAAAGCTCCGTCTCGGATCCCCTCGCTCGCCCGATCGCGCGTTTCAGGGCCCCGTGAACGGTCCGAGCTTGCCCGATTTCCAGCCCTGCTCCCACCATTTCTTCCACTCCGATTTCCTCTATATTCCTCCCTTTCCACTCCATCTCTCTCTCTCTCTCTCTCTCTCTCTCACACACACACACACACGTATATGATATAAATACTCAAATACTCAAAGAAGAAGGGTTGATTCAGGAAGAGCACGTGACATGTGGCAGGTGTGAGAGTGGGTAGCGGTGGGAGCACTTACGGCGCACAATAGCAGTAGGACCACTGCCGGCGCACAATCTCAATCTCATCATACAGAGTCAAATGGTAATTTGAGCGATGATAAATTCGCCCCCCTTGAACGTGAATTATGTGGCAAACGACGTTTGTGCGATTTTATCTCTATGGAAAGTATCATGTACACGACATCTTTAAATTAATGGGACATAAATTGGTTCTAGGGCCTCTACCCCCTACTTCATCTTCATTGGTTGATCCTAGCCCTCCAATCTATAGGGGTTGGTATATTGTGGTCCCTCTAAGATCCCAGTGTTTGGATCATCTTATAGAAATGATCCAATGGGTAGGGCCTATTTATGTTGTGGGCCAGAACATGAACGGTTTGGATCATCCTATGAAGTGGGCCACACCGTACTTTTTGAAATATACCGGACTTCAGAGTTCAGGCCCACATAACATATAAAACGCATTGTGAAACTACGCCCTCCAAGTCCACGTTACAATCGTGATTTATGATTCGGTGTGAGCCGAGAGCACCCGTGCAGTTCTAATATAAGAGCAGCTAAGCAGAAAGTCACTTTTACTATCAATTGTGAATCAGGGCCTTGAATCATCCAATCAATGTGTTGTGGATGGTATCTAGGCAGCCCAGTTTGGATCAACGGATCCGATCACACAAACGGCACAGAAGTTAAGCCCGATAAGTGACTTTTTGGAAGGAACGTAAAAGTGACCCCTTTAGGCTGTGTTTGTTTTGGATTTTGACAAGGATTACAACTCCAGAACTGATTATTGGACTCAATTGAGTTCAATAATCAGTTTGAGTGTCACAATCTGTTGTCAAAATGCAACACAAACAGAGTTTTAGAAGCTGACAAATGTATAGGTGGTGGGACCAGCTTGCCAATGATATGAAGAGTGCATCTGCTGCACCCACCATGGATGGGCCCCAGTTTTCATGCCTCCATGCCATTTTTCATGCCTCCAGTTTGACGATTGCAATTGTTTGAATAATGCAGACTATTGGCACATGACCCACTCAAGGGCGGCCCCCAGATGAACGGTTTGGATCATCTAACACATGCTAACCCACCTTGGCAAAGTAAAATAACAGATGCTACCAGTTTAATATAGCACATCAAAGCATGGATTTAAATTTCGGTTTTGGTCTCTATCGAAACCGAATTTAGGTGGGATGAATTTTCACCTTCAGATATCAAAGAAATTACTAGAAAACAACAAGATATTCTACAATGAATAATACAAGCAGGCAAATTTACAGATGGGTCCACAGTTTCAAAGATCTGAACTGTTTATCTGCTGAGCCCTACAGTGCATGTGACTTGCCCTAAAATCTGCCACTTTGGAATCCCTACCCTACAATTAGTGGGTCATAAAATAAAAGCCAAGAATTTATATCCAGCAGGAAAATCTTCACTGGGTAGAGACAAGGATTATCTGATGGAGGATATTTTTGGGGCACTGTCCATCCACAGTGGGTCCTTAGCAGTTGAACAGTTTGGATCATTGGGTGGCTTCCACCTGTACATAGGCCAGAACTTAGAACAATAAAGCTGGGCACCAAATGATTCGTCGAGATCATGTATTTCATGTCCAAAGGTGGGTGGGATGAAAAATAATCCTGCTGCATCAAAAAAAAATTTAGAAATCCATTTGAAATTCTACCAGAAGGGGTAAGAGAACATTCAGTAACTGTTTCTTCCTGACACCATTGGAAGCATAAACAATCTCCTGCTAGAGAAGTATACAACCCAAGTAAAATACAATCTCAAGAATGAGAAAGAAAAAAAAACTATTCAACTGAATTTTCAAATTGAGCTCCTACATCTCTGTAACTCTCGATGCGACTGTAGTCCTGCCTTAACCAACTGTGCATTGGTGCAAAATTGGGTGTGATTTCCCCACTCAGAGAAGACAAACAAGTATGGCTGATACCAGAAATATGATCTTGGGAACTCTCACAGTCGAAACTCCTTTGCCTGGGGTCGAAGGGTCCGGCATAGGAGATGTGCCACCAGTGGTTGTATTTGATCCAGAGCTGTCACAAAAATTAGAGTTCATGAGTTAGGGAGATGGAAAGAAGATTGATTGGAAATGAACTTGTAGAGTGCTCACCTTCCCGCAAAAATGCACGAACCATAGCCTGCAAAGGGTGTCCCATAAGGAATCAGAAAGACATTTCTCTGAAGTTATAATTCATGTAAAATGAAAAAAATTGATAGAAATTCATGACATTAGGTGAAGGGCAGTTTATTTTCAAATTATATGTTTTGGAAGCTGGTGCTTCTTGCCCAAATGGTTTTAATATAAGTTTCAGGCATACACTAAAACCCGTGTCGGGTATCTGAGTGTCGGGCAAACCTCAAAAAGAACAATTCGTGGATTCGCCAAATTATTTTAATCAATTCTCAAATTTTATTTTATGTTTACATAATAATATGGTTGTAACCATGGTTTCAAATTTCGGTTTCGGAATGCGTTTCGGTCCTCACCGAAACTGAAATTTCGGACGAAATACAATAAAAGAATATTTTATCTCATATAGAATTTCGTTCAAAATTACCGAAATTTCGGGAAAGTATTTAATACTTATCAAAAATCTAGATTTTTTGGTGAAATCGCTTAAATTTCGGGCTAAACGAAAATTTTGGTTGAAATAAACGACTGTTTCACGTATCCCCAATTCAGGTTTCATTCTCGATCGAAGCCTGAAATTTGGCCAAATCCGAAATTTCGAGAAATTGATTATTGTTATTAAAAATATAGAAATATTCTGAAATTTTGGCAAAATTTTGGCAGAAATTTGGTATATAATAAAATAATAATTTTTTATGTTTACCGGATTTCGGCCAAGACCGAAATTGCCACCAAAACGAAATTTAAAACCATGGTTATAACTAGTAATATATTGAATACTATAATAGGTTAAGTAGATATAATACTTTATTTCCATTTAAGAAACTTAAAATTAAGATGGGTAAAACTCAAAACATATGGTAATTGTAAAGTTGTGGTAGTAGTATTCAGAAATAACAAATAAAAGGGATCTAGAAGCTCTCAGAGAATCCTGAAGTATTGGAATCCGAAAATATTCAAAAAATTCCCTTCATAAATATTCAAAAAATAATATTCAAAGAAGAATATAGAACTCACTGGGATTAGATGAGGTAATCATGGCTGTACCACCAAAGTCACAGGTTCCCCCAGTTGCCTGCGTTCTGTGGAAATAATCATTGTAGGCATAGGAAGCATGGTTCCGAGTAGTGTCGGGACTATAACATGGCTGCCCAGATTGAATGGCACTGCAATTTGCATTCCCGGGCCCACAAGCCCAATTTAAACCATTCAAAAGTCCATCATTGGTAGCATTACTACTGGCCACACAGAAGACTCCAACTCCGGACGAGTTTCCCCGAGCAACCACATTACCGTTGAAAGCTAGACTATAAACAGCAGTCCCATTTGGAAAGAACACTCCCCAGTTCTTCTTGGACGTGGGTCCCGGTTGCAAATCCTCATTGAAGAGCTCATATATGTATGTACTTATGGGCATGGATGGCTGACTCGGGGTGCCTGAATTGTTGCTCACACGTGTGATCAGGTTACTGTTGTAGACCACTGCATTGTCAATTGTGGCATCAGGCTCATTGGCCCCACCAAGCCAAGGCCATCCGGATTCAGTTACAAGGACTGGGATCCCAGAAAAATTGAGGGCTTGTATCGAATAATAGGCGGCATCAACTATGGCATCGAACATGCTATTGTAGTGGAAAAGTGTGTTGGCGTCAACAATCTGCTTTGTTGAAGAGAGTGGCCGAAAAAGGGCATAATCAAGTGGGAATATACCATTTCCATTGATGTACCCATAATATGGTTGGGCATTTAACATGAAAAAAGAATTTGTGTTCTTCAAAAACTGAAGAAATGGGTATGTAATATTATTCCATGTGGAATTGAATGTGGCTGTGGATGGAGGGAAAGGTTTAGGGATCATGTCCATTGATTGGGGGCTTGAAATTTTCACCTGAAAATTTAAATTAGAGGCCACAAGAGCAGACTGAAGGAACTGAATGGCTGGAAGGAGAACAAGCGCGGCGTTGGGGATTGTAGTCAGGACCTCACTGCCAACAGCAATGGCTGTAATATTCGTTGCCGGTAAGAAAGCGGCGACATTTCGGTTGACCCAATCTGCGGCTGCTGACCGGGATTCTCCAATTCTTAGAAGTTCGTCATTGGTAACCCCGACCATGACCTCAATTCCGGTGTTAGCAAGAGCACTTAGCATCCGATTATCTGCGTTAAAGAGGCGAATGTGAGTGATCTTTTGGGCTTGCAGGATTTCCACCACATTAGCTGCCACAGGCATGTTGGAAAGATTGGTGCCAACGTTCATCCCTATGAATGCACCTATGGAGTTTGAAAACATGACTCATTAGCATTCTGCAGAAAAGATAACCAACCAAAAAGAACTAGACAGATTAAGAGTTACACCTATGGTACAAATTTAGTACGTCATTCAGTGGATGTAACAACTTAATTAATGGGATATGAAAAAAGCACTAATAGTCTAATATAGTATACAAACAGTTAAGAATGGATAATGAGATGATAGAAATATAAAATTCAAGTCAACAAACCGAAATTTTCACAAATCAATATAAGCAAGTACCAGAAATCCTATAAAATGCTCATCCTGCAGGCTGGAAGCTCTCTCAATGATTAAGGACAGATCTCAACAATACAAGTGCATGCTTAAAGAGAAGCTTTGTTGAAGAGCTCATTTGTAACCCTTACATTAGATTGGGCATCAAAGAAAGCACAGACACGGCAGAGAATATTTAACACCTGCTAAACAAATATACTGAAATACCTGATATACAGGGAAACATGAGGATCAGGAGCAAAAACATGTTGGTTCTCAACTTTTCACACATCATCCCGCCCAAAGAACTTCAACTGAGGCAAAGCATGTAGTATTTTCTCTCTTCACTATCCGAACTGAAATTGTTAAACTTAGATATTCAGTAAGGCAAATGCAAAATATAATAAGGTGCTGATTTACTAAGATTAAACTTCAAAAATAGAAAATAAGTAATGAATCAGGTAGACAAAAAAAAAAAAGAAGTTCAATCGTGAATTATGATTGACTTCAAAGCTATAACGGGAAACTACTCAGCTTCTGTAATAAGATGAAAGAAAAACTACAACTGAAATTGATGTTTGTGATTGTAAATAACCAACAACAAGTGATTTGATTCAAAGAGTATAGAAGAGGAAAAGTCCATTAAATTTACTTCAGAAATCAGTAAAAAAAATTCAAATGCATCAACTAAAATATAGCAGATCCATACTGCTGGTACTGGCGTACTGCCATGTTTCCTTCTTACGGACTGAATCAAGAGTTTATCGTTTTCTTCCTGAATCGTAGCAAAAAAATTATTAGAGGAGAAAGAATGGCAAACGCCAAGGACTGAGATGGTCTACATACAACCACGAAAGAGGCGCAATGAAGAAAAAGGAATATACAAATCTGCCTCAAGGGGAAAGGAAAAAAAAAAAAAAACAGATCCTATCCACTCCAAAAGAGGCCAAATGATCATAATCACTATTTGTCGACTGCCACACATGCTGGAACTTCAAATGGTGAGTTGGTGACCCTCAATGTGATCCATAATCTCATCTATGGGTTGGTGAATCTCCAAGGGAAGGTATTACTCCATTCAACTATATGATCATATTTGGAGAGCCGACTTCCACAGTTTAAGTTATCGATATCTTTATTGTCAACCAGCCGATGCCCATGAAAGATGGCGATCACTTCCGCCTCATTTGAATATTTTAGTGACAGTGCCTGCTGAAAAATATTGAAGGAAATTCTGGTTCTTTCCTTGAATATGTGTCTATTGCTTTCTTTCCAAACTGCCCAAATAGCAGCCAGAAGGGTCAGGTTCCATAAGTCCTTCCCCTTTCAGGCCACGGAAGATCCAATCGTCAAGGAGATCGACAAAATGATTAGGGAAGACCCAAGAAATACCAAAGCGATTTAAACTGTGTGACCAAATCTCTCTGGCCACCCTGCAATGAATGAAGATGTGGTCGACGGATTCCCTGGCCTGAAGGCACAAGGCGCAATGATCTATAATGATGATGTTACAGGTTCGCAAATGGTCTACTATCTAAATCCTATTTAGAATGGCGGTCAACCTGAAAGCACAAACTCTAGTCAGAGTAGGAATCCTCTGAACCTTGTTACCTAGCAAGACAATTGAGGTTGGCAAGAGCTGCTGGTAGAAAGATTGATTGTAGCCCAAATCCAAAAACCTCTTATCCTCTCCCTCCACTTCTGATGAAAGTTGATCCCAACATTTTTCCAAAACAACACAACCCTTTCTATCTCCCAATCAAAAAAATTCCCGCAGAAATTGAGCTTTCAATTAATCTTGTTATCGATGCGGATAAAAGAATCTTTTACTTTCACCACTTGATCTGACATCACAACAAAAAGACCGGGATAAATATTCATCGAAGGTCTTACATTATGCTATTGACATCCCCGAAGAAGAATTATGTTCCCTTTATATCCTTTAAGTGCACTCCTCTCAAAAAGGGGACCCTTAACTACATAATATCTCTCCACACCGTAACCCCAACGGTCTTGTAATTTTCGCATGGTATCCAATTCCTGAAGCCAGCTCCAGACTTCTACTCTATAACCTTGGACCCCAAATGGAACCTATCCTCTCGAAATCTCCAAATCCATTTGGCCAACAACACATTATTCATGATCCTAATGTTGAGAATTCCATACCCCAGATCTTTTAGGTCCACAAACTTCATTCTACTTGACAAGATGGAATCTTCTCCTCTCTATGGAATCTACCCAAAGAAAGTTGCATTGATTTTGCTGTAAGAGATGGACAGCCCTAATAGAGCATTAAACATGAGAAATGTAATACATGAGAAGATTAAACAAGACAAAAATTATTAAAGTAATCCTTCTGCCTAGTGAGGTAAGGTTTCTCTTCAAGGATGAAAGGCATTTGTACACTTTCTCAATGACTAGGGGTCCCAAATCCGCTTCTTAGGTCTGCCAACACATCATGGGAGACTCAGGTATTTACTAGGAATTTGATCCACTATACAACCCAGCAAGTTCTCATATCTATCACTTTCATTTGCAGAGATTAATTCAAATCAAAACCGATTTGCTGAAGTTAGTTCTTTGCCTCGTCACTCTTCCATAACTACGAAGCGTGGCCTTTAGGTTCATGACTTTATTTCCTCGGTAGTGCTAAAAATCAAAGTAAACTATAAATTAGTGACTTCCACCCTAGGAGAACCCAACTTGAATCCCTCTATGCAATAGCATCGCCTGCCCTATCAAACATTCTACTAAGAGAGTTAGCCAAGATCGTGAACAGTAATGGCGAGAGTGAATCTCCTTGTTTAAGACCATAGAAGCACGAAGCGGGTGCCGGAGGAGGGAATGGGAAGCACGAGGATCAAGAAGAGTCTAAGGTTGGGAGCGTCGTGGGAGTATTTATGCAATATTTTCTTTATATGTTTTTCAAAATTCAAGTACATTAAAAAATAATAATTTATGGCCATCTTCACATGTATTTTTCAAATGTTAAGTACATCAAAAAGTAGTAATTTCTAACCATCTTCACTTTGTGTCCTATTTCCTCGTGCCTTCCGAAGACGCCTTTGTGCATGCTCCAATGGAGTACTTTGAGGAGTTGAAGGATTTTGATGCAAGGAAGTTGGTAATGGTGGGACTGGTGGAGTAATAAGAGCAGGTTAGGAGCGTTGTGGGAGCGATTCTCGTCTCTTCGGGAGAGCCATGGGTGGGAGCGGTTCCCGTCCTAAGGAGCGCCGAGCCACGGTTCTAACACGGGAGCGGCGCCCATGAGAAAGATTCCTAATTCTAAGTTTAAGACCATAAGAATAGTTTAAAAAGCCTCTTGGATCCATTGATAAGAATGGAGAACTAAGTAGAAAAGAACTTTTAATCCAAGAGCGTCATTTGTTGCCAAATCCCATTCGACAAATGGTGCAGTCCAAGCAATCTCATTACACTATCATACACTTTTCCCATATGAACTTTACAAATCACCCTCTTGATAGAATTATGAGCATAGTATTCAATCATCACGTTGGCGACCAATAAACCATCCAAATATATATCTACCTTGAATGAAAGCACTTGATTACTAGAAACAGCTCTAGTCAAAATATTTTTAACTCGATTAGCCATAACCTTTGCCAACACCTTGTACACACTACACCCAACCCACCAGACTGATAGGGCGGAGGTATAAAAATGTAGCTGCCCCATCCTTCTAGGTATGAGAGCAACAAATGTATCCCTCGCGCTTTTGTTCAACTCCAGAGACTAATGACAATCTCTCCAAAAAACAGCAAGTCTTACTTCACCGATTGCTGGAACAATTGGTAAAAAAAACAAAAAGAAAAAGCAAAAGCAAAACAGAACTCATTTGGCCCAGGGGATCGACCCTCTTTCAAAGAGAAAAAACCATCACTAACTTCCTCTTCATTAAAAGCTTCCTCTAGCACAGCACTATCTCTTATGTCAAGCTGATCAGAGTCTATCCCTTCTGTCGTAGGGAACCAAGATCACTCAGAAGCATACAAAGATTTTTAGTAACTCACAAACTCTTCTAGCCTCCTCGTTATTGCACCTGGACTCATATGTGGTTCAAGATTGAGTTCCATCACCTCTTTTTCTAATAGTAGCAATATCATGAAAATAAGCAGTATATTTGTCACTTTCTTTTAGCCACTTGGATCTAGATCTTTGTTTCCAATATATCTCTTTCTACATGTATCTCTTCCTACATGATTACTCTATCGCATTCTTCCAAGCTTTTCTCCCTCTCCTTCGCACCCTCCTCTGACGTGGGGCCCTTATATTCCTTACTATCAATCTCCTTAATTATAATGAAAAGCTCTGCTTTCTTAGTTTGATTTTACGATATCCATATCGATACAATTTCCTTTTTCTACCAATCTTACATCCGTCGGACCAAAAATATAAGCCTTCCTCCACCAATCTTTTATATTTTCATTCATCCCTAATTCTTCCAACCACGCAATCTCGAACCAAAACGAGTCGAACCCTAAGAATATATTGTCGAATCCAGAAGATGAACCCCATTGGGGACACAAGAGGAGGCAGTCCAATCTACTTGTGCTTTAATTTCCAGCACAATTGAAGCGAGTCCCACCAGATGGAGTTCCAATAATTCATTTTTATTAACAAGTTCTGAGAAGGCTAAGCACACTAGGGGTAATCCTTTTGCATCTAATCCTTCAATAAATCTAGTGGCACTAAATTCCCTTCAAATACACAACAGGTAACCCCACTTTCTTCTAACCAAGTCCAGTTCCGCCCCGAATTTGTTGTGATCCGCCACTGGCCTACACAATCCTGAGAAAATCCAAATAGAGGCATCGTTAAAATGTTTGAGCAAAACTGAAACTGAAAAGAACAAATTATATCATCCATCGGAGAAAAAATCAAGTATCACATGCCACCAAGATCCCTCCTCCTACACCCTCAGAGTCCAAAGAGGAGGATTGAAGGAAGATTTTGCCCCCGAGACTTCTTAAGGTTGATCTATTAATGCCCCTCAGCTTAGTTTCATGAAGATTCAGGATTTGAGGTTTTTGTTGCCTCAAAACTTTCTTGCAATGGGTGATCTTTTCAAAGGGGCCTAACCCTCGCACATTCTAGCTTAGAATCTTCATGGGATAACTAAGAGTTGTAAAATTCCTCCTGAGTTTCTATTACCTTCTGTTCTAGCTCTACTATTGATTGATCGCCTGCTAGGTGATGCCCCATCGTAGTTCCTAAAGGGTTGGAGGCACCCTATTTCTAGGATAAACCTTCTAGAATCTTCCCCCCTCAAATGAAAATAGTGCAGTCACCCTGGCAATACATGGGTTAGTCCAAGATAGTACAGTATTAATCAAACAAGAGAAAAAACTAACTCCTTAATAGTAAAAATTCAAACAAACAGTAGATAGGAATAATTCCAAGTTAGCAGACAGTGTCAACAAACAGGTGACAAATAATCTGGGGCAAGATATCCCTGATAACAGTAAGTGCGGGACAAGCGCTTATTCAAGGAAAACATCTCATGCAATCAACCAACCTCAACGAGGACTGAAAATTACCTTGATACGGATTTTTTTGACGCAACTTGGGGCTGGAGAGAGAGATGGTCTATTGTTTCCGAGAAATGGAGGTCTAAACGGAACCCTCTTCTGGATTTCTTCAATAGCTTAGGCTTTTACTTGAGCCTCAGAAACAGTCGCAAATGTTTCGATTTCCAAAGTATCATGGATGGATGGTTTCAACCTGAACAAGTACCTCACTACCTTGCAATTAGTTGCTCTTGAACATTTTGCAACCGATTTCTAATAAGCAACATGGAAATCCACACATCTAGTATATGATAGAAATCCACACTACATATTCTAGCAAGAATCAAGCATATGATAGAATTCCTCTCATTAAGTCCCTTCTTTTGGAGGCATTTTTAGGAATTGCTCAGGCGATATCATCTTTACCTTTGCAGGCCCTATCGGTGTTACAGAGTCTACAGAAGCTGAGGTTCGCTCACTTCATCAAGGATTTGACAATTTTCTTCAGACAAATGGAAGGTAGATTGGGAGTGGAAAGCGATTCCTCTAACACAGTCTTGTGGACTAAAGGGATTGGCGATGGTCCATGGAGACTTGCTAATCTTGTGGATGAAATAAAAGATATGTGTTTGTTTAGTGTTTGCTCTTTTTCTCTTGTTCCTAGAAGTGCCAATGATTTGGCTGATCGCTTAGCCAAATTAGGAGCTGCTAGACTTCTATGGAATCATTTTATATGGGGCAATCCTTACCCCCTGAAGTACACCAATTGGGGGAGCCTCGAGCATCCAGTATATGACATTAAGGAGTATTCACCAATAGAGTAGTCAACTTATAGAACAAGCATGTAAGCGAAGCAAGAAAAAGGCTTTCCATTTTGATTTTTCAGATCTCTCGTCTGGTCAATGGTACACATTCTTTTATTCAACAAATATACCCCATGCCTGGAACGAGTTTTTTTTTTTTTTTTTAATTTGTGGGTGGGGTGGGGGACACATGAAGGCCATTATTATTTAATAAAATTGTGATCATGATTAAACAAAAAAAAAAAAAAAAGTTCCTTCTTTTGGAATCCTTAAGCGTACTACACAGACTTACAGATAACTCCAAGCTTCATACAACTGAATGTCCTAAACATATAGCCTCTTCCATTTTACATAAACAAACATAGCAGAGAACCACAGAGCATCAAATTGAAAAGAAAATAAAGTTAACCAAAATGAATAAACACCCAATTCTAACAACCCAGATGCCAGAAATGAAGAACAGAAAACCAACATAAATACCTAGTTAGAAAAAAGAAAAAGAACCAGTAAAGCATCAAAATTTAAAGAAAATACAGTAAACCAAAATGACACCTAATTCTAACAACCCAGATGCCAGAAATGAAGAACAGATCACCAACATAAATACCCACTTACAGAAAAGTAGAAGCAGAGGGAGAAAGCACCTGTTCCCAAACTCCAAACAGGGCAAGAAATAAAGCTATCCTTCAAAACCCTTCAAAAACCCCCAAAACCCATCTCAACCGATTCTAGAAGCCCAAAAGTAATGCTTCATGTGCCGTTGCCTCACAAGGAAGGAGAGCAGGTTCTAACCTTAAATGAAATTTAAAGCAAAGCTGTTTAAGGAAACATAAAAAAGAATAATAGCCGAAATGCTGGGCAAAAAAATCAGGTGGATAGATATGGTTTTATTTCTTCTGCAGAGAGAAAAAACAGTCAGAAATTTTCTACATTTATAAAAGAAGTCTTCTACTTTCGCGTATTTTATATAAGCTATGGGAAATCTAACCTGCCATTTGCATGGGTTGGTCGGTAAACACTGGTTTGGAGAGGACTTTCTCTTGTTTCTTTTTCTTAATCTAAAAGTCTCTATCCCATGTTTGTTCGGCTAAAGTTTAAAAAATCATGTAATGGCCAATGGGGGAACCAAAAAATATGCGTGGAAAAGTGACTAAAAAGCAGGGGATGGTATTTCTCCTCTCCATTTTGTATGATACTTCCAAAAGATCACAAATCAAGTTTCAAATTCAAGTCAATTTACAAAGGGAAATGTGATCAGCACTGCTGTATTTTGATGATCGCACTCCTCACTTTATTAGAAGTATGGTATGACCAGCACCATAGGATGATCCAAACCGTCCATTAGATGGGCCACAGCCTAAATAGGTTGTGCCCCAAAAATCATTTCCATTAGTTGATCCTAACCCTCCGATATGTAGATGGACTGAATGTTATAGGGTTGATTCTAATCCTCTATAGATCGGAGGGTTAGGATCAACCAATGGAAATGATTTTTAGGGCACAACCTATTGAGGCTGTGGCCCCATCTAATAGACAGTTTGGATCATCCTATGGTGCGGACCATACCGTACTTTTAATAAAGTGAGGAGTGCGATCATCAAAATACAGTAGTGCTGATAACATTTCCCATTACAAATTGAGGAATGAAAATTTGTGAAAAAATTCATATGAGAAGCTTCATCTAGGCCATGCACTTGGTAGGGGTTGATTGTCCGATGAATTATAGTATCCGTTGGATCCACATCCTAAGGTCTTAAATTATATAAGACGAAGCGTCCTAGAAGATCCGAATGGAGGGTGCCAATGGGCGAAAATACTGTTCAGATTCTTGTTCATTTATGTTTAATAATGAGGGTTATTTTTGTAACATTTAATAATAATAATAATAATAATTATTATTATTATTATTATTATTTTTTGAGTAGGTAAGCTTGGAAGGTTGAAGAACAAAGCGTCAAAGCCTCTTCCAACATTTAATAATCCTTTTAAAAGCCAAGCAATATTTTATTTTCTAGCTTCTTATTTCGATTACACCCTCCTCTTCTCTTCTCTGCAACCATCAGCCCTAATTGTAGGCCTTAGGACATTTTGATGGTATGTCTGATTTGAAATGAATCATGATCATAAGGCTCATCCACTTTATCTCATAAGGAAAATTATCGGACTATTACATTTCCATTTATGGGCTGGAATTACATCATGTGGTTGGGTCCAGGAGAAACTTCTAATGACGCTTCTCACGGCATCTTTTCCCTTTTATCACGAGGGAAGTTTTTGGGAAATGATATTTACACCCCTTTTTATCACCGGGGACACCCATTTGCCAGTGCACTTTGCAATCAAAGCCACTAGATTTTTCTGAGATAGAGTACATTAGTCCCCCTTTTGCCATTGAAACACTGACGCTGGGTGTCCATGGTGATCAAAAGGGGCGTAAATATCATGGCCAGGTTCTTATTAGTTGAAGCGGTAGGTATGCGGATGTAACCCTTCTAAGTATAGATATTTTCGCTAATGATATTTGCACTACCATGTTTTCATAATGACACAAACTCACCTTGTCTTTTATTTTTTAACCAGCCATCAAAAGCTATTACAATTCACAAAAGCTAAAGGAAGCCAATTAAAAAGGAAAAGACAAGGTGAGTTTGTGTCAATATCAAAACATGGTAGTGCAAATATAAGTTGTCTTTATCATTTTGCATGTTGAAGGACTTTGTTGGAAATTTAACCGGGTAGAACTAGGGGTGGACATGGTTCGGTTCGGTTCGGTTTTGGGGTATACCGAGAACCGAACCATATATAATCGGTTCCCTGAAATTGGAACCAAAACCGAACCATATATGTTTGGAACCGAACCGAACCAGAACCATATATAATCGCTTCGGTTCTGGATTTACCCGACCTTCACCAAATGTAGATATTTTGCCTAAACGTATTTGTAATCGGTTCGGTCCTGTTTATATATGAACTACAAAGACTAACATGTACGAATTTGGAATAATCAGGCACAAATTTGCACAAATTTAGGCAATGCAAAAATTATATATGACCTACAAACATGCACAAATTTGGAATAATAAAGCACAAATTTGGGGGGTGAATTAAAATTTTAAAGGCAAAGCAACACGTTAAAGAGGGGTGAATTAAAAGGGGGTGGGGTGATTTTATCAAGCGATGAGGCATTGAGTTTTAAGGAGAAGGTCGGTTCTCGGTTCGGTTTTCGGTTCCGGGATCCCAAACCCAGAACCGAACCGAATTTCCATCGGTTCCAGGATATCAGAACCAGAACCGAACCATATAAATATGGAACCGAACCGAACCGAACCATATGTGCCGGTTCGGTTCGGTTCAGTTCCTCGGTTCGAACCGGAACCATGTCCACCCCTAGGTAGACTCACCCCTAAAAGCTAGCCATTAGAGGGAGGGTGCCCATTCCCTTATAACAAAGCCCCATCCCCATCACTTTACCGATGTGGGACTATTTGCTTTTGTGTGGAACTCCAACAATCTCCCCCACGCGGCGGCTACGTGGAACCACGAGATCTTCTCCGAGAGAATTCCACCGTACTCGGAGGCATACCGGGGTTACCGAGATCTTTCCCGGAGTTACCACACCCCAGCTCTGATACCATTTGTAGGGAATTAAACCTGATAGAACTCACCCCTAAAAGCTAGCCATTAGAGGGAGGGTGCACATTCCCTTCTAACCCATCCCCACCCCCATCACTTTACCAATGTGAGACTCTTTGCTTTTGCGTGGAACTCCAACAGACTTGAATCCAATACCCCTGCTAAATGGATCCCGTTGACTCGATCATCAATGAAATTTTTTTCCAAATTCTACATCCTTTTCATAAAATGTTTCTGATTAGGTTGTACTTTTCAAATTATCTTAATAAGTGCTTTTTTATTTGTACATTTCAAATGACCCAAATCCCGTTTTCTTTAATTTTGCATTACATTTTCGTTATTTTGATTCATGCTAAGAAGAAAAGCCCGCGAACAGTATCACAACAAAAACTTTCTTAACTTCCAACTTCTGAGAATGATGTTCGTATTAGCACCCCATCTCTGTTTAATTTATAAACTTCTCAGGTTGGGTGATCGATTATATATCTAACAGCTTGTTGGTTGTAACAGCTAACGAGAGATGCTTAAAATAAGAAAAGGGTGGAAATATCATAATAAAAAGGGCTGCGAGTATCAGTTCTAATTTTGTTTTTTCTAAAGTTTGCTAAGAAAAAAAATTTCCCCTTTTCCACTTCCCTTTGCTAGGAATGTTTTGAGAGAAATTCATTTTCCATTTGTTGATTTCTTGCCTAGGGGAATATTGCTATCATCAAAATTCCAAACCACCTTACCAAATAGCATAATGACAAGGAGAGAGACAGAAGGGGAAAAGATGGTACACACAAACTTTGACACTACTCCTTTCTCACCACTTAAAAAACAATTTACCATGGAAAAAAAATCATGGTTAACAGACATGGCTTGAGTGTCCATTTGGTTGTGCTAAAAAAAAAAAAAAAAAAAAAAAAAAAAGGATAAAATCAAATTAAATTTTCCAAATGCAAGCCATATTTTTACTGTTTTACATTCCTCTCAAAACAACAGAATGGCCAATATGGTAGTCTGGCCCAACACCAAAGTGGACACTTGAAGACAAAATCCACCATCGTGTAAAGGCAATAATACAATGCAGTGCATGACATGACTTCTACTTTTATAACTCTATTCTCCAACGTGAAAACAAATGCAAAGGTGTCTTTTTCCGCCTGCTTTTATTCTCTTTTTCCGCATTCACTTCCGAAAAGGTTCTCTATACTACACATTCCTTTTTACTGTTTTCTTTCAGATAAAAAAAAAGACCACTAAATTCTGGAAAACATAAAAGAAAGGCAACTTCTATTCACAACAATTTTAGCAAATTAGCAGTCTCAGCACAACCCACCATCTCCAGGTTCCAACAAGCTGTTAAGAGTCAATTACCAAAGATCAAATATCAAAAGAAATAAAAGGGTAGCAATATAAAAACAAGGGAACTGAATATCAACACCCAAGAGAGAAAAACTCAAATCTTCTTCTTAGAATAAGAAGTTGAGAAGTGGTAAGACACCTTGGGTTTCAACGAATGACTCACCAAAATGAAAAGCAAAAAAAATTCACTTTGGACCATTTCTGTTTAAAGTATTTCTCGAATTTCATACCAGATAAATTTCTACATCATCTTCAATGTGGTGAACAACTTCATCAAGGAAAATTGCATGCTGTCCAAACTCAGAACTAAATCCAAACACATTCAGTTAATCAACATAAAAAAGTATGGAAAGAAAAGAGACTAGGATTGTAATTTCTATCTTCTCTCCTGTTGGTTATTCGCTAAAAGACATGGACTGCTCTCTGTGCGTTCGTATCTTCGACAATTCTACAGGACCACGACTCCTAGAGCCATGATAGGAAGGCAAGCGGGAGTAAGAACGATCTCTGTACCTTCGTTCTTGTGGTGAAATGGACCTGTTCCAGCAGAGGAGCAAACCTCATAGTTAAGACTTGCAAAAATGTGACAAGTTAATCTAATTAGCTAAAGGAATTACTTCTACCTTAGTAATGTCCTCGTCGCGGTAAAGGTGAAGAACAATAGCTACGAAGCCTACGAATACAAAACTGAGATCTCGCATATCGTGAAGATGATTGGGAGTAGTGTGCAGACCGCCGGTAATCGTACACTCAACCTCTATCAACCCAACCACAGGCAAATTAGGCCACATACATCAGCAAAAATTAGGCAGCATTCTCAAATATTTCCACAATGCCTCCATATTAAATTATTATCCTAATACCCTTTGGGTTAGAAATTCAATCCAGAAGCTAACCACTGGGTGCCCGAGCAAGTCGGTTAAATAATTTATTACTTCATAAGTCATAGACTTGCTCAGGTTTGTTCCTGAGCAAAGTCAGTTTGCGATATTCGTCAATGAATTACTTTATAAGGGTCTGGATAGAAACCTAAAGAAAATTAGGGAGTTGATCAACCCAACAGCCATCATAAAATAACTAAACAAAAGGAAGGAATTATAAAGAACTAGATTGCAGATCTTGTACTTATAGCTCAAGAGAGTTTGAAGATTATAATATCCACTAGCTAAAGTAGCGGGGGAAACAAAAATTGCAGATTTCCGTCCTATTAGTCTTGTGGGTAGTTTATATAAAATTTTGGCTAAGGTTCTAGCGGAGCGCTTGAAGAAAGTTCTACCGGTAGTTATCTCTGATTATCAAAGTGCTTTTGTAGCGAAGAGACAAATATTAGATTGCTCTCTTATTGCCAATGAGGCCATAGATTATTATCGTAGGCTCAAGTTGAGAGGAATTATTTGCAAATTGGATATGCAAAAGGCTTACGATAGAGTGGAATGGGACTGTTTAGATTTCCTGTTTGCTAAAATGGGCTTTAGGAGTAGATGGCGCAGATGGATTATGCCCTGTGTATCCTCGGCGTGGTTTTCAGTGTTGTTAAAGGGTCTCCTAAAGGCTTTTTTAAGTCTTCCCGTGGTCTTCGGCAAGGGGACCCTTTATCTCCCTTCTTGTTTGTCATCGTGGCAGAAACTCTGAGTAGATTGTTAGCTAAAGGATGCGATGTAGGGTTGTTCAATGGCTTCCGTATTGGGAGAGACTGTGTGGAGGTCTCTCACCTCCAGTTCACAGATGATACACTCTTGTTTTGCATTCCGGAGAGATCCCAAGTGTTAAATTTAAAGTCCGCTTTGAGATGTTATGAAATGTTAACGGGTCAAAGATCTAATTTCCATAAGTTTAGATTGTTTGCGCTGAATGTCCCCTTGGATGAGGCTCTGGAGTTCGCGAGGTTATTGGGTTGCGAGAAGGATAATCTTTCGGCCTCGTATTTGGGTCTGCTCTTGGGGGCATTTTGGGAGCCGATTTTAGAAAGGATTGGGCGTAGGTTGGATACTTGGAAGAGAAATTTAGTATCTAGAGGTGGAAGATTGGTTTTAATCAAGGCAGTCTTAGCAAATATTCCTGTATATTTTATATTTCTTTTCAAGTATCCTGTCAGTGTCTCGTTGAGGATTGAAATGATCCAACGTAGATTTTTGTGGGGAGGTAATGAGAACAAAAAAGGAATCTCTCTGGTGAGTTGGAAGGATGTTTGTGTGCCCATCAAGGTGGGTGGTTTGGGTATTAGAAGATTTAGGGAGTTTAACCACGCTTTGCTTGGAAAGTGGTTATGGAGATTTGGCGAAGAAAGATCTCATTTGTGGGTTAGGGTCATTTGTAGTAAGTATGGTTGTCAACCCGGAGGGTGGGAGTCTTTCGATAATTTTAAGTCAAAGGGGCTAACGGTGTGGAGAGATATTTTTAAAATGTCCCCCCTACTCAACCTGAATATTATATTTAGGGTTTATGGAGGGGATAAAGTTAAGTTTTGGAGCGATTTATGGTGTGGTGATAGCCCGCTCAGGTTGTTGTTCCCAGAAATTTTTCGGGTTGCGGTGAATAAAGAAGCTATGGTGAGTGAGTGTATGGTTAGTAGGGATGGTGTTTGGGAATGGTGCCCGGCTTATAGAAGAAGGTTCTTTGCTTGGGAGTTAGATTCTGCGGCTAGACTTAGGAGGCTTTTGGATAATGGCTACATTAAAAGAAAGGGGATGGATAAGAGAATATAGACTGCAGATTCTTCTGGATTTTTTTCTGTCAGATCTTTCTATACGAGCCTGATGCCCTGCCCGACTCCCTCTTTTTCAGCAAAGGTGTGGAAATTTCATTGTCCGCCGCGGGTTAGTATCTTTGGTTGAGCCGCATGTCGCGACAGGATTCAAACCATTAACTTTATGAGAAACCGTGGTATGTGGCTTGTTGATCATTGCCCCCTATGTCTTGCGGATGGGGAATCTGCGGATCATCTATTTATGCATTGTTCGTTCACCCGGTCTATATGGGGTCGCATATTTCTGAGATTTAGGATCAACTGGATTTTCCCTAGATCTATTAAATTGTTGTTGCAACAATGGAGCTTCGTGCCTTGGAAGAAGAAAGGGAAAATTTTGTGGGAAGTATGCTTGCTTGCCACTTGGTGGGTGGTATGGAAGGAGAGAAATGGGCGGGTGTTTGAGGGAATGTCCAAGGCTCCTCATTATCTTTATATGCGGATAATTGCTTTGGTTATTAATTGGACGAGATGCCATCCATCTTTCCGGTTTGTCTCAGCGTTTGATCTTTGGGAAGGATGGGGGGTGTTGTGCTTGAGTAGTGAGTGGGCTAATAAAGTTGTGCAGAGATGGGAACCACTGCCTCAAGAAGTGTTAAAAATAAACTTTGACGGTGCTTTGGGAATCCTGGTCCAGCCAGGGTGGGAGGTTTATGTCGTGATGATGCCGGCAAGGTTCTTTGGTCTTTTGGGGGCCCTTTAGGTGTGACTGACACTACGGAGGCAGAAGTCCAAGCGGCTTTCAATGGCATAAAAAAGGTGAGTAGGGACCGTCTGAAGAGTGTAATTGTTGAAGGGGATTCGTTTAATGTTATCCGGTGGCTGAGGGGTGGGGTGGCTCCACCTTAGAGGTTTTTTTATCTTTTTGACGAAATGGAAGATATATTGGCAGAATCAAAGAGTTGATTCATGTTAGAAGGTCTGCTAACGAGAAGACGGATGCTTTGGCTAGAAGAGGAGTGGTATGCATCTCGATGAATTGGTCTGATCAATTTCCTATTTAATGGCCTAGTCATTTTGTAATTAGTTTTTATTTTTTATTTTTTGTTCTGTATCTTTGGGTATTCCCTTTCGGGTGTCCCTTCTGTTTCTTTAATAAAATTTGCCATTTCCTATAAAAAAGATTATAATATCCACTGCATATTAACAAAGATTGACTTAATTTACCTCACTTGTTATCTTTCCCTCATGTCAGCTGTCTTCTTTCTATTCTCCTCTGCAAATACAACAGTTAGACACAGCTCAATCAATAATCCCGTTGGCACTGAAACCATTAAAAGAACACCCAATAACTTATTGGGCACTGCATGTACTGAGGATTTGAAATACAGGAAAGAAGTAGCATTCAGGTAATGTTTCCAAAGGCGTTGCAAATGGATCTGCTGGTTCACCAATCATAGACTGTTTCACTGCCGAGGAGGATTTGCCCATCCAATTGATACTTGGCTTCTGCCGCATCAACGGGGTCTACATACTGGACAAAACCAAAACCACATGGTTCTCTTTAACACAATGCAATTCTTAGTGTTACAAGAATGGGATGCATACAGACACCAAAATGGGGTCCCACGGTATAAAAAAAACATGAAATAATGCTAACCGATAAAACTGCCAAGATAATCCTAAGAAATACAGGAGGTCATGAGCAGATATATGCTCTTGGTACTTCACGCAATTGATGTAAAGCAAGTTAACCTTGCACACTTCAGGGTTTAAAGATGACTTCAAATTCTTCAAGACTTGAATATCTTCAATATGTATAACTTCAAATCCAACCTCTTCTAATAACACCAGCCACTCTCTTCACAAACATTAACATCCTCTTCAACAGAACTCTTATGATTTGACTGATGTCTTCAAAACTTTATTTTCGCTGTTAGATCTCATAATAAAAACATCCAACTATTAATAAAAGAAAAGTAGATTATAAAGAACAAGTCCGTCCATCCCAACGATAATTTACCGAAGGGGAGTTTTAAATTTAGCATAGGATGACAAGACAGGATAACTCCATTCAACATAACATACACACCTAATACAGCTCCAATTAAATGAACAAAAACAAAACAAAACGACAGACTAAATATGAAAATAAGGCTTAAACTCTCAAATTTCCAACTATTTAGATGAAGAACGATGGGTGTTTTTTTTGTTTTTTGTTTTTGTGTGCGTGCGCGCTCGCAGTGGCGGAGCCTGGATTTAGACATAGAAGGGGGGGGGGGGGCAGGTTATACATAAGGCTGGGCCCAATTGAGTGGGGCCTATTAAGGAGTTTGGCCCAACTCAACAGGGGCAGCCACCCCCCTTACTCTACATGTAGCTCCGCCCCTGTGTGTGTGTTTCTAGTTGGCAAGATATGCTTACCCCATATGATGACTAAATATGAAAATAAGGCTTAAACTCTCGAATTTCCAACTATTTAGATGAAGAACGATAGTGTTTTGTGTGTGTGTGTGTGCAGTGGCGGAGCCAGGATTTAGACATATAAGGGGGGCAAGTTATATACATAAGAGGGGCATTATACATAAGGCTGGGACCAATTGAGTAGGGCCTATTAAGGAGTTTGGCCCAACTCAACAGGGGCAGCTGCCCCCATTACTCTACATGTAGCTCCGCCCCTGTGTGTGTGTTTCTAGTTGGCAAGATATGCTTACCCCATATGATAATCTTGTTGCAAATAAACGTTCTTAAGAGGACCAAATTGTCCGAATGGCCTACGAAGATCCTCTGGCCTGCAGTAATGAAATTTTGTAATAAATTTAGCTGATACTACACAGGTAAACTTAAAACATTTGTAATATGTTATCCTTGTATGATAGAGCACCAAAATGCAAATGTATATGATCAACCTTGGAAGAACAATAAGGAAGAACTGGAAAGCAATAGGAAAAAAAAAAGACCAGATATGCTTCATTATGTGACACCTACAATCACTTGAAACCACTACAACTTAGTTCACTCGGATCATATGATTGGTAGCAATTAAGGCAAAAAAAAAAAATATTGAGTTGATCGTATGAAACGAAAATCTGGTGTCCTAGCATTTTCTGCCAATTTATATTGTCTATGGATAAAACAATGTAGCAAAAAATGGATGGTTTTAGAAACAGACATTGAGTTATTTTTCTTCTTCTTCTGTAAATGGAAGTAGCGAGTACATCTTTAATGACTTTGAAGAGTTTTGCAGAATATGATTACTTATTAAACTACTGCAAGCAACACACCTCAATGAAATGGGGTGTAGAAAGGATCCGAAGGCCATGGAATTTCACTCAGTTGTAAAAGAATTTCCTCATGGTTAAGAGAAGGGCTACAATGATGAACCAAAAAATTTCTTCTCACAGAAGGCCAGAGTATTGAAGCAACACACCTCAATTTATTGTTCTTGTTGTCTTTCTCAGATTTCTCATGTTCGCTATTGTATATTTCTAGGGGTTGACCATCTCGGTCCTCCCTTTCATATTGGAATGAAAGATTGCTACCATTCAAAAAGAGAAGGCCAGAGTATTGAAGCATGCTTGGCAGATTCAGAAACAAGATGTAATCAATGATCCAAAATCAAAGATGTCAATTCCATTCCACTTCGAAGGAATGCAGTAAAAGTTTCGTTCGGTTAAGGACAACGAAGCAGAACTAATATTGAAACATACTGCCCTGTGTTCTGCTCATTATGGTCATTTTGAACATTCACAAGTATTCCAATCAGTTATGATACTATTGCTTTTTGCTCCTTTCAAAAAAAAAATTCCATTTTTTCTAGAAAAGTGAGACCTTTTAAGGACCTATTTGGTTTAAAACCCGGCCCCAATTGAATGGAGGTTGTAGAATAGCGAGATCCTCTCTTTATATGGATTAAGTGGCTGGCATGGTATTAGATTTCCACCGAAACCGACAAGAAACAACAGAAATGTTTCCATTTTCATCTCCACCAAAATGCATACCGAATCCAAAATGCATATCGAAATCAAACTGTACATGTATTAATGGTATACTATATTAGATTGATATTAATATGAATTGCATGTGAAATGGGGTGTATGTATTATGCATAAATATTAATATGAATTACATGTGAAATGCGGTATATACTGAATTACTAGACATGTGCAACAATGCATGTCACTAGGTGTTCGATGTTGACAAATCATTATGGATGGTCATCTTGCTTATATGATGATTTCAAAGTGTGCATTTATGCCTATTCTAGCAGTTTTTGAAGTTTCGTGTTAAAACTCTATCATTTGCATATGTTTCCATACATTTTGAAACGGAAATTTAAAACCTTGATGAGGACACAAATGCATTTGCCTTAGATAATGCATGTAGAGATCCTCTTGTTGTCTGTGGCCATTTACGCATCAAAATCGAAAAACTCTAGACATCCGCAAAAGCGACGATAACAAGGAAAAACAGGGATCTGAAAACCCTAGGAGAGATATAGAAGATAGTTCAGAAAAAATACCTCCCAACAACAGAAGGAAAAACAGGTGAATATTGGGGCCAGAAATCTGTCTCCTTTTATATGGTGAGTGGCTGTGACCAACTTCATAGTTCATTTGTAGGGCCACAACGTAAATAGGTTGGGAACCGAAAATCTTTTCCATAGGATGATCCTAACCCTCCGATCTTTAGAGGGATAAAGATCGAAGGGTTAGGATCTTCCTATGGTAAAGACTTTTAGGGGCTAATCTATTTACGTTGTTGCCCAACAAATGAACCGTTTGGATCATCCTATGAAGTAACCCGTACAGTACTTTTAAAAAAAAATACGGCCACACACCATATCAATTCTCGGATATATTAATCTAGTTGGGAACGGAGTTGGGAACCGAATATGGAACCAAACTAATACAATCTTAGTTTCTTTTTTCTGGCTTTTTTTTTTTTTTCTTAAAATGACGAAACTACCGCTCCTGTGCGATGTGGCATACAAGGATTTGTTCGGTTACCCTCTATTAGGCAACCCCATAGGCAGCACACTTTCCAAAAAGCTCTCATATGCCAATTAAAGAAAAAATAATGGAGTTTGTGCAACTATTAAAACAGGGTAGTGCCAATATCAGTAGCCAAAATTTAGTTCAAAAAATTAATTCCAACCAAGGTGGAATCAAAATACCACCCATTGGGGCAGGAAACAGTCAAACAGATTCTGACAATTTTTTTCCCTTCAAGGCACGTTTGGCTACCATCACTATGGATATTTTTCATGATAAATTAGTGTCTCCAAGTGGTGAGAGAGGGGTTGGGCGGGTGACGTGGCTAAAAATCATGTAACAATATACAGGAAACTAGTGTCTCCCAGTAGTGAGAGGTGGCTAAAAATTAATTAAAAAAAAAACTCTACTCAAAATCCGATCAACTTTTTCTTGATTTTTGCCACTTCTCACCCCAATCTCAATCGGACCTCTCAAATCTCTTTCCTTTTTCCACCCACCCTACATGGCCTTAATAACCCCCCCCCCCCCCCCCCCACAAAAAAAAAAAAAACCCACCCCATATCAATTACACATGTTGATTCCATTAATTTTTAAAACCAAACTCCGGAATCAGGATAGGATGCGCATTCCGACAATCCAAACAAATGGCAAAAAAGCCCCAACAAATAACACGATCCAAACATCAGGCCCACATGATAATCCAATAATCCCATGTCATTCCATGACCCAAAAACCCCATTGACAATTAGATGATAATAGTTTAATCAACGAAAATGATTCCAGAGGGGACAATGTCCCCGGATTGCTAATCCCCACACGCGCGTCCTGCATGTGGACCATACAACGTGGGCACTCTAGCCCACATGTGTGGCATGCAGGGAGACAGTAGGATTATTGATACTTTGACTTGTGGTGTGCATCCAAATGTTTAATTGCTAGGAGACAGTAGTAATTCATAGCAATACAATGTGTTGCATCCGGAGGGTTTGAATCCCCCTGGGCTTATTACCCGATGCGCGTGGTTTATGGGTGATTGCGCGCATCGGAGGGAATTAGTCCCACTCTACAATGGGGACACCCTACGTCATCAAAAAAAAATAAAAAAATACTATGTGTTGCAAATAGATTGCCCATAAAATTTATTGGAGACTATGATCTTAAAAGAAACTACAATGGAAGACAGTAATTAAATACTGTTCACAAGACTCAACATGCCTAATATGCTTTTAAACCAATCCAACTCCTTCCATATCATTACTTCTAGACATGCTACAAAGTTTAGATCATTCATTTGCTTAACCAACAATACCAAGTACCCTCTTCAACACATTGAGTAGCAAAGGATAAGCTGTTAGCTGAGGGAGATGGCCTTCCGTTTTCAATATCTCAACCTTACTCTTCCCTCCAAGCCTTTTCTTCATGTAAAATGCTACATGTTTTGGCACAACAATGTCTTTTTGGGATTGGATGATAGTGCAAGGCACCTTGACTTTTCCCAGCACCCTTCTCAAGTCACTTAAGAAAACAGTTTTAGCCACATGGAGTGCAATATCTGGTTTCATTCTCCCCAAACTGAATTTGAATTCTTGTATTGAAGTTGGGTTGTTCACCCCTATAGCTTTTGGAGCAAAGCTAGATGCCCAATTTGAGAAATTGTGCTTCATGTATTGTAGGATAGTCTCCACATCTGATCTTTGAAAACCACCCACATATCCCTCTGCATTCAAGTACCTGCCAAGAACCACAAATCTTTCAGACTCTCGTATTAGAGTTGCGTGGAGAAGGGAGCTGATATTAATTTCCATTTCCATGTTTTGGTACCTTCCACCCTCTCCTTTTATTTTAAAATTTTTCAAATCAAGGTTTTTTTGTTCATTAATATATAGACAAAAGGGGGAGAAAAAGTTGTTCCGGGGATTGACTATCCTCCTTAGATAAGTTTATCTTGAAACTATCTTGTCCATTGTTCACCGATTTTGCTCCGACAATATTTTATTCAACCACAAAGGTCAACATGATTAAAAGAAGTCTATCCAAGCATAAGATAAACCCCGCCTTGCTATCCCCATAGTGAACAACCCTAATCAATTACCTAATGGTGGTAGATTAGTGATTGAATAGATTAGGCAACTAAGCTAATTAAATGGGTAGCTAGTTAGGTTAGATTAGGATTTCTATTATTATTACCTTCTATGATTCTTCTATTATCTTTCTATGTTTATCCCTTTGACTCTTTGAGTGATCTATATAAACACTCATGAGGGCTAAATGCAAACCATCCAAGATTTAGTGAAATAGATTCCTTATCAATAAGGAAGAAGGGAAAATGGAGAGAGAAGATGAGAATGAGACCTTGGAGAGCCACCAAGTAGGATGAGGTGTTTGAAGAGGTGTGGCCTCTTATTAGCTGCTATGCACCCAACCATGGCAGACATGGAGTGTCCCAAGTAGATAGTGCTGCTCACATTGAGCTCATCAAGGAGAGATGTGAGATCACTCGCGTACGAATCGAACTTCAAATACCTCTCCTTGTTGTAGAGATTAGGCTTGACATTTGCAGAGAAGACCATGTCAAAAACTACTACCTTGAAGTAATAAGCCAGGTAGGGAAGGATGTAGTGCCACACTGTTTGGTCTGCTCCGAACCCATGAGAGAGCACTAGGGTTTGGTTCCCATACCCATAAATTCTGGCATTCAAGGCTGCCACAACTCCTCCTTGTTCATGGGCTATATTCTCCATGGGTTCTGAACTTCTGATAACCGACTTTGTGTTTTTTTTGCAATAAGACAGGAGTTAAAGAACATGAAAAGTAGCCTAGATGGAGAACTTCCAATTTCAGTATCAATATGCTGAAGGAAATGTCTATATTTATAGTTTATACCCCACAGTTTTTCTGTGTTAATTAAGTGTTGTCAGTTGTTAGTTAGAGATAGATAGAGAGGGAGGGAGGGAGGGAGCTTTCCAAATTTAAGATGATTTGTCATTGATATAGAGAGGTCTTGTGAGGAAATTGTCACTGATATATCCCAAAGTCTGGCTAGTGATCAAAGTAAAACTTTGTAAAAGATCATAAATCAAGGCTATGTGAAAATCTAGATAATTTCTTTGCCTAACTTCATCGCTTGAGACAATGACTAATCGTAGTACAATTCAACTATTGACGTGTTCTCTTAACTAACTATTTCAGTACATTATTGTATAGAATAATCCCATATTTTTCATGGGCATGGGGTTTTAAACTATTTAGCTACTATTTACAAAGAAAATGATCATGGTCCTAATTGAATGCACAAGAAAGTATTTTGGTTATAATTGTATTTATTGAACTCATGCGAAGTATAAAATATTGAGAGTGAATGCACAATAAATTTACTGTTCTCAAAAAGAAAATCTATAATATGCATCCAATGAACCCTAATAATAAAAAAAGAAAAAAAGAAAGAAAAGCCATGATTTCATGGGCTCCTAAACAACTAGCTAGCCATTAGTAAATAAGGTTGGTTTCGTCCATAGATGATAGATATTGGCATTCTCCAGCAAAAATTTGAAGACCATTTCCTGCTGTAGAATAAGACAATCCAAAACAATCAGTTCATTAATTTTGCAGGGAGGTTGATGATGAAGGAAGAGACCTTTCTCTTTTGGAGCATGGGAATCATAAATGAAACCCAACTGATTTGCCGTTCCAAAGTAAATGCTGTTGTAAGCTTTTTAGATTAAATGTCGTGGGTGAGCTTCCATTGAATGGGACTGCCTTTGGCTCTTCTAGCTTATTAGGTCATTTCCAACAACTAGGCAGCTGCCACTTATTCATCTATTAAATGAGAAAAGCATCGAATGTTGTCATCCTTCCAACCATCCATCCATTATCATCATGTCACAACTAAGATTGGCTGAGACCACTTAGGTGGCCCCGCAACACTTGACCAAATCGATGTCTGTCGGCAGTCCTATTCATAGGGCCGAAACTTGGGTAGGTCGGGTCGGGTTGAGCTTTTGCTAAGAAATGAATTGGAATCAACCAGAATCCGACCTGATTTTAAGGCGAAAGCTCAACCTGACTCCCCAAAATCAACCCGAACATGTCGATAGTTTCGCTCGGCTACTCCGTTCTGTTGCGGCGTATATGGACGCTGTCATTCTTGACCCATGCTAAGCATAGGTGTAAAATAATGGGGCCCACACCCGTCAAAACATGAGGTGCAAAACGGTGGGCCTTTCCCATGCATGGCTCGGGTGGAGATTGTGGGACCCATCCCATCAAATTATGAGGAAATGGTGGACCCATCTGATGGATAGATTTGATTGGACATAGTGGGACCCACCCAGTAAAAAATGGTGCAAAATGGTGGCCCCATCTTATGCAACGATTTGGATGGAGATGGTGGGTTGGCTCATGGGTGTAAAATGGTAGGCCCCACCATATGCATGTGTTTAGGCATAGATAGTGGCCTTACCATATCAAAACATGAGGGGTAAAATGGACCTCACCCATGTTATGTACGAGGTGTAAAAAATCCATCATAGAAAAAATTCCAATAAAAAATCTCTATAGGCTCCATTTCTTTCGACGTAAAAATGGGCGTAAAATTTGTTTTATGAACATAGCCTAAAGACTTTTACATCCATTTGATTTACATCCATGTTGCCCATTTTTACGTCGAAAGGACAGAGCCTAAAGATTTTACACTGACAAAAAACAAATTACAAAGGAAAGAAACATGTTTAGTATGTACTATAGATGAGGTAAAATGGCGAATGCCTATGTTTGATAAGAGAGTCAAAAGTGGGTGGCATTTTTATTGATGGCGTTGAGATCTGTTCCCTATTATCCAAGGGATGCTCGAGCTCCAATCTGTGATCTACACTCCAAAATAAAGCGTTAGGGGCAGAGCTTTGGCTCCGGGAAGCCACTCTGACGCTCAAGTCACAAATCGATACCACGAGAAGAGTGAGCCTCTACATCGTAATTTGGTGTGAATGCCACGTGTCGCAGCTCCTCTGGTCCTAGGGTGATGATGGTGAAAAGTAGCATTTTGCCTAGGGCAACGGCATGTCAGTGAAGTGATGGTAGGAATAAGAGGGTCAGCCGGCATGCCCCTCTCATGTGCCAAACATTCAGATTTGTCTTTAGCACTAGGTTTTGTCTTCTTGCATAGCTGTCACATTAGATTGTTACGGGAGGTTATTTGTCTCCAGTTTAACCATGAGAGGAAAATCCTAAAGAAAATATGTTTTATTTTTTCAAACCAAATCCTTATAGGAGTGTTTTTTTTTTTCTCAATTACAATTTCCCTCATCTAGGTATCTATCTATCTATGTTTACTATATACCTATCCATATACAATCTATATATCTATATATCTCTCTATCTATAATGTATACTAAGCATGTTTATTTCCACTGTCATTCGCTTTTTTCCAAGAAAATTTTTATTGGAAAACATTTTTCCCTGCTAAATCAGTTTTATCATAGTTAATTGTGTTTGACCGCTCTAGCTAATTTCCCGCCAACATTCAATTCTCCCACTCCTGATTCCTTTTCCCCTACCTAAATCGGTTATACTGATTTAATTAACCCCACTAATTCAGTCACCAATTCAATTTTGAAGATAACCTCATTGTTTGTGGGAGATGCACCTGCCAATTTTGATTTTTGGCTAATTTCATGCTAACAATTAATTTTGGGATTTGATATATCCGCTCCTTTTGATTACTTGGGACACCCAGCAGCAGTGTAGGTGGCAATCAGCCCCATTGAATCCTTCTGAAGTACAACAGCCTGCTGCAGGGTGTCCTAAGTAATCAAAAGGGGTGGATATATCACTTCTCTTAATTTTCTCCCTACTAATTCTTTTTTCACCAATTTAATTTCACCAATTTAATCGGTTTTGTTGGATTCACTCTACTAATTTATTCGGGGTTACACCTATTAAATTGGTTTTGATGATAAGGTAATCTAATCGTCAATAATTATTTTTTTATAAAGGAATGAGATTAATTTCCACAGGATATTAATAAAAATCTTGATAGTGGGCACTCCTCATTTTGATAATTGCTAACATGTGAAGAGTTATTTGTTCCCTTGGAACGTATCATTATTCTTGGGCGTAGCGTTAGGGTGCTAAGTGTGCACCCGATCCGTTGCATTCGGAGAATTTGCCAACGGCAGACACCACATACAAGGATTGTCAAAGGGGGGACTCAATTTTGAAAAATTGTTAATGAGGGTTGATAACCACTTTTGAGAGTTCGATAACCCCATTTAGAGGGTTGATAACCTCATTTTAGAGACTTGATAACCCCCATTTCGTCCTCCCTAACAATTTTTCAAAAGTACGACCCTCATTGACAATTCTCGTATTTTGATGTCCTCCTTTGGCAATTTTTCCTATTTTGCATTATCTCTGTCCTTTTAATTCCATCTTGGGAGATGATATTTTCATTCCTCCTGCATTACGCGCACCCTTCACTTATAACGTGATTTGACGTGAAAAGTGTCAACTTTAACGTTTTTTTGACGTCAAATCACTTCATAAGGGGGCGCATGCGCAATGCAAGGGGGGTGGGGGGTGAAAATATCATCGCCCGTTTTTTTAATGATTGTCGAGTGTGGTACTAAGAAGAAGAGGATGAGGAGGATGGGTTGAGAGCAGCCGATCCATCAAAACCCTAGAAATTCCCTCTTCTCCTTTTCCACTTACATTCAAACTTTACTCGCTGAATCCCTAGCAGAAAAAGGTAAATCAAAAAAAGAGGAGAAAAAGATATAGTTTTTGTTCTTCATTTCCTGTTTAGATTTCACTCATGAGCTTGTATAGTCCTCTAATTCTCCCTCAAATTGAGCTGATTATGTTTTTTTCTGGCGTAAACTGTTCTCGATCTGTTGTAAAATTAAAGATCAGAATTCATTGTTTTTAGATTTTTCTCTATGACAAATTTTGAGTGTTAAATCATAATTGCAAACTTGAAATGTTTTTTGATTTGTTGTAAAATTAAAGATCTGAATTCAATGTTATTAGACTTTTCTCCATGCCAAATTGCGAGTGTTAAATCATAATTGGAAATGTGAAATCGTGAGATCTCTTTGTTAAAAGAGTTTTGGGTAGGAGTTGGAGGAACAGTTTTCAGAAGCAAGCAAAAAACTTTTCTGTCTTCAAACACAGATCATAAACCGAATCCGAGAACATCTGAAACAGATCGTGAAGCCTTTTAGAAATCTAAAACTTTTTTTTTCTTCCATCGCTTCCTCCTTTAAAACACATTATTAAACCTTAGAAACCAGAGAGACGTCTGATTACTCCAAGAAAGGTCCTTCTCGTTTGTAACAAATGGAATCATGATCTTAAACACTTACCAGGAAACAGATCGGGCTTTCATCACGGTCTCTCTTTGATTTTTCACGTTAAAGCACTACTTCAATGAAAACTTCAGTTAAAATAGACGTGAGCGATTACTGATTCGTAAAGTAGTAGAGATTTTGTTTCCATTTTCCATTTGAACACAAACTCTAAACCGAAAGGAAAACAGAGAAAGATGTCCAGCTACCTCTGATACAATGTGAAGATAAACTTCTGTGAAAGTGTGTTTGTATTAATATGGAATGCATATATATACAAGGAGAAATCCTCCAATCACATTCCTTGGTTGGAGGAGTAAACGGTGTATCCAAAAAGGATTTCATGGCTAAAGTACAGGAGAAGATAAATGTCAGATATGTTCGATCTCTATCTCTAATATGATCCACCTCATTGTTTTATTAAAGCTTACAAACATTTGATTATTGTTATTGTTATCTTCTATTGTGTGTGTTTTCAATTTGTTCTTATTCATTGGCCTCCCGGTGAGTTATAGATATTGCTTGTCTTGATGGATACACTTTAGCGAGTCTCTTGTAAGGGGGGCAGGCGGTGAGAGGATTTTTCATGGGAATAGTTCTATGGAATAGCGAAAATTAGGTTCCGTGTGCTAGTTTGAATTCAATAGACTAGAGGAATAAAGAAAGCAAAGAAGATAATGCTTGTGTTTACTGATTTTATTTTTTTTGGGTCTTTTGGAAGTGAAATTTTATCATTGAAGTGCTTGAAGATCATAAGATCCGATTTGCAACTGCTTGTAGTGATACTAAACCAAGACAGTAATATAGTTTGTTTGTGGTGGAGCATTTTGTTTTGTGGAGATGGGATGGCTATCTCTCTCTTAAATTTCTATCATGATGCTGAAGCTGCCCTTGATGATATGTATGCTAATTTATGATGCTTGAGTCTAATGATTCCCTGGTCATGGAGCATTTTATTTTGTGGACATGGGACAGCTATCTCTGTCTTATATTTCTATCATTATGCTGAAGCTCTTCTTACCACTTAACTTATGCAGGTTACACAAATAATTTGTGTTTCCCCCTTACGTGCAAGATAGCACTGCGGCACTGCCTAACCAACTTACCAGGCATTGAGAATGACGGGGTCTTCTTCAGCGTCAACAAATGAGTCACACTCAGAGACCAGTAGTTTGAAGAGTGAGTCCTTTTTAGAGGGAAAAGACACTGAGGGTGTAGTGGAAACTGGGTGCCTCTCCATTGTGGTGCTCGGTGCTTCGGGAGACCTTGCTAAGAAAAAGACATTTCCAGCACTTTTCCATCTTTTTCAACAGGTTTGTTGGACGAGTATAATTTAGATTATTATTGTGCACACCTTAAAAATTCTCTGGGTCTTCCTTTGAAAATTCATTTTGCCTTTCTGAATTTGAGTACCACTTGGAGAAATCTCTAATGACCAGCCAATTTCTAACTTTCATTCGCCCTGATGAATGCAGCTTGACCACTATTTGCTGCAGGCATTCTAGAGAGATACAAATCATTACAGGCATAAGCTTATCTAAAATATGTGGTCATGGTCCTCATGGATTTAAATAAATCAAATAAGGGAGCTGAGTATTTCTCTCTATCATTAAAGCAATGTACTCAAAGTATAATTATTGGTGGAAAGTCTAGTGTCAACATTTTTTATACGTTAAAGAATATGAGGTCTTCTGATCTTTCAAAGCACCTGCCATAACAGCTGAATAGGTTTGATTTGACACTTACCTTCTACTAGGATAAGTAGGCAATGTTAGCCACATAATCATTTAATTTTCCATAGAAAATTACTTATTTTTAACCCCTTAATCTATTGCAGATCAAGAAGGATTAATATAGCAGTTTTGGTGATTGACTCAGACAAGGATATGTATTGGTTTTCGTCAGAAATTTTAAGATTTCTTAACAAAGCTGAAATTCATTTTTTCTCAAAAAGGAAAAGAAATGATAAAAAGAGAAAACTAAAATGTAAAATTTGTGGAGAAATTTGTAAAGAGAACTTTATTTAACATGTATTGTGATGTTTTAGTGGCTACTAGATCATTGAATTGCTGTATACTAGTATCAATAATGGTTTAGTGCTGTTTTAGTGATTTATGGGCTACATTATGCAAGCTTCGCAAGTGCAGGGTTTCAGATTTTGGTTTTGGTTTGAGTGTAGTCACCACGAAAATGAAAACATTTTGATTTATATCTGAAATTTCAGCAAAAATGTTGGATTAGTGATATAATATCACTTGGAATAACTTCTTTAAGAAGGGGCATTATTGGAATGTGTTAAAAAGTCTACTAAAGAGGGTTTTATCTTTAGTTGGGTTATTATTCTAAAGAAGGGGATTTGGGTCTTTTCTCTACCAGAAAAGGGTTTTCTCTCTCCAAGGGTTTCTTCTTCTTCTTCTCTTGCAAGGGTCTCGATCCAAAGTTGTTGGGCTCCTTTTATGGTGTTTTTGGGGTTGTGAAAACATTGTAAAGAGGGTGTTGGTGGGGTTTTCACCTTGGTTGGAGAGGTAAGGGTTTTTCACCCTTGTTGTAATTTCTCATCACTGATGGTGAATTTTACTTGCCGGATTGCCCGTGGAGTAGGCCAAAGTGCCGAACCATGTAAATCTCTTGTGTCTCTCGGTTTGTTATTTTCTTTTTTGATTTTAAAACACACTTGATTTGTGCACATACTCGTTTGGGCTAATTCCATGGTTTGCCGGAGGCTATTTGGTATTGTTTGGTTCGAGTAGTCTTCGATAACCGGATTTCTAGCGGCGGGGTCTTGCCGCAACAAGTGCTATCAGAGCTTTGTTGGGAATTTAACCGGGTAGAACTCACCCCTAAAAGCTAGCCATTAGAGGGAGGGTGCCCATTCACTTATAACCCATCCCCATCCAATCCACTTTACCGATGTGGGACTATTTGCTTTTGCGTGGAACCCCAACAAAAAATCCTGTACAATCACGAAAAATGTATGGCAACATGTAAAACTGACAGAAATTTTAGATGAAACTTCAAGTAATACTAAAATAAGCACAAACACACCCATAGAAATTATCACATAAGCATTAGAACAATCCATATTAGTTTAACAACTTCGAACTCTTCGCTGCTCAGTCTCTCCCGCTTATCATGTTTTCACCCCTTCAATGCCTTTGAGATGAGTTCCATAACCTCCTTAGGGTAAGCTGGGCACTGTCCTGCATTTCTATAACCACCTACGAGCTGTTATTTCAATCTCGTAACACCCCCACTACCTATTCTCTTTTCACAATAATTGTATAATAGTCTTGTGCGCATAACTATCAGGCTGCATAACCATCAGGCTGCCCATGTTGCCAACCAATATCTCTGTCATCATCTCTATCATTGTCTAGACGACGTGGTGGCACGGTGATATTGATGGTTCTGAAAAAAATAAGAACCACATAATTAACGCACAATGCCACTATTTATACATAATTTGCACTCACCACTTTTCACATATAAATATAATTATATAACACATACTAGTATAGTATAACACAATACTCTAAATGGCAAGAAGAGATATTTTTTCATTTTAATTATTTTAATATTTTATTAACATTAAAATAGCAAATTTTGAGAAACTGCAACATAAATTTTAGGGAAAATACAAATACACCCCCTTAACTATGGCCAAATTCCACTTCTAACCCCATGGTATCGAAGGTACCAAAGTTGAAATGCCACAATTTATGTGCACGTTCTATTTTTCGTGAAGAAACTAATTCGGGTTTCTCGGGGCTTCGGGTTTCTCGCCATTAAACCCGACCCGACCCAAGAATGCCTCGGGTTTTTAAACCTTAAACCCGACCCATCCTAAAACCCACATTCTCTGAACCCGACCCATGAGATTTTCGGGTTGATGCGGGTCGGGTAAAACCCACATTCTCATGAAAGACCGGATTCGCAGCAATGTGAATTGCTGCCTTGTGTCACAGTACAGCTGAGCTAGTGATGATGATAGAAATCCAATCTCATATAAGAGTGAACGAAGCCAGATAAGCTCCCTGCTAGTATGTGACATGGCTCAATATTCGGCTTCTGCACTTGACTTGGCTACAACATTTTGCTTCTTGCTTCGCCAGGACACTAAGTTACCTCCCACAAAGGTACAATAGCCAGTCGTGGAGTGTCTATCTGCTAGAGAACCCGCCCAGTCAGCATCATTGTAGCCTTCTACCATATGATGGCCATGTCTTTTGAAAAACAGCCTTTTCCTTGGAGCGCTTTTCAAATATCGAAGAATCTGATTCATAGCTACCCAGTGTGGTGTACGAGGGGCACTCATGAACTGGCTAAAAACCCCCACCGCATAAGAAATATCTGGGCGAGTAACTATGAGGTATATGAGCTTCCTTTTTGGAAAGACTACCTTTTAGGCTACGAAATTAATTCAGTTACAATCTCAACTTTGAAATTGTGTTTTCGTTACTTTTGTAAACTTTAAAGGTGTCTTTTTGTTATTGATTTCGATTATTCATAGTCTGAAGTTAATACATAGATTTGCAAGTTGTAACATATTCTATTTGTTGGGAATCCCTTCATCTTTTAGTCATTTGACTTCTTGTTTGTATGTTACTTTGTCCTTCAATATTTACAATGGTAACCACTCATGTACTAATTCTGGTTGAGGTGTACATAGGGATTCCTACAACCACGTGAAGTTTACATATTTGGATATGCACGAACAAAGCTCTCAGATGATGGTTTAAGAGATCGGATACGAGGGTGAGATTCTTTATTAGTTTTTTCATCTTGAGAGGCTTTTCTTAAAATTTTCAACATTGCCTGTGTAAGAATCAAGATATGAATACATTGTTTCCTATTTCATTTGCAAGGTTATTTTAGATACACTATCCTAAAGCATGTTGATATCTTTATTAGGCAGAAACATTTTTTTGCAGCATCATAATTTCTACGCTTGGGAGTTAAAATGCAGATCTAAGCTTTTTGGCCTATGAGATACAAAAGATGTGCCTGCACTCAATATAGTTTATATGTAGCTGTTCTGTTTGGAGTTACTATGAAATACTGAGGATGATAAAAGTTGGGTAACTATTAATTTCTATTTGGTGTTTTGGGTGTGAGCTACCAATTGTTTTTCTTTGGGATTGTAATCATGTGGAGTATTTCAAAGAGCTTGACCGTCTTTAGTGAAGGTTTGTGATTCCGAAGGCCTATCACTCCCATTAAGGTGACTTTGTTGAGCCTATCCATGAACATCATGTCCAAATAAGCATCCACTGTTAGGTGGTGGCTGTCATTATTGAATTTTTTAGTTTCTTTGATGCAACTTTCGGGTCTCTTCTCAAAATCAAGTTTTGCATCCTAGGTTAGGGTTATTTGGATGCTTAAAAAATGGAGGCAAAGGGCTTTATCTTTCTCTGGACCCACACTCAGAACTAATATCCTTATGTGAGGATCAATTGTTGGTCTATTGACTTTCATACATTGTTGGTATTTTTTGTGAAGATACAGTTAGCATTCCACTTAACAGTGCATTGCCCTATCAAGGATCAGGTTTTTCTTTTGCCATTTGGTCCTTATAATGGAGTGATGAAGGTCTCATGGCTATTTAAGTTGTATTACTTTTCAAGATCTCCTCTTGGCAACAGAAGAGTGAGGGATTTATGGAATTTCACCTTTCTATGACTCTATGAAGGTGTTAGAAAGATCAACAACAAGAGATTTGAGAAGCACTTGTTGGTTTGGTTGTAGACAATTAACGTTTCTCCGGATGGTTGTTTATCTCTTTTCTTAAAGGGGGCAGCCTTGATCATGCTTGAAATCGGTTCCATATTTTCTGACATATTTGGTATTTTGGAAACCCAATAACAACCTTTTGCTCATTTCATCCGCAACAATTTTGAGGGAACTCAATTTTCAACATTTCTTTTTAGCACTAGCTTTATAGTATACAAAATAATGGAGATGAATACACATATCCATATTGATCTGTACAGACATCTTGGCGGAGCCAAGGGAGATTCAGAACATGTATCGAAGTTTTTGCAATTGGTAAATGGGTCATCTTTCCCTTTGTTATTGTCTGCGATTATGTACTAGTTTGAAAATTTCTAATTATTTCAAACATCTACTTTCCAGATCAAATACGTTAGTGGATCCTACGATGATGGGGAGGGCTTTCAGTTATTGGATAAAGAAATTTCAGAACATGAAATATCAAAGAACAGTCAAGAAGGCTCCTCTCGGAGGCTCTTCTATCTTGCTTTGCCTCCATCTGTTTATCCGTCTGTTTGCAAAATGATAAGACATTTTTGTATGAATCGATGTGAGTCTCCCTTGAATGCTTATCTTTCATACTCAAGAATAGTAGACTAGATAGTATGCTTTTTATGATGCAGCTTTTATTTTCTTCTTGAGGCTTCATATAGATAAATGAGGGAGATGCATGGAGGATGTCTTCAGAATTTTAGTTTCATTGAATAAATTCTTCTTTTCAATTCATATGTAATTTTAATGCATTAAATTTCTAGAAGTTGAATGTAGGTGGTATACTGTTCTTCATACAACCAAGAAATACAAAATTTGCAGACGTAATCTCCTTAAAATATAAGGATGCTTGTTGATTGTGGCATGCTTTTCTAGGTGTAAATATTTTATTAGAAATTTTTCTGGAAGGACATCTTTGGTTGATATGACTAATGGAGAATCATTAAAAAAAAAGTCCTATGAGAAAAATCCAGATGTGCCATGGCAGGAAAGTAAACTACATTTCAGCAAGGAACTCAACTATTAGTGGAGCATAATCTTTGGGGTAATGTATTTTAACGGAAAATTTCAATCTTAATTTCCATACAATTTTAATTATAACAGGAATTAATAGAAGACTAATATGGAGGACCTTGGAAGTTGATTATCTGCAGCATCACGGTCGTGAGAAACCCTTGCCTTACACCTGTGCAGCATTGATGCAATGGTCCAATATTACCATGAACCAGCCTATGGAAACGCTCTCACTTATTTATGCCCTTCAACTCTGCATTAATAACCCTGCTTGCACCATATGCAATCATCAAACAGTCCAGGACCCACCCTGGAATTGTCTTGGCCTTCTTTCTTTATACAACTCTACTACAAAGAATCTTCAATAATGCTTTAGAAACTCCGACATGTAAATTATTCTAGAAGATGAAGGAAAGAAGAAGACAAGGAATCCAAATCCTACAGAATGTATTCTCATTAGATTTCAGTGAAAGATATTACAACATATGGATATTCAAATCATATATATATATATATATATATATATATATATATATATATATATATATATATATATGAGAGAACGGTTTCTACACACAAGTGTAGATAAGTTATCTACACACTAGCTTAAAATACAGTGGGGGCCCACATTGTTTGGGTTCCAAAAGATTCATTTGATTGGCCCTCACATAGATAGGGTGTGCCCAAAAAATCAGCTTCATAGGATCATCCTAACCCTTCGAACCGTGAAGGCAAAAAATGGACAGATTTGTGAAGGTTTATACACATCCATTTTACCTCCACAAATCGTAGGGTTGGGATGATCCTATGGGGCTGATATTTTGCGGACACCCTATCTATGTGAGGGCCAATCAAATGAATGGTTTGGATCACCCAAACAATATCCCCCCCACTGTGTTTAAGCTAGTGTGTAGATAACTTATCTACACTTGTGTGTAGAAACCGTTATATATATAAGAAAAGGGTTCCTGCGCTCGAGTGTAGGAAACAAGGGTGAGGCCACATTGTTGGGGTGATCCTAAGCATTCATTTGAAACGCCTCATCATGGATGGGGTGTGTACCAAAAATCAGCTTCATTGGATCATCATAGGGTGTCAATTTGTGGGGGTGAAAATGGACAGATACTGTTTGTCCACTAATCTGCCCATTTTTTCACCCCACAAATGGACATCCTAAGATGATCCAATGGAGCTGATTTTTGGTGGACACCCTATCCATGAAAGGGCCTTCCAAATGAATGCTTTGGATCCCGCCAGCAATGTGGGCCCATCCCTGTTTTTGCACTCAACCGCAGATAAGCTTCTCTGCACTCGAGCGAAGAAACCCTTGATTCTCTCTCTCTCTCTCTCTCTCTCTCTCTCTCTCTATATATATATATATATATATATATATATATATATATATATATATATATATATTCAAGTAACACACAAAATTACAAGTATGCCCTATGTGACACAAAGTCTTTAATACTCCCCCCTTTTCATCTTGTCAATGAAGCAGTATGATGCTTTGCAATCAAGCCTTTGGTGAAAACTTTTGTTACTTGGTCCCCACTCGAAACATGCACTATAATGATCTCAACTTTCTATACCTTCAAGTGAAAGTCTAATTCAACGTTCTTGGTCCTCAAATGAAATACTGGGTTTTGTGACATTTTAATGGTACTACGATTTTTTCATTAAAAATCATGGGCATCTATCTTGTGATGAAGTTGCTTAAGTAAATGGTGAATCCATTTAAGCTTTACAGTGTTGGATGTCATGGACATTTATTCTGCCTCAACATTGGATCTGAACATCTGATTTTTGAATTGCTTGCTCAATTTGGATCTGAATGCCTTACTACCATGACACATGTGCCCTGTCTCCACTCATAGAATTAGCCATTTCCCATGGTTCCTCTTATGTATCCACAATACACTCGGTGGCCTATGAATACTTCTAGGATCATGCATATACTGTCAAACCTGATTTTCCGTGTATGTAATATCAGGTTTGGTGAAGGTAAGATCCCGAAGGGCACCTACCATACTGTGATACATGAGTGAAACCCTTATCTTCTCCCCTTCCTTTTAGACATGTTTTCATTGTCTACTTCTGGTATTCACATTGGGATTCACGGTATGCTTAATATTTATTTGCCTTTTCTTTTCAGCTGATCAGGGTGGATGGACTCGTATTGTTGTTGAGAAACCTTTTGGCAAGGATTTGGGCTCTGCAGAAGAACTAAGTACTCAGCTTGGGGAGCTATTTGAGGAACCACAAATTTACCGCATTGACCACTACTTAGGAAAGGAATTGGTCCAGAACTTGGTAATATATGTGGTAGAATTTAATCACTATTTTTCAACCTTGTACTAATCCTTCTTTCCTATTCCCATTGGAATTGGCAGTTGGTTCTCCGTTTTGCAAATCGGTTCTTTCTGCCACTTTGGAACCGCGACAACATTGATAACATACAGGTTAGAGTCTTTCCAGAAAAATATTTTGGACGGTTATATTGTAAATACATTCTATATTAATGAACTCAAATTGTCATCATACTCTATGTTGGTGAGGGTAATTCTTTCTTTCTGACATTAAGGTAAATCATTTCCGTGCATTCTTGGATCAGCATAGCCAGCTACATCTTTTTTCTTTTTATGTTCTCATTCTTTCTCTTAGAAGGAATAGTTGTGTTCATTGTCCATCTAGTTCACCATGTATCCATAAGAGAGTACCACCCCAAAATTTCTCCCTAAGATTGCTCTGCAAAGATTAATTTTAACACAATTCTCTCTGTAACATTATTTAATAAAGATTTTTGTGGCGTTAAGGAATGTCAGTTTCCTGTCTATGATTGTCTTGGTGATAGAGAAGTGTGCTGCTCTGTAACATTATTTTGTAAAGATTTTTGTGGCGTTAAGGAATGTCAGTTTCCTATCTTAAATGTCTTGGTTGTATAGACATATGCTACTGGTGACACTAATCTGGGAAAAATATATTATTTTTTAGCGTTCTCTCTATAGCACGGGTGTGATATTGTTTGCTTATACTTCAATATTTTGGCTTTCTCTAGTGGTTTCCATTCGAAGCTTGTGCTTATGGGCGTTAAGAAAATCTGTACTTGTTCTTTTATAGATTTAATTGCACTCGAAACATATCAATTATTTTGAGTTCCTGACTGAACACCACTATCTACTTAAGTACGGGCTTTTAGTTTAATCATTGAACATTACAAGATTTAGGTTCTCTTTTGCAGATTGTGTTCAGGGAGGACTTTGGTACCGAAGGAAGGGGTGGATATTTTGACGAATATGGGTATGTCATATTCTGCTAATATATAGTCTAGCATTAAAAAACGTAATGGTTTCCTTATTACAATGAGTGCAACTGTGCATGATCTTGAAAATTTCCAAGCCTTCAATTTATTGTGTTCTTCAGATGCATTTGTTTTTGTCACAGATTTCAACAAATTTTTGGTCATTGGATTAAGAAATTGGCATTTACATGTAAATGTAACCATTGCAAATAATCTTATTGCGGTTTTTTTATCGATGTGCTTTTTCGTTTCTATCATAAATTGACTAAAGATGCTTTGATGTTCTTGCAGAATCATCCGGGACATCATTCAAAATCATCTGTTGCAGGTATGACAACTTGATATTCAATTATACATGAAACATCAATCACCTTTAGCTACACTATCTTCACATACAGATAAAGCATATTCATTTGAATTATAATCATTATTGTTAATTGGACACACTAATTATGTAGTTAAGTAAAATCAATTGTGTCATTTGTCTGGAACAGCAATAATATGATAATTAGGTATTGAAAATTTCCACTTCTTTTCTTCAAACAATATCTAAACTGTCCATAGTTAAATATCTTCTTTTTGATCCATGTGTCCTCCTGCATGATTGTTCAATGTTCACTAGTGTTAATGGTTGGATTTGCATGAATACATTGAATCCGAATAACTAGAAAGTTTTATCCCTCAAAGTATTGTCAGAGGAAAGAATATTAATTAATCCCATCCATGACACTAGAATAATTTAAATGGAATATGTGTTATTTACTTGGAGATGGATATCAATTCAATGTCAAAAAAATGGAAATGGATTCTTGCCAGATATGATGACTCTTGGGACGGTGAGATACTGACAGACTTGTGCAGTTAATTCATAGATAAATATGATTTTATTTGAGGGTGGATTTGAAAAAAACACGGAGAATATAGGTTATGCATGTAAAATTAAAAAAAAAGACACAGATATATATATATATATATATATATATATATATATATATATATATATATATATATATGAGTTTAGTGAAGCTACACATACGTGTAGCTAACTTAGCTACACCGACGGCTTAAAATACAGTGGGCCCACATTATTTGGGTGATCCAAACCATTCATTTGATAGGCCCTCACATTGATAGGGTGTGCCCAAAAAATCAGCTCCATAGGATCATCCCAACCCTTCAAACTATGAAGGCAAAAATTGATAGATTTGTGAAGGTTTTTACACGTCCAATTTTGCCTCCACAAATCGTAGGGTTGGGATGATCCTATAGAGCTGATTTTTTGGGCACACTCTATCTATGTGAGGGCCCATCAAATGAATGGTTTGCATCACCCAAACAATGTGGGGCCCACTGTATTTTAAGCCGTTGGTGTACCTAAGTTAGCTACACGTATGTGTAGCTACACTTCTCTCTCTCTCTCTCTCTCTCTCTCTCTCTCTCTATATATATATATATATATATATATATATATATATATATCTGTGGGTGTGTATTATGTTTGTATGCTTGTATTCGTTCAAAAATATTGTTTGTACGCATGCATGTATTACGTAATAGCATTCATTCAAAAAAACTGTTTGTATGCATGTGTGTATCTATTACGCAATACACTGTGATACCAGAAATTAAAGTAATTAACTTTTTATCCATATTGTTGTGTTTGCATGTCGCTTAAATCTCGCTTATACTTAAGAGTGCTAAATTTTCTAGATGGACTTAACAATGTACATGAGTCTTCAATCAATGTGTTTGTGGCAGACCATGATCGAGGGGATTTTCGTTATGCACTTCCATTGAACATCTCTATAATTGCATAATGATTCTTTATCAAAAGTTTTCCTATCAGGCATGACTTCTATTGTTAGAACTAGGCCTATTTTAGAACGCTCTCTAGCATGTGCATTTTGTATGATAAAATGACAAGTTATTATTATTTTTACTATCAAGATGAACTCTAAACCCCTGACATCAACACTACATGCTTGAGGGCATCACCACCGGGACTACAAGTATTCTGTTGTGTGTGTGTGTGTGTGTGTGTGTGTGTGTTGAGGGATGGAGGGGGGTGGCAATACAGACACAAATAACAGGCCCCCTCAACTTGAACCGCAAAGATAAAGAAGGAATAAGTTTCTAAAGGGAATGTGGCATTCATGAATCATTGAAAAGGATTAGCTACGTGCCATTTGGGGAAATGAGGGAGAGAAATTACACCGTGATCAAATTCTGTCAAATGAATGACATTAAAGTGGATCAACCTTAATATATATTATGTTCTCATTAAATTCCATGCCTAATGCAATGCGGATAGTTCTCTTGTTATCATGAGAGAACATGGCGGTGCATATTTTGAGTTTAAGCTTCTGATAGTTTTATTCTTTATCACTACAGGTTCTTTGTTTGGTTGCCATGGAGAAGCCTGTCTCTCTTAAACCTGAGCACATACGGGATGAGAAAGTGAAGGTAATCTTTATTTACTCCCTTCGAAAAAATTTCATTGTCAATTATTTACTTATGTAATCTTTCGCTATCTTGGTTCAATCCTACATAAGGAAGAAGAGATTGAAGAGGATGTTAACCGCAGAATAAGAGCAGGTTCGTTGAAGTGGAAGCATGCTTGAGGAGTTATGTGCGACCATAAAATACCTACCAAGTTGAAGAGAAAGTTTTGTAAGACAGTTGTGAGGCCAGCCATGCTGTACGGCTCAGAATGTTGGGCCACTAAGAAGCAGCATGCACATAAGATGAGTTTAGCAGAGATGCGAAAGCTTAGATGGATGTGCGGCCACATAAGGTTAGATAGAATTAAAAATGAAGACATTCGTAAAAAAGGTGGGGGTGGCACCAATTGAGGAGAAGATGAGAGAGCACCGCTTAAGATGGTTTGGGCATTTCCAACGTAGGCCTTTGGATGCTCCAGTGAGAAGAAGTGTCTCGTACCAAGTTGATGGAGTAAAAAGAGGTAGGGGCAGGCCGAAAACAACTTGGGTAGAAACAGTGAGGAAAGACTTGATGGCTAGGAATATAACAGAGAACATGACCTTGGATAGGAGAGAATAGAAGAAAATGATCCATGTGGACGAACCCAACTAGTGTCAGGATTAGACTAGTCAATTTGAGCCGGATAGATACTTTCACCTTCTTCATGAAATTTTTTTAAAGGATTCATTAGCCGACCCCAACTAGTTTGGGACAAAGGCTTAGTTGAGTTGAGTTGAGTTATTTTACTTCTATAATCTTCTGAGTGTATATTCCTTATCGTTGTCTTAATATTACAAATTTACAAGAATTCAATAATATCTAGTTATTAATGATAGACCCATACCCTTCATCTCATTTACACATGTATCTTATAGCTTCCAATATTGATTCTGTAATCATCTACCCTTTATAATTATTATGTAAATTTTCAGGTTCTTCAATCGGTCCTACCCATAGCAATGGAAGATGTTGTTCTTGGACAATATGAGGGCTACAAAGATGACCAGACAGTTTCAGACAACTCAAATACTCCAACTTTTGCAACTGTAGTTCTCCGAATACATAATGAAAGATGGGAAGGTTTGTCATGAGATCTATGACCTTTTGAAATTGGTTGGCTTAGTCTATGTTTTCAACAGTCAATAGCTTTTTTCAAGGTCATCTTTCCTGGTATTTTTTTATAGAACTTGATGGGAGCTGGTTCTATATTGTTATGTTTGATATTGGCCCTCTCACCATTTTGTATTTCTGACCACATATACATTCTGCTTTTGTATTGACCCACACATCATTTTCTATTTCTAAACACGCATACATTATTCTTTTCCCAATTAGCTCCACTAATTTCACTATTCATTCTTGCCAGGTGTTCCGTTTATACTCAAGGCAGGAAAAGCATTAAATTCAAGGAAAGCGGAAATCCGTGTTCAGTTTAAGGATGTTCCTGGTGACATCTTCAAATGTATGGCCTTGGGCGTTTTCTTACCTTTCCAAGTGGAATAAAACAACTTTAATTTAATTATTTTATGATAGTTTTTTTTTATGTTTTCCTAAATCAACCTTGTCTCTAAGCAACAGTGGCATGATATGAGTAGGTAGCACATAGGCACTTATCACTTTACAAAACAATTTTATGAATGGAGATCACATTGAAGTCAATTGAACAGGCATCCCATTTAGTCTTTTGTTATCATGTGCTTGTGTTGAAAATGTATGTGCTAGTATTACAGGTGCGCCATTGGTACAGCTGTGGACAGATATTCTCTTAAATGTATATGTTAAAGTATAAAAGATAAATAACGCCTTTCTCCAACAGCTTAAGCTTTTGGAGAAGTTGGTAAGTTAACATGGTATCAGAGCCAAAGGTCTCGAGTTCAAACCTCCCAGATAGCAAAAATCCACATGCAATAGTCGGCCCAAAGTGGGACCACATGTGCCACGTGTTTGCCAAGTGGGCCACACGTGCGGGGGAGTGTTAAAGTATAAAAGATAAATAACGCCTTTCTCCAACAGCTTAAGCTTTTGGAGAAGTTGGTAAGTTAACAGTATACATCAGAATGTTGCGCTTTAGGTCACAGCCTGGAAATATGAGACTTATTTTGACTCAAATCTACCTCATTTCTCAAGTCAAATCAGTATAAGTCACCATGTGATAACTGCATAGTAGTGCGTTGCTTTTCAACAAATTTGATAAGCATTGTTTCCCGGGACTTTGTTGCTAGTTTTTTAATTTTTATATGTTTTGGTTTACATGCCAGTGCTTGGTAATTCTTAGAAATTTGATTGGGATTATTACTTTTTAATCATCCCCAGTATGGGGCATATCTGATAACTGATACTTATTTGCATAGGTAAAAAGCAAGGGAGAAATGAATTTGTTATACGTTTACAGCCTTCCGAGGCCATGTACATGAAACTTACGGTATGTGGTTTTGATTTCTGTGATATGTTACTATGAGAATTACCATTAGACCATTTCTTTGGTTTTTATTTTTATATAATTTGGATTTTGTTCATATATTTTTTGGTGTAGTGATAGGGGATACCCCATGCCATCACAAAAAAAAGTGATAGGGCAAAGTGATACCATATAAGTTGCATAATAAAGTTATCTATGATTTTTCTGTCGCATACTCGAATCAGTGGTGAAGGGCAAATACATGTCCAGCTGCTCACATAATTTCACAAACTGGGAATAAAATTCGGAAACTAGTTTATCACCACACTCCAGATTTAAGAGTTCCGAATAGACATCATAGATCCTCGTCAGGTTGTTCACCCCGAAGTAGAGAGTTTCTACCCGTTTCCAAATATCTTTAGAAGAACAAAGATACATCATTGGGCTAGCAGAGGAAGATAATCACTAGAGCGGCAAGCAATCAAGGTATCACAAGGCTCCTGAACTAGAGAGATCCGGCAAGGGCTGACCCAAGGGAAGGGGGTGAAAGCCCAAAGGGGTTTTCGGGTGCGTGGGGGTGGTGCAGCAACTAGAAAACACAAGGGGAGGGGGATGCAACAATCAGAGAACCCCATAAAAGGGGTTGGGGCGGAGGCGGCTTGGTGGTGGAGGAAATGTGAGGCGGCGGCTAGGGCAAGGGAAAATCCAAAAAAAAAGTTGCTTCGCTATGTGTTCACTAGGGTTACCTACAAAGACCAAAATACCCTTGTAACATTTAGTAACTTGTCCCGGGTCTTTAATGCTTGCCTATATTAGCTAGAGGGTTGGTTCATGTTAGATACCTATCTTCCATTAACTTTGGGTGATGTTAGAATTTGTTTCATCTTTGGCATTTTGATTCTCTTTAACTCCTTCACTTCCTTTGGTAGTTTTTTTACCAAGTCCCAGTTACTCGTATTCGAGTAGCTTTTAATTTGCATATTTTGGTACATAGCCTACTTGCTTTTACTTGGAGAGATTGTGAGTTATGGGATCTCATAAGCTGTACCCCGTAAATCATCACGCACACACATCATAAAAAAATCTCTGTAAAGTGATTTAGGAGCTAAATCCGTCCCCTAAAATGAGTATTTGCAAATTCTTTTTGACATGCAATTGCTGCAATTGGTCGTGTGAACTACAACCCTATTGATAAAAATATGATTAGAAATTTAATCTTTCTATTTCCATACCAAAATTAATTTGTATTAAATTTGAACTTATAAATAAGCCCAACATGGATGTACTGGAAAAGTAGATTGTATTTTCCAATTAATGTTGAATTCACTATTCTTCAAGCATAAGCTGGGGATAAGGAAGCAAAAACTGCTATAATCAGCTTTATTTTATACATCTCTTTCCATTTTTTATCATTATTATTCTCTCTGTAGGTCAAGAAGCCTGGACTGGACATGTCAACCATACAAAGTGAACTAGATTTATCTTATGGGCAACGGTACCAAGGTGTTAAAATCCCCGAGGCATATGAGCGGTTAATTCTTGACACGTAAGTATCTCCTGATCTTTTGCCCATTATAATGTGGTGATTTGTTCCATTGTGATATGCAATTCAATTGTTAATTCATTTCTCACCATGCCTCTTAACTTTGTAGAGACCTCTGTTTAACTAGTCTCTAGTAGATACATCTAATTTTCTAACAGGCTGTCTCTTTAAATGTAAACTGGGAGTAAAACAAATTTTACGCCTGTTAGATGACTACATGGTGGAAGAGAAAGAGAGAGATGATGGGAGAACGAGAGACAAAGAAAGCACGAGAGAGTTAAAGACCTCTCCACACAAATACATATATATATATATATATGAGAAAAGTGTAGCTACACATACGTGTAGCTAACTTAGCTACACCAACGGCTTAAAATACAGTGGGCCCCACATTGTTTGGGTGATGCAAACCATTCATTTGATGGGCCCTCACATAGATAGGGTGTGCCCAAAAAATCAGCTCCATAGGATCATCCCAACCCTACGATTTGTAGAGGCAAAATTGGACGTGTAAAAACCTTCACAAATCTATCAATTTTTGCCTTCACAGTTTGAAGGGTTGGGATGATCCTATGGAGCTGATTTTTTGGGCACACCCTATCAATGTGAGGGCCTATCAAATGAATGGTTTGGATCACCCAAATAATGTGGGCCCACTGTACTTTAAGCCGTCGGTGTAGCTAAGTTAGCTACACGTACGTGTAGCTTCACTTAATTCTATATATATATATATATATATATATATATTACACTAACCAAAATACCCTTAATGAAGTGCGTCTAACACTCCCCCTCAAGCCGGAATGTATATATGATACATTCCAAGCTTGTTACAAGCACTCTTTAACCTAGTAGGCCCTAATGGTTTAGTGAACAGATCTGTAAGCTGGTCTGTTGATCGAGTGAACATAGTGCATATTTCGCCTCTCTAAATTCTTTGACGAATAAAATGGCAATCTACCTCAATGTGTTTGGTTTGCTCATGAAAGACTGGGCTATTGACAATATGAATCGCAGATGTGTTATCACAGTTTAACCGTGCTAGTTCTGAAGATGAGAATGCAATCTCAGATAGAGAGGAGCATAACCAAATCAGTTCTTCACTCGTATACGACATAGCCCTGTACTCTGCTTCTGCACTGGATTTGGACACAATGTCTTGCTTCATACTTCTTCAAGATACCATATTACCGCCAACTATACAGTAACCAGTTGTAGATCTCCTGACTGCAAGAGACCTTGCCCAATCTACATCAGTATATCCCTCTACTCTTTCGTGATCATTTTTCTTGAAGTGCAGTCCTTTTCTTGGGGTACCCTTCAAGTATCAGATGATCTGAATTATTGCTTCCCAATGGGTAGTGCGAGGAGAATTCATAAATTGGCTAACAACTCGTACAGAATACATGATATCAGGGTGAGTAACTGTCAAATAAATCAACTTTTCAACAAGTCTCCTATATCGTCCTGGATTGTCTAGCGAGTCTCCCTGATCTTGAAGGAGTTTGACATTAGGATCCATAGGAGTGGATGCAGTTTTTACCCCCATAGAGCCGGTGTCCTCCGATATGTCTAAAGTATACTTTCTCTGTGACAGAGAAAGCCCGTAACGAGAACGTGCTACCTCGATGCCTAGAAAATACCTGAAGAATCCCAAATCTTTAGTGGAAAACTCTTCTTGGAGGAAAGTCTTTAATCTCCGTATACCAGCTTGGTCATTTCCCGTAATCACAATATCATCCACATAAACTATCAAGAAGATATACCCGTGGACTGATAGCTGAAAACAGAGTGATCAACCGCTCACTGTTTCATCTCAAATCGCAAAACTGCATCATTGAACCTCCCAAACCATGCCCTCAGATATTGTTTCAGCCCATAAATTGCTTTTTGAAGGCGACAACAGAGGAACACATCTTCCCCTGGGCAACATACCCAGGAGGTTGCTCCATATATACATACTTAGCCAGATCGCCATGAAGGAAAGCATTCTTCACATCCAACTGATGTAATAGCCAACCACGATTAACAGTATGAGAATACGTACAGAAGGTATCATGGTCACATGTGAGAATGTTTCCTGATAATCGACCCCAAATGTCTGAGTGTATCCCATATGGAAGGTATTTAATAGCAAAGACCCATCGACACCCAACCGGCTGTGCCCCAGATGGAAGAGGAACAAGTTGCCACGTTTAATTTGAATTGAGTGCAGCCATCTCGCCATCCATTGCAGCCCTTCAACCAGGATGGGCAAGAGCATCTGAAATTGTCTTTTGCAGAGAAACAGAAGATATACTAGAAACAATGAACGAAATGAAGGCGATAGATGCTCATAAGAAACAAACTGTGATATTGGATGGGCAGTAGTGTGAGATCGAGTGTGAGAATAAATAGGCGAATTAGACACATGAAGAGGATACCTAATGGAAATGTATCCGACTGAGGATGAGGATCATCGATTGGAGATGATGTCTTGCATGTAGGAAGAACAACTTGTCATGGACCTCGAGTATACACTCTTGGCGCAGATGTTGAAATGTCCGCCGGATTTTCCGTATCATTCATTGTTGAAGGAAATTTTGCACCCATTTACGTCGAAAGAAACAGAGCTATAGTGATTTGTGCCTTTGTGATATGCAATCCTATTGTTACTAAATACTTTTCACATAATGCCTCTAACTTTGTAGAGGCCTCTTTTTAACTAGTCTCTAGTAAATAAAATCTAATTTTCTGAGTTCATGATCTTTCATGTTTTCATACTCATCAAGAACACATACAAGTTAATGGCCAGCCACTATGATTACTAGCTGTATATTAATCGACACAATATAGAATACAGCTATTGGCAGTGTAGTTTTTAGTTCAAGCTAACAGTTAAAACTACTCTGTCCTCTATTTTGCAGAATACGAGGAGATCAGCAGCATTTCGTCCGCAGGGACGAGTTGAAGGTATAAACTCTCTAATTAGTTTGAACTCTCGATGAACAAGGTTGAATCTGAGAATGATGAGTCTTGACATTTTTCTTGTCAGGCGGCATGGGAAATTTTCACTCCTTTGCTACATAGAATTGATGATGGAGAGCAGAAGCCACTTCCATACAGACCAGGCAGTCGAGGTCCGGTCGAAGCAGATGAGCTGCTAGCCAAAGCCGGTTATGTGCAAACACATGGATATATATGGGTACCACCTTCCTTATAGTTTAACTTATATGGCTTTTCTTAGGTATCATCATCTTCTCGCGTTTGTAATTTAGGCTGGGGTTAAGACAGATTTCCATAATACATAGAAAACAATCAAACCTCTCCAGCTTATTTACTCTTTTTGTCTTAATTGATAAATAATGTCACATTGCTATGTATGGCGCGTAAATAATAACCAAACAACAAGTAATTGAATCTGCTTGTGCACAATCCGATGATGATCGGACCAGTCTTCTTATGTGTTCCCGATCATGTGTGTGAAATTGATATTTGCTCTTCCTGTTTCAATCATTGCACGTGACTCCTTACTCTATTTTTTAAATTTGGTCTCATCTTGATGAACGAAAACAACGATGATTTAGTGCGAACATGGCATACATGCTTGGTGATTGGGACTTTTCATATGATGGGCCATCACTGGGTGATCCATTGGGTCCAGGTTTAATGCCGAATGGAGATCTCAGACGCGTGCAGAAAAGAACAGCTTAAATACATCTTAAAAGATGTCTTTTTCATCATGCTTGAGCAGAGAAATTGCTAGTGTAAACTGTAAATCTTCGTTCAGAGTCCAGACTGCTGTGAAACCTGTACAAGTGCTAGGGTGAGAAATACACTACAGATTTATTTCTTGTGCAAACAGAAGCTAGCCATTAAAATTTGCATACTTGCTTTCTTTCAGAAATCAAAGCATGATCCTCCTCATGTTAACATGGAGCTTAGGTGGTACTTTAAAACAATTGTCCAAGAACCTAACATAAATCAATTATTTTGATGATTAGATGGTCAAGGTATATGGTTACTTGACTCCCTTGACTTGGCTGTAAGCCTAATGTGTGCCAATTATTGCATGTATTGTATGCGAGTTGTATTTGACTGTGAAAAAATGCTTCTCTGTGAATAAATTCACATGTTTTTTGGTGGTGATGCAAACTTTTTCTTATGAGGAAAGAAGGGTTGAGGAATTGGGACAGAATGATTGATTGTCTTTATTTCTCAAAACAATACCAAATATTGGGAAGGTGGAGGGAAGTTTCTATCCATACAAATTCTATTATGCTCCCTTTCTTTGGACGTAAAATTTGTTTTACGCCCATTTTTAAGTGAAAATGGGTGTAAAATTTGTTTAACGCTCATTTTAACGAAGAAATGGAGCCTTACTGAAAATTTGCATCCAGGTGCGAACTTCTGACATGAGAAATGGAGGTTATCTGATGCAGGAGCATGTCCTTGATACACATCAGCCCCTACATGGCTCATTAACATAGGTGTGTTTTCCTTTAGATCTCACTAGTTTTAGTTGTCATTATTTGGTTTTTTAGTTCTATCATGACACATCTTCTCTTGAGATAATGAGAATCATAGATTAGAGTGTTGCAATCGACCGCCTGGCCAGCTTCCCAATCCCTTTCGTACACAGGACTGCATCAATCTATCAAGGGTGACATCATCAGAAAATCTAATCTCTTTCTTCGTTCTTTCATTTTATCTCTCTTGTTGAACGCAAGAATCCCACATCAATTTTCGCGCTTGAAGTGATCTCTCACGTCCCCTCGCTTGAAGACACGTTCGGGATTCAATTTCCTGTAAAAATTAAAAAAAAGGAAGAAGAAAATCATATCTTAATAAGCAATCAGATATGATCCAAATCTGAAAACCAGACCAAACTTGTTGATTCTTGCGCATCCAAGATCGGAACTCTGAAGATCATCGAAGAATGATTTTGATTCGACCTGCATCACATGGTATAAGAGCTTAGCTGCAGTAATTTTTTTTTATATATAATTCTTGTAGATCCTGCAAGAAAAAGAACGAAAGATCATATCTCAGATCTAGATCTTCAAAAGGATCAAGAAGACTGCAGAACTACTATGAGTTGTGCATTCCTACTGCAAAGGTTTGATTTTGTGGTGAATGCTTGTTGAAACTTGTTGAATAATGTAAGCGTAGATTAGGCATTACTTATAGTGTAGAGGGTATTATAGTCACTGTACCATGGAGCCCTATTTGGGCCTATATATACATCGTAAACATGAGGAGCTCCCTTTACTGGAGACCAAAGAAGCATGGGTACTCTCACGAGCCCCTGCACCCGTGTAGGGTGCGGGTGTGCCCGGGTGCACCTCGGGTGCGTACCCCTTTTATTTTTTTCAAAGAAGAAAAAAAGTGGGTCGGTGTGCATGTCGGGTGCACTGGGGTGCGCACCCGACACATTTTAAACCTTTTTTTTTTTAAACAAAAACAAAAACGGGGGGTGGGTTTTTAAAATATGGGGATGGTTTAAAAACAATTAAAAAGACCCTTAGGTCTTCCCCCCCCTCAAATCTCCCTCCTCTCTCCCGCAACCGGTTTTTTTGAAAATCACGTACCCACGTACCCGTGCTTCTTAGCTGGAGACTCTCCACCCTCTTCGCTCCACTCCTTCCTCTCTAACCTAATCTTTATTTCTAACATTGTATCAGAGCAAAGATCGTTGGGAGAGGAAGAAGAAGAGCCATCTCCCTCCATGCCATTCTCTCTCTCTCTCTCTCTCTCTCTCTCTCGCCTTTTCGTTTTTTTGGTTTGGGTTTTTCAGCAAACCCTAAAATCTCTCTCGAAAAACCCCTAAAATCTCTCAAACCCTATATTTTCTCTCCCCTAGATTTGCCGTAAATCCTATTCTTTCTCTATCCTCTCGAAAATCTCTCTCTCATTCTGTCTTATGGGAAATCCAATAATGGGTTTCATGCAAATCCTCTTTTTCTGTAAATCCATCTCTCTAAATCTTTCTCGTTGATTCCTTTTTAATTTGGTTTTCCATTTTTTGGAATCCCTCTCTATCAGACCACACCATCTCTAGCATCCCTCAAATCTCTTCCTGTTCTCTCTTTGTCTTTCATACCAAAAGAAGAAGAAGAAAAACCTTTGTTTGCGCTATTTGCACAAATAAGCATCTGTTTGTGCTATTTTGCTTCCCTTTCTTGTTGTACCCTCCCATCCCATCTTGTCGTAAAACACAAACAAAACAAAAAAAACCACGCTCCACCTTTGCCTTGGGTTGCCGTAGACCCTTTACATCTCCATCAACACCCCAATCTCCATCCAAACCTTCTCTATCTCAAGCTCAATCCCCTATCATTTCCTTTCTTTTTCTTTTGAATTCTCCCAAATCCCTTTTGGCGTCCCCAATCCTTAGATTTATAACCCCAAACCCCAAATCTCAACTCCAAATCCCTTTATTCTCTATTTTCTATAATTTTTTTGGCTTGTATGGCCTTTCTCTTCATCTTCAAGATCGAAGGCCCACTCGGTCGACCAAACTCGAAATCGGGAATATTTTTCTCGAGGTGACCTTCTATCCAATGTTGGGCTCGTTGGAAAGCTCGTGAAATGAGGTTTCCAAAAAGCATACCAAATGCGCCAGACTCTCATCAGAAATTCTCCAGAGAACGAAAAACAAGGAGAGAACCTCCCCCACAAAATCTAACTCATATTAAACCAAAAAACATAAGCGTTGACAATGAAAATCTTTAATCCAAATCAAAATTTTACCTCAATTCAATCCTTCTGGTGATGGATCAATCTCCGGAATCTCCTCAGGAACTTCACCACAGGTGCTTAGGGGTTCTCTCTTCAGGAAATAACCTAAGATTAGTATTTATACTTAAGTTTATTGGGATTGGCTAGTGTGCATCGCGGAAGGCATTTCACAAATGGACTGTTGCATGTGAGAGCAGCAACATAGGCTGACTTTTCAACAAATTTTGTCTTTATTAATGAGGTGGCTGCTCTCACATGCAACAGCCCATCTGCGAAATGTCTTCTGTGACGGACGTTAGCAAATCCCTAAGTTTATTAGCCCTCTTACATTATTTTGGCTTTTTATAGGAATACCCTCCACAAAATCGGAAATCACTATTCTGGGTATTTCACCAACGGTCCATTTTATGGGCCACAACGTAAATAGGTTGTGCCCAAAAAATCATTTCCATTGAATGATCCTAGCCCTCCGACATATAGAGAAGCTGCATATTATGGATACCTCTATACGGAGGAGATAGGGGTGTAAACAAGCCAAACCGAGCTTAGCCCAGCTCGGCTCAGCTCGTTAAGCTCAACACCTGAGCTCGAGCTCAGCTCGGTTAGGCTCGCGAGCCTTACCAAGCTCGTTAATGGGCCAATTGGGCCCCAAAATCCTACATATTTGGGTTTTTTTTGACCTATCCTGTACAATCAAATCATTCGAATTAAATAATTACATAACATGTAAGGAATTTAGGGTTATAACTCATATATATATATATATATTTATATATATATATATATAGAGAATAGAGTTCCTAAGGTGTCACCTCATATAGCTTATATGAGGTGGCGCTCACAAAACATAAGGGGCCCACATTTTTGGGGTGATCGAAACCACTCATTTGAAGGCCCTTAGATGGATATGGTGCCTACAAAAAATCAGGTCCATAGGATCATCCTAACCCTTCCATTTATGGAGGTTAAAAATGGGCAGATTTATGGAGGTTTATACCCTTCCATTTCAACCTCCACAAATGGAAGGGTTAGGATGATCCTATGAAGTTGATTTTTTGGGCACACCCTATCTATGTGAGGGCCTATCATATGAATGCTTTGGATCATCCAAACAAAGTGGGCCCCTTATGTTTTTAAGCGTCACCTCATATAAGCTATATGAGGTGACACCTTAGGAACTCTATTCTCATATATATATATATATATATAGAGATAAGTGTTCCTACACGGCCGTGTAGATAAGCTTATCTACTCCTCCCTTAAAAAGTACAGTGGGCCCACTCATTGTGGATGATCCAAAGCATTCATTTGATAGGTCTTATCATAGATAGGGTGTGCCCAAAAAATCAGCACCAAAGGGTCATCCTAGCCCTTCGTTTTGTTGGGCCTTGTAGAAACAGAATGGACGCACTGTGTAAGATGCGTAAGATGCGTCCATTCTGTTTCTACAAGGCCCAACAAAACGAAGGGCTAGGATGACCCTTTGGTGCTGATTTTTTGGGCACACCCTATCTATGATAAGACCTATCAAATGAATGCTTTGGATCATCCACAATGTGTGGGCCCACTGTACTTTTAAAAGGGAGGAGTAGATAAGCTTATCTACACGGCCGTGTAGGAACACTTATCTCATATATATATATATATATATATATATATATATATATATATATATATATATATATATATTTATGGGAAAGGTGTGCGTACTCGGTCGAGTAGATAAGCTTATTTATTCGGTCGGGTTAAAAACAGTGGGGGCCCACATTTTTGGGGTGATCCAAACCATTCATTTGAAAGGCCCTTACCTAGATAGGGTGTCCACAAAAAATCAGGCCCATAGGATCATCCTAACCCATGCAACAGTGGAGGGAAAAATGGGAAAAAAATGGACAAACACAGCTTGTCCACAAATCTGCCCATTTTTCCCTCCACTGTTGGATGGGTTAGGATGATCCTATGGGCTGATTTTTTGTGGACACCCTATCTAGGTAATGGCCTTTCAAATGAATGGTTTGGATCACCCCAAAAATGTGGGCCACCACTGTTTTTAACCCGACCAAGTAGATAAGCTACTCGACCGAGTACGCACACCTTTCCCTATATATATATGAGGAAAATGATTGTGAGCTTGAAGCTCATATAGCTTATATGAGCTTGAGGGCCCAAACACATGTGGGCCCACATTGTTAGGATGATCCAAAGCATTCATTTGAAAGGCCTTTACATAGATAGGGTGTGTATAAAAAATCAGCTCCATAAGAGCATCCTAACCCATCCAAAAGTGGAGGGCAAAATGGACAGACACCGTTTGCCACAAATCTGCCCATTTTTGCCCTCCGCTTTTGGAGTGGTTAGGATGATCCAATGGAGCTGATTTTTTGTACACACCCTATCTATGATGGAGCATTGCAAATGAATGGTTTGGATCACCACAAAAAATGTGGGACCCATGTGTGTGGGCCCTCAAGCTCATATAAGCTATATGAGCTTCAAGCTCACAATCATTTTCCTCTAGATATATGAGAAAACGGTTCCTACACACATGTGTAGATAACTTATCTACACGTGTGTAGGAACCGTTTTCTCTTCTAATAATGCCATCTAGATTTCAAAATGTTCAGTAATAATAAATTTCCACCGACAACAACAGGACTTTGAATTCAACTTAAAATGTGAGATTTTATATGGTATAAGCCCGTTTAGTCCAGTATTTTAAAAAAAAAATTACTGTATGGCCCAAACCATAGGATATTCCAAACCGTCCATTTTATGAGTCATAAATGTAAATAGCTTGTGACTGAAAAATCATTTTCACAAGATGATATCACCTCTCCTCCTAGGGGTGTTAGTTTGGGCTCGGGCTCGGAAGCTCGGCTCGAATCCTTAATGAGTTGAGCCTGAGCTAGTCTAGGCTTAGCTCGTTAAGAATTTAATATATTTAAATATATATATTTTATACACACACACACAAACACACACACACACACACATATATATATATATATATATATATATATATATATATATATATATATATATAGAAAACGGTTCTACACACTATCTACACACACGTGTGGATAAGTTATCTACACACTAGCTTAAAATACAGTGGGGGCCACATTATATGGGTGATCCAAACCATTCATTTTTAAGGCCCTCACATATATAGGGTGTCCACAAAAAATCAGATCCATAGGATCATCCTAACCATTCGAACTGTGGAGGCAAAAATTGGACTAATTTGTGAAGGTTTATAGACATCCATTTTACCTCCACAAATCGTAGGGTTGGGATGATCCTATGGATCTGATTTTTTGTAGACACCCTATCTATGTGATGGCCTTTAAAATGGATGGCTTGGATCACCCAAACAATATGGGCCCCCACTGTATTTTAAGCTAGTGCGTAGAGAACTCTCTACACATATAATCCTTGATAAAACAAAAAGTTAGAAACAATGTGGGCCCCCACTTTATTTTAAGCTAGTGTGTAGGAACCGTTTTCTCTTATTAGAAATGCCTCATCTAGTTGAAAAGCTTAAGTTATCATTAAAATTTAAAAAGATGAAAGCAGCTATTTCTGACTGCTCTCATTGAATCAGTCATAAATATTAGGTTCCCGTTGGTGGTCTTAGCCATCTAACTCCCAAGATGGTCAAACTGTCAAATCCAAGGGTCGTCTTCAGCCCTTCTTTTTTTTCTATACGGGATTCCGTTTCAAAAGTGTTTTCTTGGTGAATTGTAGTTTTCAATTCCAATACTATCAACCATGAAGGTTTTTTGTATATAGAGGCGAAGCTCTTGTAAACAAGAGAACCCATAACACTCTTTTGTTTCTTTGCCCTTTGGACACCAAGATGTTTAGCGTTCATGTCATCTCCATGACCAACGTTAGACCATCATCTCCAACTCCCCTTCACCTTAAGAGCTTCAAGCTCTCCATGATAGACCAGCTCTCTCCTTCAATATATGTGCCATTGATTCTGTTCTACTACGGGGATAGCAATGGTGAGAATGCAACGAAAAATCGTCGAAAAAACTCATCTACTAAAAAAGTCTCTCTCAGAAACCTTAACCCGCTTTTATCCATTAGCTGGAAGGATCAAAGAATCTAACATGGCAGATTGTAACGATGAGGGTGTCGATTTTTTCGAAGCTCGAGTAAATGTTCAACTCTCTGAATTTCTCGAAAAACCTGATCTCGAGGTCCTCAACCAATTCGTCCCATGCTATTACTTCAGTGCTAAATCAGGGAGGGACATACTTCTTGCTATATACAAGTCAACATATTTGCTTGTGGTGGACTGGCTATTGGCATAGGCATTTCACACAAGATTGCTGATGGGACTACGATGATCACATTTATCAACAGTTGGGCTGCGAAAGCAAGAGGAGCCAGTGAAGTCATGGGTCCCAGTTTCGACGCGGCCTCACTTTTCCCATCAAAATTATCTGTGCCAAGATATGTATTTGCGGTGGGAAAGAATGTTGTGATTAGGAGATTTGCGTTCGATGCGTTGAAGATTGCCTCACTCAGAGATAGAATTGCAAAGGGCCAGCCTTTTCCGCGTCCCACAAGTTATGAAGCAGTATCATCACTCATTTGGCAATGTGTTATAAGGGCTCAAAGGGCGGTAGGGTCCCCAGGTGCATATGTGGCCTTGAGTGCTGTGAACAAACGTAAAAGGATGGTCCCGCCTTTGCCGGAACATTCCTTTGGAAATCTATGGGTGCCTGTATATACATCAGTGATGTTGGAGAGTGAAAGTCATGAAGAAGACATGCAAAGTTGCCTAGAGAGGCAACTGAGGGATTCAATAAAGAAAGTAAACACTGATTTGGTAAAAGAATTGCAAGGACCGGATGGGTCTGTGAAAGCTCATGAATCTATTAGTGGTTTAGTTGAAAAGTACTCAAAATATGGGCTTAGGTTTTGTAACATCACTAGCTGGAGCAGATTCCCAATATATGAAGCAGATTTTGGTTGGGGGAAGCCAATTTGGGTGAGCATGTGTCCACTTCCTTCGAAGGATAGTATTTTTCTCCTTGGCAATAGAAGTAGTGATGGAATTGAAGCTTGGGTGAGAATGGATAAAGAAGAAATGGCCATAATTGAACAAGATGAAGAGCTCCTATCTTTTCTTTCCCCTCCTAATATTGCTTAATATTTTTGAAAATAATGTAATTCCTTTTTGAATTTAATGTCTTACTACTAAATAAGTTTTATACAATTGCTTGGTAATAATGATAGTGGTGATGATTCTCTTATTCTTTATAAGTATATTCTATCTGAAAGGGATGGTGATTCTTCTCATGCTTCATCTATGCTAACATTTATAATAAAGGTTATAAATAATAATGACTAATGTTAGCCTAACTTTAAACCAAAGTGAGGAGAACCAACAGACATCCGCGATCATCCCGATGTAAGGAATGGTCTATAAATCCGTTTTAATGCTGATTACATTGATTCCGTATAGTTTTTTTTTTTTATAACCCGGAAAATACGCCCCAGGGCAGACCGCAAGTTGAAATATATTAAAGGATCCAAGAGGAGGACTAGCCGCCTTGGCTTAGACAGTACATGGGAGTTCATTTTGTTAGTCTTAAAGAGGGGCAATTTCCTTTATTTCTTCTTTATGGCAAAGTTCCGCGAAGATTCCAGCGAGTTCTTTGGCATATCTTTGGAAGCTCCTCGTCCTACGCATTACAACGGGTCCGAGCCACGCCAATTCCGGTGAGAAACGAGTGAAATAGTAGCTTGGAGAAAAACTGTACCCCGGAGAAAAACCCAATTGCCCGGTGAGGGGGGGTGGGACGACCGGCCTGAGATGGAGGTCATCCCGTGACCCGAATATCTACACCTTAACCCAATCATTGGGTGGGCCCACCATTTCACACCTCATGTTTCATGTTTGGTTGAGGTGGGTCCACCATTTTACACCATGGATAGCATATTAGCATGAGCCACGAATACTAGTCCTTCCATACCTAATGCTAAAACAACAACCAGTCATAGTTCAAAATGGTGGGTCCACACCCAATGGTTTGGTGCATTCGAGTGCGTAGTTTTATTTTAGTAAAACACTTCCAAAACGGGATTTCGTTTGAAAAATAAAAACAACCGTGAAGTTGTCCACTTCCACAGTTTCATTTGCATTTCATGGGTATTCGTGCCTAAATCTTTCCCTTAAGATCTGCCAGCAAAACGGAATCCCGTTCCGTTTTGGGGAAAAAAAGTGGCATTGGAGCCACGTCCACTAAAAGACAATTGGAGGAGCTCACATCCCCATAAAAGAAATAAATACACATTTTAAAGGGGGCCGCCAAATCAACGGTCATTTCAGTCCCCTTTTTATTTTCCAAAAAAGTGTTTTCCAATTTTATTAGAAAATTAGGTAAGTGTAACCCCCAAGGTAGTAGTAGGGTTGGCGATGGTTATCGCATGCTTCACTCCAAGCTGAAATCGAGCTGAACCGAACATATATATGTCCAAACCGAACCGAACCATAACCAAACCAAAACTGAACTGATGAAGAGGGCGCATTTATCATTTTCCTATGAAAAGGGGCATATTTATCATTGTCCAGACCGATCCAAACCGGACCCCAAACTGAATCAAACTCAGTTTGGTTCTACCGAACCGAAATTTGAATCGGGTTTGTTTAACCAAACCGAAACCCAATTTTCGGCTAGGTTTCGGTTCAGTTCGGCCAATTTTACCATCCCTAGGCAGTAGGGCTGGTTCGAGGTAAAAAGTCTAATAAAAACCCAAAAGAGTGAGAGGGAATGCGAAAAAATAGAAAATTGCCGCGCCACATATTTATTTTCTCCCTAAAAGCCACTTTTCATCTCTCTCCTCCACGTTTCATCTCTCCCTCTTCCTCGTCACCTCCCTTCTAATTTTGTCCTATTCAGTTTCTCTCTCTCTCTCTCTCTCCCCCTTTCTCCTTCACTACCCCTATCTCTCTCTCTCGATCGATTTCTCACGTTTTTGTTCCCCTATCTATAATTTCTTTAATAATCTGTCCTTTCATTTGGATTTCGATCGAGAATCGGATCAGATCGGATCGGATTATTCTGTTTCGGATTTAGAGAAAGAATCGTTTTTCTTTCTCACGTTCGGCTAGGGTTTTTTCGGACTCTACATTCCCTTTTCATGTGCTGATCTATAATTAGGGTTCCAAAAAGAGAAAACAAAAAATTAAAGGTAAAAAGGTCTGTTCTTTTGTTCGATTCATCTGTTATTGCCTTTGATTCGTTATAATCTTTCCTTCTTTTTTTCAATTAGGGTTAGGGTAGGTGCTCATCGGATTCTTTTTCCCCTTTCTTGCTCTCTTTGTTAGGGTTTTTTCTCGGTTGATAGATTGTTGTAGATTGTATTCTTTGATAGTTATTAAGTTCTTAACAAGAAGCTCGGTGAAATTTTTGGTGCTTTTTTTTTGTTGCTCATCCAAAATCGAGGGTTTTCTTGTGGAATTTAGAGTCTCGGTTCTTTAATTCTTTCATTTTCTAGGGTTTGGATCTTGAGTTCTGCTATCTAGGGTTCTTTCTCTTTTTCTTATTTGGGGAACACGATGTTATTAAATATTGGATTACTAGCACTTAGAGAATGACTTTGAATCTCCCTCTCTTCTAGGGTTTGAATCTTGAGTTGTGCTATCTAGAGTTCTTTCTTTTTATCTTCTTTGGGGGAACACGACGTTATTAAATATCGGATTATTAGCACTTAGAGAATGACTTTAAATCTCTCTCCCTTTTCGATGCTACCCATGAATCCGCCAGAGGACGATTTGGTTTCCTCGATTCAGATTGCAAACAGCTCCAATTGGGAATTTGGGGATTTGTACGATTTGGGAAGGGATAGAGGGGATAGGGGATGTTCTTGTGAGCCGATTGCCAATGATATTCTCGACCTCTTGCCATCAGATCCCTTTGATATGGACCTGAGTGTAACCGTTACAGCAATCACAGGTTGGCTTGAAGATTTTGAGATGGATTCCGAAAGTGACGAGGACATGCCAATCAATGGAGATTATCAGTTAGTTGGTGAATTGAACTTCTTTTGGAACAGGGCTATGATGTTTGAATCTGAGCCCGGGAATACAGGTGGAGATGGGAGTTTGAATTCAACTGGTGGGTTTGATGCGTGGGTAGAGGAGAACCAATTAGGGGATGAATCTTTCTTTTCAATTTGGGATGTTGAGAAGTTTTTGGGTTTTGTTGATAAGGACGATTGGGTCATTGAATGTGAAAGTGAAGTACCAGGGGAGTGCATTGAGAGCTGTTCTGATGGAGATGGGAGAGCTCCACACGAGGCTTTGTTTTTCGTTCTTGGTTATTTAAGTGTACGCGATCTTCTTTCCACTGAACTGGTTTGCAAATCTCTGTGTTCTGCAGTTCAAAATGATGCACTTCTGTGGAGGCATATTCACATTGGTCAGCCATTTAGCGAGAAGATTACAGACAATGCTCTTTTACAGCTGACTGGAAGGGCTCAAGGCAATTTGCAATGCTTGAGTCTTGTGGAGTGTTCAAGGATCACTGATTATGGTCTGACGTGTGTACTACAATGCAATCTTAGACTTACAAAGGTCAGTGACAGAGCTTGTTACACTATCAATAAAATTGAAACATTTGTGTAGGTTTCTTTTTGTAAGTGTCTTCTATTATCTTGAATTGCTTTTGCTTTTGTTTATTATTATTATTATTTCTTGGCAATACTGCTTGTCATCTTGTCAAATCCACGTCTCTTATGTTTCATTTGGTTCTGTATGATATGTGGTTTCTTCATTTTGGCACTCTTAAGAGGTATATGTATGAGTTCTGATCAGCAAGTTTGTTTTCTCTATAGGTCGATAGCATATATCTTTGAATTTTTATTTTTATTTTTTTTGAATGGTCGATAGCATATATCTTTGAAATTGGTAGTAACCATTCATTGTCACATACTTATATGTTTGCAAATTGGTAGTAAGACATACCAAATGGTCATGACAATTCATACCCGACATCATTAAGACATACCGAATGTCGTACACCTAGCCAGTTCTTTTATAGAACAACACATGTGGATGGTCATGGCAATTCATACCCGACATCATACTTGTGCTGTGCAACTTATGTTGACAATCTATGTTCTTGAAAATTTTATTTGTTGAAGATGACAAATTTAATACGCAAAAGAAAAATACTAAGATAAGACAGTTACATGGCTGTCAGAGATTGCCCCTCCTCTAAAATAGCTCTGCTAATACCCGTTTTTGCCAGCGAATCAACAGTATTGTTGTCGTCTCTGAAATTATGACCAAATGAAATATTCTTTCGTCTTGAAAGGTTTGCAGTTTTGAAAAACATTTATCACATCGTATAGAAATGAACCAGTGACAAATTCTGACAGTTATAGATTTACTCAGCGATGACATTCACATCTCAAAACATTCCAAATAGATTGTTAGACAGCATCAATTTCCCCGACCTTATTGATGATCAACTGAACGGGAAATTTGCTAGAGCCTGTCACTCTTGAGGAAATTTGTAACTCCCAATAGTGTGTATTGGTATAAAGTTCCGAGTTCCGATGGCTATTATGCTTGCTTTTACAATAACTTATGGGGAACTATGAGACCCAACACAACCCACATGGTCTAAACTTCTTTAATGGAGGTCAATTACTCAATTCTATGAACAAAACCTTCATTGCTCTTATACCCAAGGTAGCTGGAACCAACCGAGTAATCAAATTTTGGCCCATAAGTAATGTAATCTCACTTATAAAATAATCTCAAAGATCATAGTTAATAGAATGAGACCACACCTGCATTGAATCATCTCCCGTAATGAATCCGCTTATGTCCCCAAGAGACAAATTTTAGATAACATCTTAATTACACAAGAGGTCATAACCGACATGAAGAAAAATAAACAGCAAGAAGGAAAATTCTTACTTAAAATCGACCGGGAAAATTTTATTACAGAATTGAGTGGGACTTCATTCTTAGTCTTGAATACATTTGCTTTCCACAAGAAATGGATTATGCTGGTCGAAAAATGCATAACAAATGATTCAGCAATCCTTCTCACTGACACCCTATTAAAGGTCTTTACATCTGTGGGAGAGCTTTAGATAGGAGGCCCCATTGCCCCCCTTTCTATTCTTTCTATGTACGGAAATCCTTCCCCCAATGTTTCACATTGAATGTTGGAAAGGCGACATATAACCATTATCTATTTCAAGAAATGGACCTAAAATTCCACATCCTCTCTTTGTATCTGGCCTTATCTTTTAGCAAACACCTCCTTAAAATCCTAAAGATGCATCCAACAAACTCTGAAAGCATTTTGTACTGCTTAGGGACTAATTCAACGACTCAATCAAAACTTACATTCTCCGGAGTCCCTCCGAGACACCCATAAAACCTAGAACAATGTCTTCACACATAAAGGGCCTCAACAGACAAACCTGCCTTGGTGTCTCATGGAACACCAATAGAACAAATATGGAGGACTTCAGATATATCTTTGAGTGGAGAACAAATTTAAGAGCTAGAAAACCCATCTGTTAACAAAAGGAGCTAAGTTAACTCAAAAATGGTATTGTGATGAAGCAAGCATTCACAGCCAACCCCGAGTGGTGTATCTTGACGGAGAAAGAGAACATTTGGGCCCATATGATTAAATAAAAGTACCTAAAAAGTTGACCAATTTCTCGAATGACAACTGAAGAGCCAAGACTTAAAGAGTTGGAAAGATATTCTTAAAAACATCCTTCTCTCTCTCTCTCTCTCTCTCTCTCTCTCTCTCTCTCTCTCTCTCTCTCTCTCTCTCTCTCTCACACACACACACACACACACACACACAAAACAATGAATTTTATATTAAATAGGAGACGGAAGGAGAACCAAAATCTGGAGAGACCCATAGATCCTCCTCAAAATCAAATGCCTAAAAGGCATAGCCAGAACAAAATATAATTCTTTCCCGAATATCTTATGGTTCCATGGACTAATTGACCATGATAACAAAAAGTGGAACTAGGAAACCATTAAGCTCATTTGATCACCCATCATCGCAAATCAAATTCTCAATCCATGACAAAATCTTCTGGACTCCTGACCAATCCGGAAAATTCACAATTAAATCAGCATACCACTTAGTCCTCCTATTCGAAATTGATCAGACCATCATTGATCCCGGCCCCCAACTTTGGGATTTGATATGGAAAGTTCTTACCCACAAAGATTAAATGCTTCCTTTAGAAAATATTTAAAGGAGTTATTCCCGCCCGAGCCCTCCTCCGTGCTAGAGGTGGACACGAGAAATTAATTTTCATTGCGCAATGAAACCAATACCCACCTCTTCCTTCATTGCAAAACTCTTGACCAGGTATAGAGGTGGATTTCAACAAGTTTTTAAGTTACTTGCAACTGGACAGAAGATTAAATGGGATCAATCAAATTATGGCACCAACTCATGCCAATGTCTGGGAGCACAAGGATCATATGGTTGGCCATTATACCGTTTGCTATGTGGACAAAATGGAAAATAAGAAACGGGTTAGTTTTTTAACAGAATCAATGGAACCTGCACTCTACACAAGAAGAAACAAAATTAACTCTTCAGAATTTGTCAAAAAATCCTGACAATCATCCTTCTCCTCTTGTTACATTTAACAAACCTCCATTGATGGGACCAAAAATACATTAAACCAACCACTGGAAAAATCACCCACTGTCATTGGAAACCACCACTTCCAAGACACATTCAAACTTAATTTTGATGGCTCTTCTTGGGATTCCGGGACATGCCAGGGCCAGACTATTCTTTTTCTGTCACGAGGGAAATTCTGCTAATGCCTACTGCATATACTTAGGACACGCTACTAATCACATGGCTGAATGTCTCTTTTTTGGGGTTTGCAACTGGCCTGTTCATTGCAGATCACGGCAAGAGACTCTGAAAAATATCAAGGATGTTCATAAAGAGGATCATAAGAACTGCAAATCAGAAGAAAAAGAAGACTGCAAGGCCTTGGTCTACAAGTTTGATGATTGGAAAATAACTCATAATTTCAGGGAAGGAAATGGACTAATGGAGTTTCTGACCATCCAGCCTAATGGGAGCTGGGTGAAAGAGTAGCAGGACATGGGTTGACAACCCTCTAGAGTCTAGAGATTAGGAAGTTGTTGTACAAATGAAAAAGTCAATGTACAAGGAAAAACAATCTCATGTGTATGAGGTTATCTAAATAAATTTCTTTTGCGTGAAAAAAATACTTAGTGATCTATGGTCATTATTTCTGAGTTCCAAGTTTTTCCAATGAGGATGAACCTTGAGTTCACCAAATGTGTTTGCTTTGACGAAGGAAACCAGGTTTTACTCAGTTCTTTTGAATTTCCAAAGCAATTTATCACCCTCATTTGCTTTTTCCCTTATGCTGAAACCCAAAACATTGAATTTTTCATTACTGGTTTCTTCTCTCATATTTTACTTGGTCTTTCAAATTCCTATCTGATTATCTAACAAGTGCTCCTTTGGTCCATGCAGCTGAGCGTCCCTGGATGTACACGATTGAGTATCGAGGGCATCATGGACAACCTAAAGTCCTTCAAGTCTCAAGCTAAACCCGGGATTAAATGCCTGCAGATTGGTGGGCTTTACGGAGTAACACACGAGCACTTTGAAGAGCTGAGGTTCTTGTTAGACGCAGAAAAATGCCAGCAACCTAAAGCTCAGAAGCCACGGTACTATCACAAAGGCCATTCCTCCCTCTCTTGCAATGATGAACCTCCCATTGATATTGAGATGTGCCCTAAATGTCAGAACTTAAGGCTTGTCTATGATTGCCCAGTGGAGAGTTGCCAAGGGAAACTACCTACACAGTGTCGGGCATGCACATTTTGCATCGCACGGTGTGTCCGGTGTGGGAGATGTATTAATGACAGTGAGTATGAGGAGACGTTCTGTCTTGATTTGCTTTGTTCGAGCTGTTGGAAGCATCTGCTCCAGTGTCAAGAGAGACTGGATGAGAAGGATGGGTTCTCCAAGCACACCATTTTCCACCAGGAGACAAGGTACCACTTTTGCCTATATTGCTAGGAAGTACAAACTTCGCCTTTGAAGTTTGGATTGTTGTTATTGTGGATGGTGTCCAGATTTGGCAATCTATATGTTTAAAGAGGAAATGAAGACATCCATTGGACTGGTTCTTGGTTGTTTGGATTGTCAATGTTTGAGCCAGTGTTCCAGCCTTTAGTGATGGGGAAAAACCAAAGTAAAAGGAAAAAAAAAAAAAAAAATTAGAAATTGGAAAACCAGACCAAAAAGAAAAAAGTGGGAACCTTCTGTTTGATGCACTTATCCCGCTACATGGGGCGTGGTTTCAGGATCATATCACATTGGTGTGGATGAGGGGTCTCGCAATGGGTGAGTCCTGTTGTGTAATGCATCAGAAGGCCGGAAAACAAAAAAAAATCTTTATTTGGTTGCCGATAAAGTGAGACGGTTTTATCTTATTTTTGCAAGGTCAGTTGCTCGGTGCTGGAAGTGTTTGATTATTGTCCAATGATCTGCGATATGCAACTGATCCTCATTTTCATACTCACAGCGAAAATTCCCACCCCTGAAAATGCTTAGAAAGAATGTATTTGTACTGGAGACATTGGTACCTCTCACTGTTTAAGATTCTGAACACCATGTCTTCCAACTTTATCTGTAACTAATAGGAGAAATAAAATTATCCCATACTAGTTGTACGAGCCCTTCAAGTGGTGCATAGAAGGAATGTATTACTACGGGAGACGCTTCTATCTCATTGTTTAAGACTGAATGTCCTGTCTTCCAACTTTATCTGTTACTACTAGTAGAAATAAAACTATCTGTTACTAGTTGTATGTCCACTGTCTTATCCATTTATCTGTTTTGGGGAAGTTGATAGTTGATACTGGGACAATGGCTGGGTATTATGCCAATTCTAATGATAAATAATCAAATGACTTCAACTCTTGGACACGATGGGCTGCTGTAACATGATTTGTATCCTACATTATATGATTAATGATTAGGTGGGCCAAAAAGCTTTCCCCCCAAGCAATTTGGGGGTTACCCAGATGGCAGCTGAACTGTATTACTCTGCCGATCCTTTTTATTATGTATCCGTTATCTTTGTAGATCTGCTAATGGTGTTGCAGACAGGCGCTTGCTAGAGAGAGGGAGTGGGGCATGAGTCTCTAAAGATTGGTGATTCCTTTGAAAGATAGGATCCTCTGAAAGATGACTGCGGCTGCTATCCATTGACCCTACCTTGATTTGGTAATGCTAGCCCAAGCCTCGTATAGTGTTGCACCAAGAGAAGATTAACCGAAGATTTTGGTAATCTTGTTATCTTTTGGATGGAATACCCCTTTGAAATGGGACCGAGACCATGCGGGTCTCCTTATGATAGTCTACAAGATCAACAGTCCTGATTACACATGCATGTCCCATGTTGGGCCCAAGTGACTTGCTGCCTAATCGTGTCTCATAACCAAGTTTAGAGAGCTGATATTTACACTTTGCAGTGATGGGTACACATTTCTTTCTTCATTTGTGACTACTTTCATCAGGAGTGGTTGCAACAGCTAATGAAGATGACTTATTAGTATGTTTATTTCTTTTGGGTTGTAAGATTCAGATTCTACAACTTTGAAAACTGAACATTAGGTGTGTCGATGGGATCAAATGGTCCAATGGACATCAGAATCCGAACTTAAAGGGACAGGATCTAGACACATTATCAGGATCCATGGTCACATTTTGAAACCCTATCATGGGATCCGAAATTGTTACCAATCGGATCCAAACAACTGACAAAAGCCATGAGACAGCCCTAAATCCAATTTTACTATGCTATTTTAAGAAAATTCGCTCTAATTTTTAATAACTTTTAAGTATTATTTCCGAGTATTTTAGCAAAGAAAAGTCATACATAATTTTAGCAATTTTCTTTCTTCTCTCAAGTTTCGAGTGACCCTTCTCTTCCATCTCTACCAATTGACCCCAAGTCCCTACTCCCTTGCCCACCACGTCAACACTGCTGCTTGTACTCTTCTCAATTTTAATCATGTAAATATATGCTCCTTCCAATGGACAGTTTGACTTGATATGGATCATGACCGAGACACAAGAAGTAGTATCCTAAGAACATTTCAAATCCGCTCTGACTGAAAAATGGATTTGAATGGATCATGACTAAGACAAAGTTGTACCCGATCCCAAGTGAATCCCACGTCCCTAGTTGTTGAATTCTCTTTCAAATAAAAGATAAATTCATAAATAAATGGAATTTAAAAACTAAAATTATGGACGTAGTGCACCTTGGGCAAATCCAATGGGCAGATCGTGAGAATTCACAATGCCAAAAGCCAAGGTGTGATCTCGCCCATCCCAAATCTCTCCCATTAGAGATGTGGAATGGAGATAAGAAACGAATTCCCTTTCCTTGTGTTTGTGCATATCACAGAGTACTAGCCAGAGTGGGATTTGAGAGAGGAAGTTAAGAAAATGATCAAATAAAATTAGCCAATAAAATAAAGAGATTTTAAAGGACACATTTCTAATAATCTCCCACTTGGCCTTTTGAAATATTTCTTAATCAAATTTCACGCATACCCAATACAGACAGGTATACCCAATTATTTTGATCGCATGTGCCCCTTATGAAATTACTTATAAAATAAGATTTTCACAAACACAATTATCATGAATTATTATTAGGATCGACTAATTCTGTGAACTCCTGCCACAGTTCGTATCGTGAACTCTTGCAACAAATACTGTGAACTCTTGCCAACACCTACCACAATTCATATTGTGAATACCTACCACAATTTGTGGACTCTTGACACTTTAGATGAACTCATGTCATCTATCTTATGAGCACTCTTATTGGTGAACCCATGTCACATATTACAGGAACTCTTGCCATGTTAAGGTGAACTATTATCACTCTACTTAGTCAGAACACATATGAACTCTTGTCATATATAAACGACCTTAAGCATAAAAATTATTTGATAGAATCAACAAAATCAGAACATCGTACTCATATGATGAAGTCCCATGTTTAAAACGTACTTTTCAAAGCTTTTCATACATCGAGCTTTAGTGAGAGGATCTCCCAGCTGATCATCAAAAGCTCTCTGTGACACAATGATTTCCTTTTGCATTCACTTGTTCTTGAACATAATGGTGATGAACCTGGATTTGTTTGGTTCGAGGATGGTTTCTTGAATCTTTAGTCAGAGAAATGGCAACAGAATTGTCACAAAAGATGGTCATGGGATAATTGATAGAATCAACAGCACGAAGTTCTTTGAGGAGTTGTTTCAGCCATATTGCATGCCTAGCAGCTTCACTACATGTTTCAGCCATAATTTCAATGTGTCAATCTGCAAACTCTTATTGTAAAAAACAAGAAATATCTGCCTCTGGGTATGACATTCTTTGACAAATCATCTTAAATTTGGTGAATTCAAAATCTTCACTTCTAGATGACCCACTTTGGTGGAGTCAACTCACTAAATTCATTCTTGGTCGACTAACTTTGGTGGTATCAACTCACTAAATATAATCTTGATTGACCCACCTCAGTGGTGTCAATACACTGAATCCAATCTTGGTTGACCCACTTTGATGGTATCAATTTTCTCGATCTATAATTGGTCAAAATAATAAATTCATATATCACTTTATTTCATTAGCAAACTAAAATTTTATTTTCATTTTCTTATTATATTTTATTTTATTGACCCACTTCATGGTGTTAACAAAAAAATTGAATTAGCAGGTAACATTATTATTAAGTATTATCATTTTAATTTTATCCTACTGTTATCCTGCTCAAGTAGGCAAAATTAAAAGAAAAAATAAAAAAATCATAAGTCACAATAATTAGGTAATATGAAGTATTATTATTCATACAAGAGGAAATCCGAATTAACTAGTTATTGTTTGGTCGGTTCTAAGAATAAAATGCAACAACAACTACAAGCTATCTTACTATTCACGCGCGCGGCCTCCTTATAAATTCGGATTTGATACCACAACTCGATCAAAAATTTTCAAACCCTCAAGAGGAAACATAATAATAATAATGGAGAATGGACACCAAGAAATCCCCGAAGACGCTAACGAGCGTATGGTTTTGTTTCTATCCAGAAGGAAAAGAAAATCATGTGTTTGTTTCTTTGTTTCGCTTTCTCTTTCCATTTTCTAATCTTTGTTTTTCTTTTTTGCAGATTGCCCGGGTCCTCAGTCGGAATCTGCAGGAAAATCCGATGCTTGTGCAGGATGCCCTAATCAAGAAGCTTGTGCAACAGCCCCAAAGGGACCTGACCCAGGTTCCAATTTTCCATTCATTCATTAATCTTCTTTTATTGATTTTGTTCATCTCATTCTGAAGAGTGGGTAGATTTTTATTTATTTATTAGGTCGTTGGTTTTAGTCAATTTCATGGTTTCTTATATAAATCATGGAACAGGATTGAAACCCCTAAATGATAAAATTGGGGTCAGTTTGGTTGCAGGTAGTTTTACCTTGTAGTTACTTCGTAGAGTCGTGGTGAATTAAAACTTAAGTAGTAAATAAGGAGGAGACAAGCCAAGTAGTCTCCTGTAGTTACCTCGTATAGTAGTAGTAGTGTTTGGTTCATTGGTTGTGAATTAAAACTTAAGTAGTCAATAGGGAGGAGACAAGCCTAGTAGTCTCCTCGTGGTTACCTCGTAGAGTAGTAGTAGTGTTTGGTTATTAACCTCGTATAGTAGTCGTAGGGGGTGTCATTACCAATATAGAAATGGAGAAGAGAGATCAATCCCAAGACTCTACTAGCAAAAAACCACCCAAAATGGTGGTTTTTTGCTTGGATTTTTGTAGTAGTTTGCTGGTATGTTATGTGGGTAGACAAGGAGGAAACAAGGAGACAAGCCAAGTAGTACCCTGGTACATCGAAACTCTACATGTAACCAGACTATTTTATTGACATGACATCTAAAAACTACACATAATCCCTATAAAACCTAGGATATTGTGCAACCAAACAGACCCTTACGAAACTTCATGGTGTGGATGTCTATATATGTGAAAATTCAGTGTGAACTGTTGGTAAAAATTTTAGTCTCCAACAAAGGAAACTCTTCCATGCATATGAACCAAGATGAATTAGAAAGTAGAAACCTCAAATCCCTGGACGATATACCATGGACTAGAAACCTCAAAATCAAACAATAATACTTCAGGAATTTTAGTGTTTTTTTCCTAATTCCAACTCCTTAACCAAAAACCTCAAAAAACCATCATGTCACATTCACTGTGCTCATCTTTGACAGACTTTGGCTTCATATTTTTCTGTCAGAGTTCTGCAGAAATATCTACATTCACTTGAATCATAATTCTCTCACCTCACCATTCACTTGACTTTACACCTTGCACAGGAAATCCAATCACTACTCATTTCTAGTTACCAAAACTTCAAACTTTTTATTCTGCGATCACCTCTATATTTTTCTATTAATTTGGGTTTTTTTTTTTTTTTGAGTAAGTCTAGGCCAATCTGCAAGCACCACAATAGAAATCTGGGCAAGAACTCAACAAGGTTGTTGAATTTTGAACTCACCAACACATATCTTGAGCTCATTAAGATATTTCCTAACACACATGTTTTAGACCTACCAGAAAATGAAACACTCCAAAACACATGTCTACAATGATCTCCCCATCTGGATCATTTGACCTCAATTCCTTGATTGAATTGAAAGCATCTTAGCAGAAATCCTGGCTCTGAACAATCATTCAAACAAATCCTAGATTTGATCTCCCACCTTTCAAAACCCAATTTTTTAGATTCTTTAGCTTTGAATATACACATTATTTTTCTTGTGAGCTGCTTGCCTCTTATATATACTCAAGTCAACTCAGCTTAGCCTTTGTCCCAAACTAGTTGGGGTCGGCTGCCTGCCTCTTATATATGTTGGAAAAAAATTTCTACATTAAAAAACCATGCTTAGAAAAGGGAAGTGATAAATGCGCCCCTATTCATTACTTGGGACACCTAGCTGCAGTATATCTATGGTGACTGCAGAGGGGCTGATGTGCTTCACATGGGAAGGATTCAACCGACCTGATTGCCACGTTTACTGCAGCTGGGTGTCCAAAGTAAGGAAAAGGGGCGCATTTATCATTTCCCTTAGAAAAATCTTCCATCCATTTCTACATTGAGAAGGAATGAAAACAAAAGGCTGACAAAGTCCTACTGAGTCAGTTTTTAGGAACCCCATTCCACACATATAAACACACGCGCGCCTTGTGCACACACACACACATGAAGATGCTATGATGTGATCTGCAATAGCAGCACTCCAAAAAGAAAATCACAAACTTCGACCAACTCTAGAGATCACTAAAACCTGCATTTTATTCAATTTCAAAGCACACCTACAATGATAGAACACTTTCTTTCATACCGTACAGCCACTGCAACTGCGCCTACTTGGAAACCCTGAGACTAGCTTAAAGAAAAAGCATTCCTAATTCGATCTAAACTCTTCTTGCTAAAAACAAATTTTATCATCCGTCTATGTTTCCTAAAGAAAGATTTTAAATTTCGCTCATAGTAAAACTCACGAAATTGGATAAAAACTCAATATGTGAAACTTCATTTGGAAGAAGATTGAGAAAGTGCCGGTTGTCATTAAGGGTAAGGTTGTCATGGTGGGACATGATTAAGGCGTTTATTTCTCATTGCTATTGTTTAGGAGTTTCGACTGAGACAAGATGGGCTGCATAGAAAAAGATACACCCAACATGGGGCGGTCGTAGTACTGCAGAATCATATTTTCAACTGAATGTTTTATATTCCAATTACTCTTCACACAATCAGAAAAAATCATTTATGTAGCAGCCCTTACATATTGGCCCATTTCTAGATCACCCTACCTAGTATATGTGCGAGTGCAACCGAAGTCAAAACATAGCAATGCAGATGTATATGCACATTTATATTGAGTTCTTCAACTAAAGTAATTTCTAGTTCGGAACAAGCCACCAATTAGGCTATATTGAGAAGATAAAGCCCTCTTTGTTACCTTGCCACCATAAAATTAAAAGCAGGTATTTGATTTCCTTCAATAGCCACAAAGGTTTGTGCATCACCAACTATCATAAACCAAAATTTTCTTTCTGCTTTCGATGTACTACGTGCATTCTTTCTCTTTCTTTTTGTTTTCCTATTTTTGGTTTCTAATGTCCAGACAGAATTACTTCAAATGAGTGAACCTAGACCCTCTCCCCCCCCCCCCCCCCCCCCCCCTCTCTCTCTCAAAAGTTAGATATTTTATTGTAAAGATAGAGAAATTCATCAATGTGCTAAGTGCATTTTTTTCTTTTATTTTTGTTTTCCTTTCTTTTTTTGGGTTTCTAATGTCCAAAATTACTTCAAAAGTGTTTAAAATGGGGCCCACAAGTGTATTTTTGTATCTGCTTGTATTAGGATCTTGAAAACTTGGCGAATGTATCGAGCCAAGCATGCGTACAAATTGACAAATGACTTCAGCTGTCCAGATACAGGCTTGTATGTGAGGATTGATAGCGTTGTAAGTGCTCGACGTCAAACGACATACTAAAGCTTCACTCTTCATCCAACGACAATTCCAACAGTATGTGGCTCACTCACGTTTCTTAGGGATTTAGAAAGCAGTCATCACCCTTCAAAATTTAGCTCCGCCAACAGATAGTCTGTGAACATTATATGAGGATCAAGAAAGCAATAACCGTGTAGATGTATCAGAGCATAGTATTAGTCGTGCTTTCGATCATCAGTCATCAAAATTGTAATCAGAGCGCAAGGGGAAACATGTCATGTAGATGTAGTCCCGATCGGATAGTTGAAATGTTGGAAGGCTTAAACTCCAGATTTAAATGGTTGCAGTCCCACATGGAACGAGTATATTGTACTCACCAAGATTTTCATGCGCATCTTTTAGTCTCGGAGACTCTATAGGCTTATGTTGCAGCTGCGTCTTTTTTTTTTTTTAACTACTTGGAGCCGAGAATGGTGCTGAGAGATTTTAGGAAACTAGCTTATTTGAAAGTTTATCTTTCCTAATTTTTCTAGTTCCTGTAGCTACTAGGACACTAGTATTTCTGGTTAGTTTATTTTATTAGAAATCTATAAGAGAAATTTCCTATTTTTAGTGGTTTGATGTTTATCTATAGAAAGCTTCTAGCCTTCTTGGAGTAGGTCTTTTGGGTATAAAGGATGTATGGCACATTTTGGTGGGTTTTTTTTTTTTTTTTTTTTTTTTTTTTTGTGATTTACATAATATTATGCAATGAGTGGCCGTGAGCCTTCTTATTTCTTCCTTGTGTTATGGTTTTGTGAAGACTGTAAGTCATACGTGAGGAAATTCTATTTGGTTTTGGTTTTTGCAATTTCTTCTTCTTCCGCTCCACTAACCCTTTTTATCATCGTGCTCCGCGGGGTGAGCCTGGTGAATGGGAATTTCATGATCAGATGGGTCCTAATCAGCCCTTGAAAGATTGTCTGAGATGGACCCCATCTTTCAACTTGCTCAAGCAGCAAGCTAACTTTTGATTGGAGCTCAAGAGAAAATCCAGGTTCGGCTGAAATAGTTGGTTGAGTCAGAAATCACAGGGGCGAACTCCTTAAAGCCTATTCAGTCCCATTGGAGTTGTGGATTCTAACGAAGCAGAAATAATGGCTCTCGTGGAAGACTTAAACATCCTTGTTACCATACGTGCAACACATTTCACGTTGAAGGAGATTTGATGGTTGTTAGTTCATGGGCCTTGAGTAACTCTATGATTCCGTGATTCGTTACTATGATCAATCCCATTCTCCTCGCATTCGTGATATCAAGGAGAATCACATCGTTTTTGCTTATAACAGCCAACTTAGTTGTTGATGAGTTGGCTAAGTTTGGAACTTACGGTGATAGTCTTGTTATCTCTGATATCCTTTCTTTTCAAGTTGTACCTTTTTTGTTTCACCTTGGTAGGGTATCTCCGCCCTTGTTTTATCTTTTCTGTAGAGCTTTGGTCTATTTTTAATAAATCATTTTAAAAAAAAGTGTTCACTTTATGGATAATTTACTACATTAGAAATGAAGTTGAGGCCTTCGTGCAAGAGATGCATACGGCCATCTCTGCCCTTGTTGTATCTTTTGTTTAGACCTTCGCTGTTTTTAATGAATCATTTAAAAAAGTTCCACCATTACAATTTTGTTTGCTAACATTCAAAAAAATAAAATATAAAAAAGTCCCCCCTTCATGGATAATCACGGCATTCGAAATGAAGTCGAGAGTGGTAGCATAATCCAGAAAGTGATTGATGTCTTAGTGCAAGAGGAGATGCATAGGTGGATGAACAAGCTTGGCATTTCTCAACACAATGGAGATCCAAAGTTCCAAACCCAATATGACCCTTACAACAAGAATCTCATCTATAGATCTTGCTTGCTGAAATTCATGGTGCATACATGCTCTTATATACACCAAAGGATGATGTGGGTGTTATAGAGCATGGATGAAAGTTTAGCCTGCTTTTACTTTCTAATCTCCCCACAAGAATGTTAGAAATATAGTAGATAACAATAGTTTCAGAGGTGAGAATATTTAAAGCTAGCTTAGAAGATCTTGGCACTAAGCAAAGGGCTCCCTAAATTCGCTTGGGACGGTCTGGCTTCAGGGCTCAAGTTTAGCTTGGTAGTGCTCACCTTTGTCTCGGCTCAGTAAAGGGCTTGGATGTGGATTAGGATTTCATTCTATCATCATTACATCTTGGATGAGAAGATTGTCTCCAATCACACTGGAGGAATTAGGAAGTTCTTAGTCAGATGGAGAGGATGGCCAGATAGCGACAATTCTTGGATTACCGTTGACGAGCTTCAAGAGCTTGAGCCAGATTTGTTAGAGTAGTACGAGCAGGTTAATTCACTGGAGGTTAATTTTTCCAAGCCGGGGAGAAATGATGGGGACATCAATAATGGATGTGGATTCAAGGTTTACAAGCTCAGACATAGACGAGACTAATGACGGAGACTCTAGCATGGGCCACATACATGGGCTATTTTCGTCATTTTATTTTTAGCCTACTTTTTAGGTACCAAATCTCATCCAGCGTGTTTTTGGTATTATTAGAAAGGTTTTTTAATTACCTATCTAATGAGTCCAAGATCACATGATTTGGATGTGTTTTGAGCAAGTTATGAGTGTTTTTAGGAAGTGGTATAGCCAATTATTCATTTTTTATCCAAATTCATTAATTCAAATAGAAACTACCATGATTAGGCATTCAATATCGTAATACGAATTGTTTGCTAATAAATTAGGCGTATCTATTTCTCATCCAAACCCATGCATATTGGGTAATAATCTTAAAAATAAAAAAAGACCCAAGATCATATCAATTCTCGAAGTCTCTAACATCAAATAATAAAATATCAATCATAAAAGACTGAAGTCGTTGGTGTTGTCCTTATTATAGTTGTCTCCCACCTTGATGTAAGTAATGCCCTCAAGCACATGCATTGTGCTTGACTAGTTCGAACTTTTACTCCTCTGTCTTCTACCTTGTAATGATAGGAATTGCTTAGGCTTCTTGTAATGTAGAAACGCAATCACGTCTTTCGAAAGAAAGCCCTGTTTTCTTTTATACAAAACTTATTTTGGATAAATCGCATGAATCGTACGATTTACGATTGGATCGTAAGATGCAATCTAAAATCGTAAGATTCATACAAATTAAGATTCAATCATGGGATTCAAATCGTTATGCATAAGATTTGATTTGAATCATAAAATCGAATCATAAATTGTAAGATTTTCAAAACAATGACAAAAGGTTCTTTAGAAAAACACGTGACCTTTTTTATTTTCTTTATTTTCTCAAATAGTTTTAAGGTAGCGGTCGAGAGTTGCACAGATGAGTCGAGCTCATCTGTGATATGGCACATCGTGCTTTCATTTCGAGTGACAATTTTTTCCTATCCTATGAAGCTTGTCTAAGCCACTGAGAGACCAAACATTTTCTACCTCTTTTCATGTTTTGAGCTATTCTGTAGAACCGAGTTCATTCAAGCTGCATGACTCGTATATTCCTTGGTTGAACAAGCTCTGAATACTCAAATGTTTCAGTAAATGTTTACGTTCAATAGTCTATTGAAGACACAAAGGATGAGCTCTGGGTAAGTTTACCTAACATCAGTTTTGGTACACAATACCTCATTACAATGCATGAAGTAGCCTGGTTTCTGTGACACTCGTCTTTTCATCTTTAATAATGAAGGAAACAGTTGAACCTTGTGGTGCTAGGTGCTGTCTTATGCACGGGCCTACCAGGTCACCTGCCACATGGGTTTTGTTTTCCAGAACAGTCTCGGTTACTCATTTGTAGTTTTCAAGCAAATAATTATGCTTTTGAAGAATTGTGTCAACTAATTCCTTCTGTAATATAATATATGCTTCATTTTCCATCTTTTTAGCCGAGCCCAACTAGTTTGGGACAGGCTTAGTTGAGTTGAGTTTGTTGAGTTTTTTCCCATCTTTTTATTTTTATTTTATTGGTCATGTATAAGCTTCAGTATTTTCAGCTTTGCATGGGATTGGCATTTCTCCTAAACCATCACAATTATTTTTTATGAAAGTAACGTAGATTAAAAACCCTCCACAATTATTATACTTCCCGTTAGTCAATGGAGAATCGGAGATTATTGTTTTTTATCTTCGATTCTTTAATATATTTAAAAGCAACCCCTCATCGAGGGGATTCTAGGCATTTGTTGATCTGAAACATTTCTTCTATGAAGTCTCTGGTGGTCTACCTGAACCTCAGCTGAGAAATTGCACTTGGGCTTGGATTTGTTTTGTCCCTCTTCTTGCTTTATGACTCATGATTTACGGAAACTCCGAAAACATATGGACTCCACAAATACAGCTTAGAGGGGCATTCACTTGGTTGAAAAGCTCAAGGACAAAGCGATATTAATCTGAGACTTCGAACCCATGCAGACTAACTGAAACAGCATTCTTGCAGGAAATGGTACACCCATCCATAGCTTGAGTGATGTCGTTGATTTCAACAATGCATAGATACTCGGTAAAATACATAGGCGTTAGTGTGAATATCACATGTCTAGTAGTCTTGTTACCGTATTTTGGGAATCTCGTTTTGGAAACGTTGGAAACACGATTCCCACTCTATGGGAAACGCGTATCCCACTCTATGGGAAGCGCTTTTCCTATCTACACCCTCCTTTTGTCTCTTGCTAGTCCTCTTCTCTTACTCTTCGTAGTATTTACATGTAAAGCCATTTAAGTAATTAAGATTTACATATAAATAAGGGAATAACCCTCATTTGAATTTGTTAAAAATAGTTTCAAGACCCAAATCTAAAATGATAAAAAGTTAACTTTCCAGTTCTAGTACAAAATTTGAAAAAAACGGGTCGGGTCAAAATCTTAACTTCCAAACGATGAGGTATTTTTCCAATTTTAAAAATTCATAAATTCATCATGTCCAAACATTGTTAAATCTCAAAAGTCCAGTAAAAAAATTATAATTTGGTTTCTAAAAATCTTTCTTCTTGTCAGGAACTGGTCAACACGGGCATTTCAGCTGATAGTGATTTTCCTCTAAGTAAATGTTGTATCTTTTAATAAAAAGTATTTTTTTTTAATATTTGGTTCATCTAATTATTTCTAATATATTTTTAGTAGTTTTTTTATTTTTTTAAATTTTTTTAAAAATATTTAACTATTAAAAAAAATTCTCCGACGCTTCCCGCTCTGGCAACCTTGGGTCTGACACTCATGTGGAAATGGCTTAATAACTGCATTTGTTCAGATATAGGGCTAACAATACTTTCTTATGGATTCATCCTAGGGTTTTTCAAGTGCCCAACAAGGCAAGGATAGCAGAGACATGCATTCATTTGTCAGATTGTGATCTTTTGTTGCTCAAACATGCTTAAAAACTGAATGTTACACCTGAAACCTGCATTATCTATTATAAGAACTTGATAACTGTAGTAACTATAAGGTATTACTTTTTGATGTATATTGCATCTATCTTACACTATATCAAGTCAGATATAATTGGACATCTTATGTATTAATCCTCTCTTCATATTCTTGTTTGCAGACTTAGTTGCAATAGCAGAGCGAATGGCTACTGTGAAACACAAGATACTGGTTCTATCCGGGAAGGGTGGAGTTGGAAAGAGCACAGTCTCAGCTCAGCTCTCTTTTGCTCTAGCCAATATGGATTACCAAGTTGGCCTTCTTGACATTGACATTTGTGGGCCTAGCATTCCTAAGATGCTTGGCCTAGAAGGCCAGGACATTCACCAAAGCAATCTTGGATGGTCACCTGTCTATGTCGAGTCCAATCTTGGAGTCATGTCTATTGGGTTCATGCTTCCACACCCAGATGAGGCCGTCATATGGAGGGGCCCACGCAAGAACGGCATCATCAAACAGTTCTTAAAGGATGTTTATTGGGGGGAGTTAGATTATCTCATAGTGGATGCTCCTCCTGGGACCTCCGATGAACACATATCTATAGTTCAATTTCTCCAAGCCACAGGCATAGATGGGGCAATCATAGTTACCACCCCACAACAAGTCTCTCTTATTGACGTGCGCAAAGAGGTAAGTTTTTGCAAGAAAGTAGGGATACAAGTTTTGGGTGTGGTCGAGAATATGAGCGAGTTAAGGCAGTTGGTCACAGATTTTAGGTTCATGAAGGTGACGGAGAATGGAGATGAAAAAGATGTTACAGAGTCAACAGTGAACTATATAAAAGAAAAAGCTCCGGAGCTGTTGTCTTTGTTTGCTTGTAGTGAAGTGTTTGATAGTAGCGGTGGTGGGGCCATGAAAATGTGCATGGACATGAATGTTCCATTTCTTGGTAAAGTGCCGATGGACCCGCAACTGTGTAAGGCGGCCGAAGAAGGTCGATCGTGCTTTGCTGATCAGAAATGCAGTGCTAGTGCACCCGCACTGAAGAGGATTGTCGATAAACTGTTATCCAAACAACAATCTCAGGAACCTCAATAGATGCATGAATGGTGTTTTTCACCAAGTTGTTTCACCTTGGGTGACACTCAGGAAACTTTTCATGGGGGAGTTGGATTTGGGCTACATTTAATTTTGTTTCCTTTTTTGTCTTAAATCAGTTGTATGGAAGATAAATATGTCAGTTCCTTTCTTTCTTTATTACTTATGTTTTTCTTGTGGTAAATCAGTTGTATGGATGATGAATACGTTAAGCTCCTAATGATTTAAAAAGAATATATGTTAAGCTCCTATCTTTTCTTTATTACTTCTGCTTAAATCCATGATCTATACTATGCTAATCTCCCTCTTGAAATGTAGTAGAGTGTGGGCTTTCAAAATGCCTTCTCTGATGTTTTCGTGGACATTTATAGTTGTTTTTTTACTTTTTTTTAATGTTGTGTTAGGTATGTCAACCTATCGTTAACAGTTGTAATGCCTTGCCCATATAGTGATATAGATGGCTTGTATTGGGTTGGGTCTAGTTATAACTTTCAGACCAAATTAGAAAATTGGGCCAGGTTTGCGGAGGTCCTGACCCGGAATGGGCCCGTCTTGTTTGAAGCACGGCCACTATTTATACGTAGCCACATGGATAAGGGTAGCGACTATTGGACCCAAGCCCTTAATCCGGGTCGGGATCTAAAGCCCATACCTGACCCTTGCCACACACAAATTCCCGCATTCAGCTGGTTCTAAATTTCTCCTTCCTCATCTAGAAGGCAAGGTTTATTGGTTCTTCTTGACATATTTTTATGGGGGGATGATATTCCCACTCCCTTTTCTACCATTTCCTCTCCTTTAAAATTAGTTGCATTTCCACCCACTTTTCTTACCATTTCCACTCCTTAATTATAAATCTTTCCGAGATGCTGGATTTTTATCAACTTTGTGTCTCTTTAGATACTATATAAATTATTGAGGAATGCTAGATTCACATAGGCTCTTGCAAAAAAAAAAGAAAAGAGAGAGGGTAAAAAGGCGCTCACATTGGTCAAATATCCAATTTATGAAAGTTATGATGTAATTTTCTGTGCCGTTTATATTGTAAATAAGTATTGGCCAATGGGGGCGCCCTTTTACCACATTTTTGCAAGGGCGCTGTGAGCCTAGCATTCCTCACAATATTTGCATATAATATTGGTAAGCTGGGATTGAACTTCCGACCTCCATGTTGAAGAACAATGCAATGGCACTACGCACTATGTTTTTACACATTTTTTAGAGGAAGTTTTTAGTAGTGTAACAGCTATGAAAAGCTAATTAAACAGTGTAAAACAAAGTGAGCAGTGCCATTGTTAAAATGAGTAGGTTTGATGGTGGTCGCTACTAAGTGCGTCAGCCAAAATCAGTCCATCCACTTTCCCGTGAATGGCTGAGATTTGAATATACGGTTTTTCAGTTAGACTAATCTCAGCCAATATTTATAAGCCAATATTTATACGGTAAATAGTTGTGATGTTAGATATGATCATTTAATTTGCGTATACTTTTTTTTTTGAATGGTAATTTGCGTATACTTATATATATTAGTTTTAGAAATGGCATAGTTAACCGGCTTCCAATGGGGCCTGAATGTCCTATTTGCAAATAAGATTAAGGCAACAGGGTCCAAAAGCTTTTGTTCACGCACAAACAAAGGGAAACAAAGTCGGCACTAAAACCATAAATGTCCTATTTGCAAATAAGATTAAGCCGATCGCAACGGGTTTGATCTTCTTAAAGGGAAGATCGGCCTTTGATCCACTTCGAGGGAAGGATCAATCCTCCTTTGTGCACAAGACACAATTTTTTTAACAAATTTCTTCATTCAATAACTTTAATAGATTTTTACATGATCGTCCAATACCATTTAGAGTCCTAAACCAACTAAAACTCCAACACCAATAAAATAGCATCCTAATCTAACTAAAGCTCCAATGACCAATAAAAAAGAAACTACAACAACAATAGATGAGTATAAACTGACTATTATCTAGATAGTCCTAATCCATCTAATTTATTCAAAAGACCAGACTTCATGACACGTAACAGTTTCCTTATTTCTATTTGCTAATTTATGTTTCCATATTTTACTTTCCCTAATTTCTATATAATGTAGATGCTGTATGGCTATTCAATAAGGAATAATCAAATTTAGTGCAATTAAGATATTGGAGGCCGAGTTTTCTTGAATTAACTCATTGGAGGCCTGAGTTTCCTCAAATTAACTAATTCTTTCCCTTTTCTATCATCTTCTTCCCTACTTTCTTTTCTGACACTTTGAACCAGTGGGGTGCCCTTTCATCAAGAGCGCCCTTTCACATTAGACTTCCTCACATGAAAAAAATTGAATAAGTTTGGTTCAAGTTATCTTTTTCATGTGTAAAAAACATTAGATATTCTTACAAATATTTTCCCACTCTTAATAAATTCCTGAAATCCAAACAGGGCTAGGTTTTTCCCCTGTTTTTTGCAAGAAACAGGTGGGCACGCGCGGACACAAGGCAGAAGACACAACTCAACAGGTCCACTTCTACTCTTCCCCCTTTCTCCGCTCATAATCCTTTCTCTCCACGCGTTCCTGCAAAAACTCCAAGAAGAAGAAAAAGGTGCACCCTTTTCACTCTTATCTCTCCTAATTTCTTCTATTTTTTCCCACGCTGGTAAGCATCAATCCTCAAATCCAAGACATGGGTCTTGTTCTCTATCTCATCCTCTTCAAAACCCTTGTTTCCCTTTCCCCTTTCTCTCTCAACTTCTGAAGCTAAAACGGCCTCTCTTTCTGTCCCCTTTCTCAACTACTGGTCTTCCTAATCTCAGAATCCAAGATATGGGTTTTCTTTCCTGGCTTCTCTTCTTCAAAAATCCATGTTTTTGTTTCTTCTTTCTCCCTTAGTCTCTCGAGCTAAAACGATCTCTCTCTCTCTCTCTCTCTCTCTCTCTCTCTCTCTCTCTCCTCTCTCTCTCTCTCTCTCTCTCGCTCTCTCTCTCTCTCTCTCTCTCTCTCTCTGTGTGTGTGTGTGTGTGTGTGTGTGTGTCCTCTTTCTCAATTTCTGGTCTTCTTAATCTCAAAATCCAAGATATGGGTTTTCTTCCCCAGCTCCTATTCTTCAAAACCCATGTCTTATTTCTCTCTATTTCTCATAATTTCTTACTCTAAAACAGTTCCTCTCTTAATCTCTTCTTTACTCTTTTTTGGTACACACATTTAAGTATAAGTGAAATTAGCCATGTACTTGTTAGAAAAGCAACGCCCCGATTTCTACAAAGAGGAGTCAAGAGATATGATGATAGAAGTGGTTGGCAATGGCAGCTTGAATCAACAACAACAGATGATGCTTGCCGAAAGCAGCGGTGAGGATCACGAGGTGAAGCAACCAAAAAAGCGGGCCGAGACTTGGATTCAAGAGGAAACTCGAACCCTAATCGCTTTGCGGCGAGAAATGGATGGGCTTTTCAATACTTCAAAGTCTAACAAGCATCTATGGGAGCAAATTTCAGGAAAAATGAGGGAGAAAGGATTTGATAGGTCGCCGACTATGTGTACCGATAAGTGGAGGAATCTTTTGAAAGAGTTCAAGAAGATAAGGCACCAAGATAGAGGGAGCGGATCAGCGAAAATGTCGTACTACAAGGAGCTTGAGGATTTGATAAGGGAGAGGAATAAGAACGCGCCTTATAAGAGCCCCCCGCCTTCTAAGGTTGATTCATATATGCAATTCTCAGATAAAGGTGTGCATTTCTTTTTCTGATTTATGAGTTTCTTGTGCTATAAATTATTAAAATATAAAAGATAAATAACGCCTTTCTCCAACAGCTTAAGCTTTTGGAGAACAGGAGAAGTTGGTAAGTTAACATGGTATCAGATCCAAAGGTCTCGAGTTCAAACTCCCTGATAGCAAAACTCCACATGCGATGGTCGGTCCAAAGTGGGACCACATGTGCCACATGTTTGCCAAGTGGGCCACATGTGCGGGGGAGTGTTAAAGTATAAAAGATAAATAACGCCTTTTTCCAACAGCTTAAGCTTTTGGAGAAGTTGGTAAGTTAACATAAATGATAGTTAGGCTTTCCTTCTTTGATTTTGGGATTGATGTATGAGTCTCAAAATTATCAGTTCAATTTGGTGTTTGAATAGACTAATTATATTCGGTGGTGTTCTTACCAGTTTCACGAGCATTGCCAGTCCACCGATTTCACTTTCATACTTTGATAGTGCTCAATTGATAAAGATGAAAGAGCTAATTATTTCAGAAGATCTACATCTGAATTTAATAAGCTATGGGTTTTTTTTGTCTGTAGTGTTTGCTATTTATATGTATGTGTCATTCTGATGCCTGAAAATCTTACAACTAGATGCATTTAGTAGGCACAAATAAGAAATCTATGATCACAAACTGTCTTCATCTTTTACAGCTCAGAATTGAGGGGGTTTTACTTTAAAACCCATCACCAAACCTTAGCCAAGTGCTTCCTGTGTCTTTTTTCCAGCACTGGCAGGGAATCCCTACTTCTTTTAGATATATGAACCCTGGCTTTCCAATTCATCCCTAATTCTTGACTTCTTGTCACAATTCTCTGAGTGGAACAAGACAGCCATTTTTTTAACAAGTGACCATGTCAAAAGTCTCAAAATCAGACAAAATATTCAAATAAATGTACTTTAAGTGGTTTTGCTGTCCTTTGTTGCACTTTTTATTACTCAATCTATCTCCCCAATTGGCAGGTATCAATTTTTATTCATTCATTCATTGTGTTTTATTTTCCTCAAATGAGTTTTAGAAAGGTGGTTGATTTATTAATAATGGATGAGTATGAGGGGGCTACTGAACGTAGCAAATATAAGCAGAAGGTACAAATACGAAGAGAATTTTTTTATTCAAATTGAAATCCCTTATTTATTTATCCATTCTCTTTGATTTGGTTAAATGAATGGAAAACAGCGGGGCAGTAAGATTTTTCCGTCACCTTGAGCTTCTACTCATACATGGTCTCTTTTTGAGTCTAAGCATATCATTACAAAAGAACTGCTATTTTGCTCGCTAGCTGTTAGGTGATTGCCCTCTGTTTTACTCTCTTCTATGGATACTGTTAGACACAATCCATTTTCTTTTATAATTCATGCCTTTTTTCTTACCCTCCAAGGATGTTTCATGCTTCATAATTCCACCCTATCAAGTAAATTTCCTCAATTGACTGAATATTTAGTGGTTTTGAGGTTTTCCTAAAAAGCTTTTTGCCTTTTCCTAGCAGACAAAAGTGAAAATATATATTGTGCTCAACTTTGATTACTACCACGGTTATATGAGGATGGTATCATTTTTCTACGGTAGTCTTACTAAATTTTGTTTTTTTTAAACATAACAGAGAACATGACCTTGGATGGGATAGAATGGAAGAAAATGATCCACGTAGACGAACCCAACTAGAGCTAGGATTAGAGTCGGGTAGATTCCTTTCACCTTCATGAAATTTTTCTAAAGGATTCATTTAGCCGACCCCAACTAGTTTGGGAAAAAGGCTTTGTTGAATTGAGTTGAGTTGAGTCTTACTAAATTTTGTGACTTGCGAAGTCCAACCTATAAAACAGTTTCTCAGAAAATGAAGGGATGCAAATCTCCTTGCCATAAGTGTGTGTATCAATTTCTAATTTCTAGCTCGTCAGGATTATTATGACACTTTACCAGTCAACTACATCTATAATGGTTCTCCTCGGGGTTTGTACTTCTATACCATTTGAATGGAAAATAAAGGGCGCAACACGAAGACTAAAGGCTCCACTACTTATTAATGTCGGAATTGTGCAATATATTTTTTTTTTGCACTGGATATACGTTTATATTGGAACTCATTGTCATAACTTTTTTTTGCCCTCCAATAGGAAGTACACCATAAATTACTCCAAAAGAAAATTTCATAATTTGAGCGCCCAAATTAATAAACAATGGATCAAATGCTGGTCAATTTCATTATGTCTACAGCTATGTCTACAACTCTACACATTCTTGGAATTGGAAGCCAATTGAAAAGAAAGTTAGCTGCTGTCATTTGGAGCATGTCTAATTTATGATGATGCCCTATTGTCGGAACCAAGGTTTCTTTGTTCCTTAGACTCTTTAGGTAGATCTTGAAGGAAAATGCTTGGATGCCTTAGTGTTTCTTAAGGTGAACCTTGAAGACTTTGGGTGTCTTAACCTCTCTTAAGGTGGTTCTCACTTCTTAGAGGATATGAGTTGTTTTCCTTCAAGAGTGTTTACCTTGGATGTGTCTTTAAACAATTTACGCTTTTTGAATTTTAACTCGAAGGAAGGAGGGGAGCCCACTAGGGAAAGGACTCCTACGAACAGAGAACACTGAGACAGAACGCTTAAGGAGAAAAAATACATACGGTGCTTAAGGACAAAAAAAGAAAGGAAAAGACGGTGTTTTGGCGGAATTTATGCTCAAACAAAGCCAGACTTCTCGGAACCCGGAAACAAGAACTTTCTCTCTCATGCTCTCTACCTTAAGCCTGACAAAGATGGAATGTTTCACTTGCCCTACAGCTTTCATTGCTCGTAAGGACTATCTCTACAGCCTCCTTCTCTTTCTTAATCTTAATAGGCGATCCGCTTTCCTGTAGTTAAGGAGTCTTGGTATTCGTTCTCTTCGGTTCTTTTTTTCTCAATGAAGTTTTCTATTAATCTTTTCTAGAGTAGCAATTTGTTCATCACTTCAACTTAAGTCACTTGGATCCTTTTTTCCTATGGCGCATGCCTTACAAAAGATTGAAGGACAACGAAGGCTAAAAGTAAGAGGGGTGACTTTGATATTGTGGGGGGTGCTATGGTTGCATGTGGCCAGTCTCTGAACCTTTTATTGTCAACGCCCATCATAGGGAGGACCATTACCTTGTTGGGATTACTTTTGATATTCATCAAATCTTTATGCCTTATCAAGTCCAAAGTGCATTGCTGATACAATAGATAAATGTTTTAATGTTTTCCATATGTTGCTTTTAACTTTTAAGGGCCTACTGCAACCTTATCTGCACGAAGCACGGACATATTTGGGTGCAAGAGTTTGGGAACACTGAAGTGATGCTTCTAAATTATTCAAGAAATAACCACTACTAAAAAAACGTTTCATAAAATAGTATGAAAGGAAAATTAATTTTGAGATCATATTTATAAAGCATCAATTTTATCCTTTTTTGAACAATAACGAAGTTTTATTAAAGAAGAGGAGAAAATGGATACAACAATGACCGTGTTGGTCAAGAAGAACTACAACAATCACTACATAAGCTGCAATATAACCTGCGAAGGAAAATGATGCCCTGTTCGGGTCACATGGGTGTTCTTAGAGCATATTGATGCCTTATTTGAGGCCTAGGGCTTTGCTTCATGGGCACCTTTTTGGAGCCTTGCTTTGGTCTCTATGTCGTAGTTGGTGTAGGAAGAGATGAACAAAAGGGTGTCTGTCTTAAGGAATGCCGAGGCCACTTCATGTGATTGGACAGATCACTTTTTCCACCATGGTGCGATGGGTTGTGGGTGAGAAAGAGTTCACTAGTGTTTGAAACGATCGAACTTTGAACTGCTTGGAATGCTGTTCGTGGCAGCGACATCACTTGGGACCGTCTCTCCCCAATGGTCTCATTCGCCTCCTGGGGTTCTAAAGCTTAACTTTGTTGGCTCCAATTGTTGAAACCTTGGTCTAACTGGGATTTGAGGTATCCATAGAGGCACAATAGCTTAGTCTAGTGGGTGTTTTCAGGGCCCATTGGAGGCATAGACTCCAGTGAGGCAGAATTCCTTGCATTGAAGACGGGATTTGTGCTCATCGAGTGTTATGTTCTTGTTTCCTTGATCAACTCACTCCTATCAAAACTGATTTGGCTAGGTTTATCTTTTGACCAAGCATTGCCTTAAAGCTCCTTATGATCTCTTTCAAATGAAATGCCTGCTCAATCGAAACATGGCATGGATAGGGTGTCATCTGTGAATTGAAGGTGGCCTCCTACAAATCAAAGATGTCCACTTTGAAACCTTTATCAACTCAATTTGAGACCCTTTATTAACTAATCTGCAAAAATTGTCAATAGCATAGTAAAAGAAAAGGGTGAAAGGGTTATACTGACACAATCCTTTCGAGCTCTTGAAAAAATCCTTGGAAGATGTGTTCACCAAGCCTGTGAACTGGGTGTCCTGCTAGCTGGAAAGTTGATGGAAATACAAATTTGGGTGTTCTGTTGGCTGGAAAGTTGGAAAATCCGTTCTTAACAATATATAAGTCCCATATGTGGCTAGTTAAACATGATATTTGGGCCATACATTATAAACATTTAAACTAGGGTTAGGTAACGCCGGAAACAGGTCGACCAACGAAGGATACAAGTATCTTGCAAGTCTCTGGAACGAGGGTTACCAGTCACCGGAACGAGCGTTTGTTGCTCACTGGAAAACGAAGGTCTGTTGCTTGCTAGAAAATGAGGGTTACCAGTTGCCGGAAAACGAGGGTCTCCGGAAACGAGGGTTGCATTTTTTCGTGCGAAACAGGTCAACGAACAACGGTTGCTACCAGTTCATAGAGAGTCGACAGAAACGAAGAAGGTAGACAAACAAGTGGAGAGAGTTAGAAGACGAGTGATTGGTATTTTCGCCTTTATGGCGGTGCAATAATGCACTTCCAATGGTTACAAATTCTTGGAACTCACGCCTATACCCAAGAATCCACGAGAAAGTTCCCAAAGTCCTCCCATTTTCGATGGATTTTTGAATTACATGTCAACAAAAGGAAATACATTTCAGAGGGGTGGGAAAGGAGTTTCCACTCGAAATGCATCAATCGAATACAAGAATTTTACATTTTCACCGCAAAGCAACCCTAAATTCCTTTCCTTTCCTGCCAGAGTGCAGCAACCGGACATACCCTTAGGGCATGTTTGGACGTGCAGAATTTTTATTCCTAGCAAGTTCAATTATGGATTTTTTTATTGTTTGGTTCACATCTAGGCAAGGTTTTAATTTCGGTTTCGGCTTCGGCCGGCACAAAACAGAAACATTTCATTTTTGGTGGAAATCTTGTAAAATCACAGCAAAAATGGAAACATATGCAAATGATGCAATTTTAAGATAAAACTTTGGGAAATACTAGAATCAGCACAAATAAATACTTAGAAACCATCACATAAGCAAGAAAGCCATCCATAATGGCTTAATCACATCTAACACCTAGTGACATGCATTGTCGCACATGTCTAGAACAATGAAGTCAATAAAGAAGTACAATATAATGAAGTATAAGAAAGTACAATCACCAGTCTCCCAAGGACCCCAACACTATGTCAGTACCTCACAGAGTTACGAGATATTATTAGTGCCATGCCAATCTGACATCCTATGCATAATACGCAGTTACTCTAATGTGTAGTTCACATTTTTTGTCGGTCCGACCATTTCAGTTGAATTTTAGGAATTTCGGGGATTTCGGTTGGAAATAATGATGTGGAAGGAATTCATTGAGTTTTCGTTTTGGTGGGGATGGAAAGTATTTCGTTCGTTTTGGGGAAATTTAAAACCTTGCATCTAGGGTTGCAACTCGTTTTGGGTTTTCCAGAACCCTACCCGACCTGAAAAATTATCTCAGTTCGAGTCGGGTCGAGTTTTTTATGGAAAAACCCGAGATTCAGGCTAGGTAGGGTTTCTCATGTTTAGCTTAGGATATTGACCAATTTCAAAGATTGTAGAAAACAGCAAATCTTTACACCATACCCTCTTTACTGATCAATGGTGTGCCAAAGGGATTCTTTAAGTCCTCACGTGGGCTAAGACAAGGAAACCCTTTATCACCCTTTCGTTTGTCATTGTCGTAGAAACTCTCAGTAGGTTGATTGATAAAGGCACAAGGTGTGGTTTGGTGGAAGGTTTCAAGATGGGTGATAATGTGATTGAAGTATCTCAATTACAGTTTGCGGATGATACACTTCTCTTTAGCTCCCATGTTGCGCTTAAAGTGATGAATTTGAAAGCTGTATTACAATGTTATGAAGCAATATTGGGTCAACGGTCCAATTTCTCTAAATCAAGAGTGTTCAACATTAATATGGAGGAGGAAACACTTCTTTCCCTAGCTGGTATCTTAGGGTGCGAGGGTGGTTTGGGGCAGGCTACTCAGCTGGTTTGGTATCCACTGGGTTTTTCTTGAAACAATCATGGAACTTTTGCAAGGTTGGTCATTGGTCCCCTGGAAGAAAAAAGGAAAAATCTTGTGGGAAGTCTCATTTCAAACGACAATGTGGGTGTTATGGAAGGAAAGAAATACGAGATTATTTAAGGGTTATGCGCTAAGCCCTGAATATCCGTTTGTTAAAGTGTTAGACCTTACCATATCGTGGCTGAAATCTCTTACAGCTTTTATTTTTGTTTCAGTGTATGATTTATGGGAAGGATGGAGGGAGGTCTGTTTCAATTCAGAATTGAAGCAGTCAACTTTGCAAAAGTGGGAACCCCAGCCTATAGGCTACCTAAAGCTTAATTTTGATGGCTCTAGTTTGGGCAACCTGGGGCCGACTGGAATAGAGGGTGTGCTTAGATATGAACTAGAGGATGTTGTTTGGGCATTTGTGGGACCTATTTGGAGTAGCGGATGCCTCGAAAGCCGCGCCGCTCTCCAAGGAATCAAACAATTGGCATTGAATGGTCTGGATAACGTGGTGGTTGAAGGGGACTCCTCGAATGTCATCAAATGGGTCCCCAGAAGAATCCTAGGAGATTTGATAGATGCTTTGATGAGATATCAGATTGCTCTAGATATTTGACTCTATCCTTCAAGCATGTTGGCGTTCTCCTAATGAGGTGGCAGATAGCTTGGCGAGGTTGGGGGTGTCGAAAGAAGCTTTGCACCTTTTCGACTCTCTTCCCCCATGATGTCTTTTTATACTTTTTCTTTTGTTTTGTATTACTCTTTGCTTGTATCTTGACCATCTCGGTCTTCTTTTTTCAATAAAATCTGGCTACCATTCAAAAAAAATAAAAAAATCTTTACACCAAAAACCTATAAATTTAAGTAATGAAGTGCATAAATTTAAGAAGGAAACCACTTTTTCACATCACAAACCTGATCGCCTCAATGAAAACAATTATATCAATATACTGGAAAATAATTTGTCATATTATTCAAGAAATACTTAAGAAATTCATAGTACACCTATAAGAGTTGGTTCAAGTTTCGGGTTTTAGGTTTTTTTTCTTTAAACCCGACCCAACCTGAGATGGGGTTGGGATTTTCAACCTAAAACCCAACTCAACCCAATCCAAGACCCATGATTTCTAAACCTAACCCAGGTTATTTTCGGGTTGGGTCAATGAGGGTCGGGTAAATCCCAACCCAAGTTGCAACCTTATTCACATCTTTCAGTTTTCCAAAATTTTAAATTCTACTATTTGGTTGATGTTGGTAACCATTTTGCTGGAAAATTATTTAGAGAAATGATAAAGTGAAGGGTGCCCCGTGCCCTTGCAAGAGCCCAACAGCAAGGTCACCCCATTAGATCCACATCACTCACCCCAACTAGGGTAAATCGACCTCATAGAAATGGCCAAAATATTCCTTTCTGATAGAAAAGCTCAAAATGGCCTTATCTTATGAAAAATGACCAAAATAGCCCTTTTCCATATAAAATTACCAAATTCCCTATCTTGTAGAAAATAACTAAAATGCCCATATCTTATAAAATGACCAAAATACAAGTTTCTCATGGGAAATTATCTAAAATACCCCTACCTCATGGAAAATGACCAAAACACCCCATCAGAGAAAATGACCAAAATACCCTCATCTTTTATTCACCCCTACCATATATTGGATTAGGGGTATACCCCTACCGCATGGAAAATGACCAGAACACCCCATCGAAGAAAATGACCAAAGTAGCCTATCTTTTATTTACCCCTACCTCATATGCATTTAGGGGTATTTTGGTCATTTTCTATGAGATAGAGATATCTCGAAATTTAGCTAAAATAGCCCTACCTAATAAAAATGACCAGAATGCCTCTATCTAGTAGAAAATGACCGAAATTGTCATTTTACTTATCCCGACCTCGTAGGTATTAGGGATATTTATGTCATTATCTGTGAGATAGGGATAACGGTAAGGTTGCTCCATTGTGACCTGGCGGTCACAGGTTCGAGTCACGGAAACAGCCTCTCTGCAAAGCAGGGGTAAGTATGCGTCCATCTAGCCCTCCCCATACCCCGCAATGGCAGGAGCCTTGTGCACTGGACCACGCTTTTTATCTATGAGATTGGGGCATTTTGTTAATTTTGCATTGGATAGAGTGTTTTAGTCATTATTCATGAGATAGGTCTATTTTGTCATTTTCTATTAGATATGGGCATTTTGTTAATGTTGTATAAAAGGGGTATTCTAGGATTTTTTCCTTTTTAGGGAATTTTTTAAATACATTTTTAATCACTTATTGCCATTTTTTCTCTAATTTACAATGGATAGACAAACTTATTGTGGATATACAAACTTTGTATAAGGGTACTTTGGTCATTTTCCACATGGTACAGGTATTTTATTCAATTTTTCATGATATTAAGGTATTTTGGTTTTTTATATGATAGGGGTATTTTGGTTATTTTTACAAGACAAGGGTGTTTTGGTCATTTTCTAAGAAATAGGGAGTTCATTTTCAATGAGAAAGGAGGTATTTTGGTCGTTTTCTATGAGATATGGGTATTTTGGCGATTTCTTATAAAATAGGGGTGATCTAAGATTTTTATGATTTTTTTTCTCATTTTTCATTTTTTTCTTAAAGATAACGTGGATTACACAAATAAGGGTGTTATAAAGGATAGGGAAATAATGGGTATGGCTAGGTCTTTTGGTTTCTTTACTTTTTGGAGAAAGTTTTAACACGTGAATGAAAAATCTCTGGTAAATGAGTTGACCAAACACTGGGAAACTCATTTTCCAGTGAAGATTTTTTCCAAGAAAATAAATCCATGCATCCAAACATGTCCTTACTTTCCTGTTTTTATTTGAAGCTTAACGGCACATAGAAAGTCATTTTGTGTATATTGTGGACTCTTTCAATTATATATATGTATTCATTTTAACTGTTTTTGCTTTCTTAGGTCTTGAGGATGCTGGCATTCCCTTTGGATCTGTAGAAGGTACCGTGTTGTTATTCCAATTTCATAATATTCTCTTCAAGTTTATTGGATTAGATATGGATGCATCCTTCATTTTTAATTGGCTAATTGTTTCAATTCTAGCCGACCCCAACTAGTTTGGGACAAAGGTTTTGCTGAGTTGAGTTGAGTAATTGTTTCAATTCTAACTTAATTCCACATAGCTCAAATTATTTATATAGTTTATTTTTGGCTTATTAGTCAATTCCTCGCCGGCAAAGGTTAATTGCACAAATGCCAATAGCAAAGGTTAATTGTCATTTCTATTTGTGGATGGGTTATAGCATAATAATTATTTTTTCATAAGCCAAGGTTATTTACGCAAATGTTGTTTGATTTTGTAAATCTTATCATAATATTCACTATCCATTTTGACGTACATTTTGGCATTATTTTATTTGCAATGCAATGTGAATATGTTCCGCATCACACACACACACTCAGAGAGGGAAGTTACTATGTTTAGCCTATGGACATGTTAGCTTGTAGTCCAATTTACTATAGAAGACTGCCTTTAAGTTAAAATTAAACTCGAGAGGGCATTTTGGGTCATTTGTCCAGATCCTGGGCATGTTAGCTTGTAGTCCAATTTATTATAAAAGAATGCCCTTAAGTTAAAATTAATTGGTATTTTGGGTTATTTGTCTGGATCCATTGTTATTTTCTTCTCTTTTTTTTTCCCGTTGTTCTTGCTATAGCTTTCTCACCTCTCACCACTATCACCATCACCACCAATATCTTGACCATGCCGCCACAACCTCTCTCTCTCTCTCTCTCTCTCTCTCTCTCACACACACACACACACACACACATGCATGTACCCTATGTTAAAGGGTTTTCTTTGGGTGTAGGTTTTAAATTTCGGTTTCGGTCGCCACGGAAATGGAAGCGTTTCGGTTTTGGTTGGAAATTTCAGTGGAAATCATTTCAAATCACAAAAAACATATGGAAACATATGCACATGATAGAATTATAAGATGTAACTTCAGAGAATGCTTGAATAAGCACAAATACAAACTTGTAAACCATCACATAAACAAGACAGTCATCCATAATGGTCTAACAGCATCAAACACCTAGTGATAATTATGGTTTTAAATTTCGACCAGAAATCTGAAATCTTGGTCCGAAATTTTGGGTTTCGGTGGAGACCGAAATCGAAATCGGGTATACCTGAAACGTTACAAAATTTCTTTTTTTTTTCTTCGAAATTTCGTCCGAAATTTAAGGAATTTCACCCAAAAATCTCAATTTTATTTATTATTTAATATAATCCCTATCGAAATTTTGTAGAATTGTTGGATTTCGATCGAAATGTCGACCGAAATTTTGGTTTCGGTGAGGACCGAAACACATTCCGAAACTTAAATTTGAAACCATGGTGATAATTTAGTACATATCACATTTTATATGTACTTAATATAAATATGCATACATAACACACACCACATTTCACATTTCACATTCAATTAATATAAATATAATTATTTAACACATTGATATAGTATATCACCATGGTTTTAAATTTCGGCCAAAATCTGAAATTTCGGTTGAGCCCGAAACTGAAATTTTGTGAAATCCGAAATATTGGGTTTTAGCAAATGTTGGTCGAAATTCCGAAATTTCAGAATTCGGACATTTTGGCCGAAATTTCGAGAATTTGATTTTTTTTTAAAATATAGAAATATTCCGAAATTTCGGCCAAAATTTGGTAAAGAATTATTAGATTTCGGCCAAAATTTCGGTTTCAGCCAATACCAAAATTTAATCCGAAACTGAAATTTAAAACCATGTATACCACTAAATACACTTACGGGTTTAAATTCATACTCTTAAATTTATGGCCGTGCTTTTGCTTGCTAAAATCCCGTATTGCAGAGTTTTCCTTAGTAACTTAAGAACATGGATTTAAATTTCGGTTTCAGTTTCGATTTCGCCCTTGGCTGGCTGTCGGAACGACTTTGCAGCCTAAGGAATAAAGAAACCAACCTACCCTTATTCAAAGCACACCAGAACTCATATGATACATGATATGCAACCCTCATCATTTTTGAAGGAATGGAATATGCCCTTAATTTTTTCGTACACAATCGCCAATATATTTTGTGGGAATACCATGCTGTATATGTTGATATTCATTTCATAAAAGCAATGCTATTTGTGTCAAATGGAGGTTGTTTTTCCGTGGAGGAAGATAGGGGAGATGGGTTGTGTGCTTGTGGCTGTTTGCATTTCAAAAGCTAGCAGCCACCAGCACAGTAAGGAGCTTCTCAATCATAGAGATTGGAGAGCAGTCTACAAGTGAATTCATTGCTTTCCCAACAACCCTCTGTTGTAGGAAAAAATGGTCGTGATACACACAGTTATTCCCTTTATTAGGAGGGACAGACTCTTCTTTAGTCTCTGCAGCTAGAGCAGCAAGCTGCAAGCTATATCACACCCTTATTAGTATATGTTAGCCGTATTCGAAGCTCCATTGGAGAGAGAAAAGAGAGACGAGGAAGAAAAGAGGTAGAGAGAAGAGAAGATAGAGCTGAATGAGCTCTCCCTCTCATAAAACATGATATATATATATATATATATATATATATATATATATATATATATATATATATATATATATATGAGAGAACATTTCCTACACACTTGTGTAGGTAAGTTACCTACACACTAGCTTAAAATACAGTGAGGGCCCACATTGTTTGGGTGATCCAAACAATTCATTTGAATGGTCCTCACATAGATAGGGTGTCCACAAAAAATCAGATCCATAGGATCATCCCAACCCTACGATTTGTGGAGGTAAAATGGATGTGCATAAACCTTCACAAATTAGACCATTTTTTGCCTCCATAGTTTGAATGGTTAGGATGATCCTATAGATCTGATTTTTTGTGGACACCCTATCTATGTGAGGATCATTCAAATGAATGGTTTGGATCACCCAAACAATGTGGGCCCCCACTGTATTTTAAGCTAGTGTGTAGGTAACTTACCTACACAAGTGTGTAGGAAATGTTCTCTCTCTATATATATATATATGAGGAATAAGATTGTGCGGTCGACCGCACCAAGCTTAGGTGCGGTCGAGGGCCCCAAACTCATGTGGGCCCACTTTGTTAGGATGATCCAAATCATTCATTTGAAAGGCCCTTTACATAGATGGGGTATGTACAAAAAATCAGCTCCATAGGATCATCCTAACCCATCCATTTGTGGAGGTCAAAATGGACAGACACCATTTGCCACAAATCTGTCCATTTTCGCCCTCCACTTTTGGAGGGGTTAGGAAGATCCAATGGACCTGATTTTTTGTACACACCCTATCTATGATGGGGCCTTGCAAATGAATGGTTTTGATCAGCACAAAAAATGAGGGACCCATGTGTTTGGGCCCTCGACCGCACCTAAGGTTAGGTGCGCTCGACCACACACTCCTTTTCCTCTCTCTCTCTCTCTCTCTATATATATATATATATATATATATATATATATATATATAGAGAGAGAGAGAGAGAGAGAGAGAGAGAAAACATTTCCTACACACTTGTGTAGGTAAGTTACCTACACACTAGCTTAAAATACAGTGGGGGCCCACATTGTTTGGGTGATCCAAACAATTCATTTGAATGGTCCTCACATAGATAGGGTGTCCACAAAAAATCAGATCCATAGGATCATCCCAACCATTCAAACTATGGAGGCAAAAAATGGACTAATTTGTGAAGGTTTATACACGTCCATTTTACCTCCACAAATCGTAGGGTTGGGATGATCCTATGGATCTGATTTTTTGTGGACACCCTATCTCTGTGAGGACCATTCAAATGAATGGTTTGGATCACCCAAACAATGTGGGCCCCCACTGTATTTTAAGCTAGTGTGTAGGTAACTTACCTACACAAGTGTGTAGGAAATGTTTTATTTGATAATGCGGGTGCTTAATAGGGAAGAAGAAGAGAAATTAGAAATCAAGAACACAACAAGAGAAGAAGAAGAAAATGGGAGCAATGCTCAACCCAATTGATATTTCATCAATTACATAAGTTTCTCAACATCCAAAATCCCCTCTAAAGATGGTTTCTAACTCTTTAAATAAAAGAAAACCAAAGCAAATTCGTTCAAGATCATCCACTAGCTAGCTTAGGGACTAACATAACATTAATTGCATTGGAACTCACTAACTTTGACTGTTTTGGGAACCCACAGACACAGTCCACTAAAACTGCCATAACTTTCTACCCTCTTATCCAATTTCCAAGCACAAATACTTGTTGGAAAGATCTCAAAGAGACCTACAACTTTGTAGTTTACCACTTTCCATAATTCTTCCATTTAGAAGCTCAAAAAGCAGGTTCAAAACGCGCCAGCAACATTAATGAGGGACTGCACCTTGGAACTCCACCAAAACCACCTAGGCATGATATGGCTGCCATGTTGGCACTGCATCATTATCTCCGGGTGAGAAAGAACTCGCCCACGAGTTCTCATCAAGCTCTCCATGATAAGTTGTCAAGTCTTTGACATTGAAAGTTGGATGAGTATTGATATTTGGAGGGAGCTCAATCTTGTATGCGTTGTCGTTGATTTTCTTGAGAATTTGACATGGACCAATCTTCTTCTCCTTGAGCTTGTTATAGGATCCGGCTGGAAACCGTTCCTTCTTCAAATAAACCCACACAAGATCACCTTCATTGAAGATTTTGATTCGGCGATGAGTATTGGCCGCTTGCTTGTACCTCTCGGTATTTTCTTCAAGATTCTTCTTCACTTCATGAATCTTTGTCATGGTAGTAGCAAAATCTTCCGTCTTCTTGTTAGACAATGATGGATCGGGAATGGGTGCAAGATCAAGATAGTGTTTTGGAGTTTTTCCATAAATCACTTCAAATGGGCTCTTACCGGTAGAACGATTCACAACATAATTATAAGAAAACTCCGCTTGAGGGAGCATCATATCTCATTGCTTGGGCCTCTTTGCCGCCAAACTCCTAAGCAAGTTTCCCAAAGTTCGATTCACCACCTCGGTTTGTCCATCGGTTTGAGGGTGATAGGCGCTACTATAGAGCAAAAGAGTACCAATTCTTTTCCATAAGCATCTCCAAAAATGACTAAGGAACTTAGTATCCCTATCCGAAACAATGGACTTCGGAACACCATGATGCTTAACTACCTCATTGAAATAAAGATTAGCAACATAAGAAGCATCCATAGTCTTCTTGCAAGGAATTAAATGGACAATTTTAGAGAAGCGATCAACAACTACGAAGATGGAATCATTACCTCTTTGAGTTCTCGGCAAGCCAACCACAAAATCCATACTAACATCTTCCCATGGAGCATTAGGAAGTGGAAGTGGGGTGTAGGTACCGGTGTTTTGAGTTTGTCCCTTGCATGTTTGGCATATTCGGCATCTCTTCACATAACGCATCGCATCTCGGTAAATGGTCGGCCAAAAATACTTTTCTTTCACTAGCAAAATAGTTTTGTCTCTTCCAAAATGTCCTCCCAAACCTCCCGAATGTAGTTCTTTTATAACATACTCTCTAAGGGAGCATTTTGGAATGCATAAGCGATTCCCCTTAAAGAGAAAATCATCTTGAAGAAGATAATCTGCATGCTTCCCTTTTTTGCATAGCTTCCAAATTTCACCAAAGTCTTCATCATTTGCATACATGTCTCTAATGGTATCAAACCCTTCAAGTTGCACACTCACGGAATTAAGAAAAGCCACTCTTCTACTAAGAGCATCCGCCGCTTGATTGCACTTTCCGCTCTTATGCTTTAACACAAAAGTATATTCTTGTAAGAAAGAAACCCACTTTGCATGTCTTCGATTTAGGCTTCCTTGATTGTTGATGTGCTTGAGAGCTTCATGATCGGAATTCAAAACAAATTCCCTTTGAACAAGATACGATCGCCAATGCCGAAGTGCTTGAACAATGGCATAAAATTCCACATTATAGGTAGAGTACTTCTTCTTTGCTTCATTGAGTTTTTCACTAAAGAAGGCAATGGGATGACCTTCTTGGCTAAGTACTCCGCCAATGCCCACATGAGAGGCATCACAATCAACCTCGAACATCTTCTCAAAGTCCGGCAAAGCAAGCACAGGAGCACTAGACAACTTGCCCTTTATAAGTTGAAAACTCTTTTCGGCCTCCATAGTCCACCTGAACCCATATTTCTTCATGCAATCCGTCAAGGGGGCAGATATGGTGCTGAAATTTCTTATGAATCGGCGATAAAATGAGGCCAATCCATGGAAACTTCTCACTTCTTGCAAGCTCTTTGGGGTAGACCATTCTTGGACAACTTTGATCTTCTCATCATCCACTCTAATCCCTGTTGAAGTCAAAACAAAGCCTAGGAAAGCTAGGCTAGTTGTCATGAAAGAACACTTTTTGAGGTTTACATAGAATTTTTCACCTCTCAAAGTGGTTAGAATAACCTTCAAATGTTCTACATGCTCACTTTTATCATGACTATAAATAAGAATGTCATCAAAATAAACAACAACAAATTTTCCAATGAAAGGGCGAAGGACTTGATTCATTACCCGCATGAAGGTACTTGGAGCATTGGAGAGACCAAATGGCATAACAAGCCACTCATACAAGCCTTCACATGTCTTGAAAGCGGTCTTCCACTCATCACCCGGCTTGATTCGAATTTGATGGTAGCCGCTTCTAAGATCAATCTTGGAAAATATCTTTGCACCGGCAAGCATGTCAAACATATCATCAATTCTTGGAATGGGAAACCGGTATTTGATAGTGATCCGGTTTATGGCACGACTATCCACACACATACGCCATGTTCCATCTTTCTTTGGAGTAAGTAATGCCGGCACTGCACAAGGACTCATGCTTTCTTTGATGTAACCTTTCTTCAACAACTCCATGACTTGCTTATTCAACTCTTCATGCTCTTTAGGACTCATACGGTAGTGAGCCTTGTTGGGAAGATTAGAACCGGGAATCAAATCAATTTGATGTTGAATGTCTCTTAAAGGAGGGAGTCCATTGGGCAACTCATCGGGTGTGACATCCTTAAATTCCTCCAAGAGAGGTTCTAACTCACTAGGCATATTAAAGGATATTCCCAAATCTTTCGCCACTAGCATGTAAATGACACCACTACTCTCACTTTCTCTTGCAAACATTGATGAAGTGAGAAAATTACTACCCTCCTCTTGTAAAGATTTGGGTGTCTTTTCCTCCTTACTAGGCAAAAGAACAATCTCCACTTTTCCCATTCGAAAGGTATATGTATTTTTACGACCATCATGGGTAACATTTCTATCATATTGCCATGGCCTTCCTAAGAGTATATGACACACATCCATAGGGACAACATCACACCAAACTTGATCATGGTAATTCTTACCCATAGAAAATGAAACTAAACATCGTTTAGTAACTTTTACCTCATTACCCTTCTTAAACCATGCAATCCGATAGGGCTTTGGATGTGGTTCGGTTTTGAGCTGGAGCTTCTTCACCATGTCATGAGATACGATGTTCTCACAACTCCCACCATCGATCACAATGGTGCAAACCTTGTCATGAGATTTGCATCGAGTCTTGAAAATATTGGAACGGAGCCAATCATCATCGGATTCAACCTTTGGTGTAACAAGTGCTCTTTGGATCACCAAGCTTTCTCCTTCTTCGGGTTCGATTTCTTCATGTTGTATGTCATCTTCCTCATCATATATGGGCTGATTTGAATCATTAACAAAATTATCATCATTTTCTTCATCACCGAAGGCCACTACTTGCCGCTTTGGACAATCTTTGAAACGATGGCCAACTTGACCACACTTGAAGCAAGCATTTGAATTGTTGGGACGATTGGGCTGATTTCCAACTTGATGTGTAGGGGCTGATTTTGTAGAATTTTTGTTGAAATATTTGCACCTTGACTTTGTTCCTCCACCATGTGAAGATTCACCTTTAGAAGAAGGATAGAGACTACGAACATCCACATACTTTTTAGCACCACGACGAGAAAGCTTAGCCTCCACCTTTAAGGCTAGTTGATAAGCATCATTGACGCTCAATGATCGGTGCATTTCCACCTCATCACAAATGGAAAACTTCAAACCATCAACATACCTTGCCACAAGTTGATCGTCACCCTCTTGAATATCATTACGAGCCATGAGTTTGTAGAATTCTTCGGTGTAGTCCAACACACTCTTGGATTCTTGGCGTAGGTTGTTGAATTGAGAAACAATAATTTGGGAAAAATCCAACGGAAGAAATTTCTCCTTAAGCCTTGACTTCATTTTCTCCCAAGAAGAGATCTTACGCTTTCCTTTGTGGATTCTCATCTCTTGAACCTTATCCCAACATGTTGAAGCGTAGCCACGAAGCCTTGTAGCCACAAGCCTCACACGTTGGCTTTCGGGTGTCTTCTTGTAATCAAAGAACTTCTCAATGGCACTAAGCCATTCAAGAAACTCTTCGGGTTGTAGACGACCATGGAACTCCGGCAAGTCAATCTTGACGGTGTCGAAATCACGATAGAACCTTCCCAACCTAGCATCTTCACGAGTATTGGCGAAGGGATTCACATCGGATTCATCACTAGAACTTCCACGGCTTGATCTACCATGCTCACTACGAGCTTCTTGGCGTTAAAGTCGCATGGTAAGTTGCTCAACTTGTCTTCGAAGTGCTTGAAGTTCATCATCTCTTTCATCTCTCAAATCTTCCATCATTTGGTTACCTCGCCTTCCTCTACCTCTTCGTGCCGCCATGAAAATCAAATCGAAGCTAGCCCAAGAGAGTAACGTTAGCTCTGATACCAGATAATGTGGGTGCTTAAGAGGGAAGAAGAAGAAAATTAGAACACAAGAACACAACTTAGAGAAGAAGAAGAAAATGGGAGCAAAGCTCAACCCAATTGATATTCCATCAATTACATAAGTTTATCAACATCCAAAATCCCCTCTAAAGATGGTTTCTAACTCTTTAAATAAAAGAAAACCAAAGCAAATTCGTTCAAGATCATCCACTAGCTAGCTTAGGGACTAACATAACATTAATTGCATTGGAACTCACTAACTTTGACTGTTTTGGGAACCCACAGACACAGTCCACCAAAACTGCCGTAACTTTCTACCCTCTTATCCAATTTCCAAGCACAAATACTTGTTGGAAAGATCTCAAAGAGACCTACAACTTTGTAGTTTACCACTTTCCATAATTCTTCCATTTAGAAGCTCAAAAAGCAGGTTCAAAACGGGGCCAGCAACATTAATGAGGGACTGCACCTTGGAACTCCACCAAATAATGCGGGTGCTTAAGAGGGAAGAAGAAGAGAAATTATGAACTTCTCAATGGCGGTGCCGGCATTACTTACTCCAAAGAGAAGAAGAAGAAAAGAACACAACAAGAGAAGAAGAAGAAAATGGGAGCAATGCGGGTGCTTAAGAGGGAAGAAGAAGAAAAATAGAAATCAAGAACACAACAAGAGAAGAAGAAGAAAATGGGAGCAATGCTCAACCCAATTGATATTCCATCAATTACATAAGTTAATCAACATCCAAAATCCTTGTGCGGTGCTGGCATTACTTACTCCAAAGAAAGATGGAACATGGCGTATGTGTGTGGATAGTTGTGCCATAAACCGGATCACTATCAAATATCGGTTTCCCATTCCAAGAATTGATGATATGTTTGACATGCTTGCTGGTGCAAAGATATTTTCCAAGATTGATCTTAGAAGCGGCTACCATCAAATTCGAATCAAGCCGGGTGATGAGTGGAAGACCGCTTTCAAGACATGTGAAGGCTTGTATGAGTGGCTTGTTATGCCATTTGGTCTCTCCAATGCTCCAAGTACCTTCATGCGGGTAATGAATCAAGTCCTTCGCCCTTTCATTGGAAAATTTGTTGTTGTTTATTTTGATGACATTCTTATTTATAGTCATGATAAAAGTGAGCATGTAGAACATTTGAAGGTTATTCTAACCACTTTGAGAGGTGAAAAACTCTATGTAAACCTCAAAAAGTGTTCTTTCATGACAACTAGCTTAGCTTTCCTAGGCTTTGTTTTGACTTCAACAGGGATTAGAGTGGATGATGAGAAGATCAAAGTTGTCCAAGAATGGTCTACCCCAAAGAGCTTGCAAGAAGTGAGGAGTTTCCATGGATTGGCCTCATTTTATTGCCGATTCATAAGAAATTTCAGCACCATATCAGCCCCCTTGACGGATTGCATGAAGAAAGATGGGTTCAGGTGGACTATGGAGGCCGAAAAGAGTTTTCAACTTATAAAGGGCAAGTTGTCTAGTGCTCCTGTGCTTGCTTTGCCGGACTTTGAGAAGATGTTCGAGGTTGATTGTGATGCCTCTCATGTGGGCATTGGCGGAGTACTTAGCCAAGAAGGTCATCCCATTGCCTTCTTTAGTGAAAAACTCAATGAAGCAAAGAAGAAGTACTCTACCTATGATGTGGAATTTTATGCCATTGTTCAAGCACTTCGGCATTGCCGATCGTATCAAAACAAGAACAGTGGGGACCCACATTGTTTAGGTGATCCAAACCATTCTTTTGAATGGTCCTCACAGAGATAGGGTGTCCACAAAAAATCAGATCCATAGGATCATCCCAACCCTACGATTTGTGGAGGTAAAATGGACGTGTATAAACCTTCACAAATTAGTCCATTTTTTGCCTCCATAGTTTGAATGGTTGGGATGATCCTATGGATCTGATTTTTTGTGGACACCCTATCTATGTGAGGACCATTCAAATGAATTGTTTGGATCACCCAAACAATATGGGCCCCCACTGTATTTGAAGCTAGTGTGTAGGTAACTTACCTACACAAGTGTGTAGGAAATGTTTTCTATATATATATTACATTGCTTCATAGATATGGTGCTAGGGTTACATGTGAAGTGTCAAGAATAAACCCTAATCGTGTATGTAAATTACATCGCTTCATCTAACACTTCCCTTCAAGCTAGAGTGTATGTCATACAAAGAAATGGCGAATGAAACGTTCCGTTCCACTGACCAAAACGAAATCGCGAACGAAACGGAATCGATAACTAAGACACCTGTATTATTTTGGTGGTTTAATGAATGCATTTTCATTGCTTATTGAATACGAGGTTGGGTTTTGAGATGTGGAACAGTGGTTGAATAGACCATGTACTGTTCTCAGGTAGGGGATCATAAAACTAGTGTTCTTTAAGTACACTATCTACAGTCACATCTGTGTACTAGATGAATTTTAATTCCCTAGTGTTTATTATAAAAACATTGATCCAATGTCTTGAATATCATGAATGGCTAAACTGAATCTATAGAAAAAGTCAGACCAAAAGTCATAGGGTATTTTTCAACCTTTATGGTAAATTAATGAAAATTTCTAAAAAAAAATCTACTAAATTAAGATATATTCAGATCATCATACCCAAACATTCAACATCATCTTTTTAATATGTGTTCCATGAAATTTCTATCTAGCGACGAGCCATGCAAATACCGTACATTGGAAAGAAATGGTCCTTTGTGTGTTACTTGCATTCCATATTGCCTTCACTTCATCCATAATTATAAAAGAACTTTATCATACTAGGAATCATGGAACCATGTGCTGCTTCTTTTTTATCCAACCATGCAATTCACTATGATCATGTAGGTTCTTTTGCAAAACTAGTTGCATATTCATCACTTTAACAAAAAATTCAGATTGAACAAATTAATAAGGGTGAGTGTTAGGTTTTTTTTTCTATATATAAACTGTTAGGGGATTTCTCAAATTATTTATATTGAAAACATTAATTGCTTGGTAGCTACTGTACACTTTTGCTATAAATTTCTTTTGAAATTTGTAACAAAATCTATTTTGTTTGTTTTACAGCTGGTGGTAGGTCAGCACTCAATCTAGAACGACGTTTAGATCATGATGGACATCCACTTGCCATTACTGCAGCTGATGCAGTTGGCACCAATGGCGTTCCTCCCTGGAATTGGAGAGACACCCCTTTAAATGGTAAGTTGCTTAGAAATTGCTTGCTGAACTGTTTTCCATCTGGTATTCACTTGGTTCAGAAGGTTTAATAGGTGGTTTATCCCTAAGGAAAACTTTTGTTGATTGTATTATCCATTATCTTATAAATTGTTTCAAAGTTAATTGGGGTCAGGTCTCGTTAATTGTTATCAAGTTATGTATCTACCGAAAGACTTCCTGCTATGTGCATATTCCATCTGTGAAGAAACTTTTAGTTCCATGGAATTGTGAACATTTCCTCTTTTTAGTGTTTATTGTAATTTATAGATGACAAATATTTTCATTGATACTATGAAAGATACATTGGAGACCAGAGGTCCCAGCTTGCATTACATAGTATCGAGCACGTCTGGCCAGGAGCACACTCCTGAACCAGGAAAGCTGAGAGTAAACAAAAAGAAAAAAAGGTCTGGGTCACACCATCCTGCACCATGCCATCCTCACAGACCTTGCATTGCCACCAAACCAAAAAGGAACCCCTTTCAAAACCATACCGTTCCATTCGTCCTCCACTATGATCAAACAAAAAGACCGTCCACCAGCTTCACATTCCAAACACTTCGCACTCCCTTTCTAGCAACTTTAAACTTCCAACACAAAAACAGATGAGAGAAACATCCAGGCAAAAATGCCCGGTGCTGAACCAAGGAGGGTGGCCAGTGGCGTATTTCAGTGAGAAGCTCAGCGGGCCTTAACTCAACTACTCCACTTATGATACTGAGTTCTATGTGGTGTTTCAGACGTTGAGGCACTGAAGGCCGTACCTGGTGCACAGGGCGTTCATTTTGTTCTTTGATCATGAGGCCCTTAAGCACATTGGTAGCCAACAGATTTTGAGCGCTAGACACGCCAAGTGGGCCAACTACCTTCAGGAGTTTATTTTTGTGCTTAGACACAAATCTGGCATGCAAAACAGAGTCGAAGACGCCCTTAGCTGACAAGTGTCTCTACTCACCAACTTGCGTGCTGAAGTGGCGGGTTTTGATTGCTTCAAAGACATGTTGAGTACAGACTCCTTTTTTGGCGGCATCCTAGAGGTTATCCAAGCAAGCCAACAGACGTAATTTGTCATGCATGACGGGTTCCTCTTCAAAGGGAACAAGGTATGCGTCCCAGTTTGTGGGGGGGCAGTGGAAGATCATCCAGGAGTTGCACAGTGAAGGCCACTTTGGTGTTACAAGACATTGGCATTGGTCACAGACGCCTATTATTGGCCTAAAATGAAGAAAGACATTTGCTGGTTTGTTGATAGATGCCACATATGCCAAGCCCCTAAAGGAAAAACTACGAATGCCGGACTATATTCCCCACTACCTGTTTCTTCAGGTCCATGGACAAACGTCTCAGTGGATTTCGTGTTGGGATTGCCCCGAACTCATCGAGCCTGTGATTCTATTTATGTCGTTGTCCACAGATTCACCAAGATGGCTCACTTTATTGCTTGTAGAAAGACAATCGATGCATCAAACATCGTCTGTCTGTTCTTCAGGGATGTGGTGAGATTGCATGGAATGCCAATGTCTATTACTTCTGACAGGGACTCTTTAAGTTTGTCGAGCATTTTTGGAGGATCCTATGGAGGTTGATGGGGACTAAGCTCAATTTCAGCGGTGTGTATCATCCCCAAACCGATTGGCCTATGGAAATATGCTAAGGAGTTTGACCGGATCCACTCCAAAACAATGGGATCATATGCTCATCCAGCTGAGTTTGCGTTTAATAGATTCAAGAATCACTCAATTGGATTGAGTCTTTTTCAGATAGTGTACAGAAACAATCCTCGTTGTGCTTTAGATTTAGCACCTTTGTCATATGAGAGTAAGGTCCATAAGAAGGCCAATGACATGGTGGCTAAATTGCAGTACTTACACGAGTAAGTACGTGTCCGGCTCTACCAGTCTAACCAGAAGTATAAGAGCTTTTGTTTCCGATCACTCTTATAAAGCTTTTGTTTTTGCTTTGATGTTGAGATCCTTTGTATTGCCTACCTTTGAATGGGATAGGGTTGGAAGTAGCATACTTTATTGTAAAACTTTCCTTTTCTTAATAAGCCGATAGAGTGACTCTAGACTAACCCCAGCTTACCTACCAAAAAAAGAAGTATAAGATCTAGGCTAATCAACACAGGCACAACAAGGTCATATATGAGGAGGGCGACTAAGTATGAGTCGTCCTTACCATGGACTGTATTCCGGCAGGGGAATATAACAAGCTAAGCCCAAGGAAGATTCGACCATGCGAGTTGATTGAGAAGATCAACAACAATGCATATCGGCTTTAGCTACCCAGCCATATCTGGACCAACGACGTCTTCAATATCAAGCACATGGTACCCTATGTTGGTGACAACTCATCGTACGACTCAAATCTTAGGACGGATTTTCTCCAACCTGGGGTGGATGATGGGGCCCACACCATAGCGTCGGATTATGAGAGGAAGCGGTCACATCCCAAAGTCGTGCATAGATATTAAAAAAAAAAGCTCAGGGTCAAAGCACCCAAGCAGGTGCACGGCCATAGGCGCCATCCCCAACTCACAATAACCGTAGATTGCATGTCTACCTCCTATCACAGTGATCCTTGATTATTTGACCATCACCGCGCATATCATCTGTTGGATCGCTTTCCATTTCCATGCATGGCCGAATATGGCAGCCCTTGGCATTGACTTTATCTTTAGGCATGATTTGCTTTTGATTCAATTGTTGCTTTTATTAGCTCTTTCTTTTAGTCTTGCTTCTAGTATGAATTGCTTTGATTAATTGTTGTCTTTTATTTCATTTAGACTCCCTCCTAATTATAAAGAAGTTCATGATTCATGTATAAGGGGATTTTTGGCTTTGATTATGAAAATAATGAAATATAAGTGAAAAGATCCAGCCCTTGGAGCTTCTCTCTTTTCTCTCCATTTGCACTAGTAAGGCTATTATTTTCATTTTTGTGATCAATTTTCATGCTTCCACCTGTACCCGATTGCATCATATTTCCACACTAAAAAATAGCCATTCCACTCCCATGACCAGCCCAAGTGGTGTTTGGTTTCAATTACCGGTACCCTACTTATTTAAGCAAAGAATAATTTGTTAAAGCAAATTTTATATGAAAAAAGGATTAAATAAATTATCTTTTCAGCTTCCTTACCTCCACCTTCTCTTCTTTCCCCTCCCATTTTTTACATCTTTTTCTGTCGCCCTTTTTGCCTCTTCTTTCCTGTTCCCAAAAGCAATGATGAGGAGAAATCACAATTTTCCTCACCCAATTCCTTGGAGTTCTACTTACAGGAGATGAGAAAACCCCATGAATATCTAAATCTTTCAGCAATGCATATCTGACTCGATGAAACCTTGAAAGAGTGGAATTTTGCTAGATATCATATGGCCATTTTTTCTAACTAGGCTTCTCTTAACTTTGGAAAAAATTCTGGGGGTTTTCTCGAGTTCTTCTACTGGCTTCGGCCATTCTGTCGAGAGGGTTCTTTCAAGTGTATAGAAACTTCGTCTATGGTTTTTGCTCTGTTCATCTTTCTACTTTTAGCTCATGGAAATGGCTTTGGGATCTGAAAATCCCTTCGAAACCCCAACAATTACAGAGGAAAAAGGGAAGACTCCGATCAAGAAAGTGACAAAAAAGGAAGCTATGAACACACAGAAAGCGAAGTGACAAGAAGAATCTCCTGCCACAGCATTGTCTTCCATTGAAATCAATCCTCTATTGAAATTAAGGTGATGTCCTGTTCAATGATCTCCAATTAAAGGTAGTCAACACTGGTGTTGATCCAAGGACAGGTGCATACAGAGAACCAAGACCCGTGCTCAAGACATTGCTGCCGTTCACTCCATAGAACCACAATCTGCAGCCCCCGACTTTTGCCGCCACTCACCGTTGTATGAACCACGATCATCTTTGTCACCGCCATCACCCCCCATTGTCCCACCCTCCACCCGCTTTCTGTGCCAATCTCGTCCCTCCACCCTTGCACCGCATGAGAGAATGGGTCATCTTGTGTTTGACTCTAAGCCAACTCTCCTTTTATTCTTAAATAAATGGTGTACTGACTGGTGAGGCCAAATCCTGGTCCAACCAGTCATAAATACGAAAATCATCATATCATCATTAGTAAACAAGTCTACAATAATTTTGGATGAATTATGGTCTTGAATTTTGGTTAACAATTGTTCACCGCAGTGGTCTTTTTATGACTGGGGGAGCACAGCATGCTCATTATTGTTGGAATCTTGAACAGGCTTGTTCAAAATGCCCTATATCATTTAATACTAGAGTGTGTTACAGGTGGTCATTTCACTTTTTTTTAGAATACCTTTTTTTGGTCATATCATCTTTCTATAGTGCACCGCCCAAGTTTTGATCCTTAGACCATTTGGTTATAGAATACCATTTATACCAAATGGACCAAGGTTGGGTGGTCATTTCATTTCACCTTTTTTATGGAGATATTTTTTGTAAATTTGGATTATGACAACTTTTTTTAAAATTGGCTACCTTTAATTGGAAGGCATTCTGTTGTCTGAATTTACGTGAAATGGTTCCAACAGGTTGCTCTTAAATGCATTCTAGCAGTAGATGTAAAGGGCATTTTCGTCGAGCCTTGTTTTCAAGCTGTTGGGTCAAAAGTGAGGCCTTCAGAAATTATAAAATTGTGAGGCCTCAAATAATCATGCAGATGATATTGTGCCAATTTTTATCTGCCCCTTTGAAAAATTAATATCATTGCCATGTGATGTGCTTATATTGGTGGTCACGGTCAGTAATCCGAATATGGGGTCTAAATTTGCCCAAAACTTATACTGTAGATGTTAACATGTGTAAAACTTGTTATAGTTAACAAATCCTATACATATGTCTCTGTGTGTGTATGGATGGATGGATGGAGACACATATACATTTAATGAAAGCTACTGCTTCTACTTCCAATTAGTTTACGTTGTGTTTTTTCTTTTCTGAAAAGATTAGTTTACATTGCTTGGTTCTCGTTTTCTTTGTTAGGTGGAGATAACCATTCCTCATATGGTGGAAGGGTTATTATAGTCAAGTTTAGGGATTACACAAGAAGAATTGGTATTGATGGCACAGCGGAGGCAATTAAGGAGGCGATTAAGTCCGCTTTTGGATTAAGAACCAGTCGGGCTTTTTGGCTTGAGGATGAAGATGAGGTGGTTCGTAGCTTCGATAGAGACATGCCGTTGGGAACTTACACTCTTCATCTTGATCAAGGTGGCTTTGATTTTCATATTTGCTCTGTTTAAGGATCATCTAGAAAATGATTTCAAAGTGCATGCATTGATGTTGGGAATATTTAGGCTTTAAATTTAACTGATCTGATTGTTTCAGGAGTGACAATAAAATTTTGCCTCTATGATGAATCAAACGCCATTGCACGTACTGAAGAAAAAACACTGTACACTGAAGACGATTTTCGTGACTTCCTTACTCGCCGTGGTTGGACCGGCCTAAGAGAGTTGAGTGGCTTCAGATGTGTTGATACTTTGGATGACCTTCAGCAAGGTCATGTTTATCAAGGTGTACCCTAATTAAAGAGCCATATGATCAAATCTTTTTTGGGATTTCAGAGTAAGTTCCTTCTGTTCACATCTAGTATTACTGTACACTATCTTGTTAATAAGCACAACTAAAGTAGTACTTTTCCTGATGATTTTTCTAGTGAAGGGAGTGAATCATCTCTTGAGCCTTTGGCCTTCCGCTCTACATCTAAATGCCACATTCTCTGTAGATATATGCTACTTGTGTATGATATGTGATGAAATTTTCTGTGGAGAGAGGAACTGTCTCAATTTATTGAAGATGTTTCCAAGAAAGCGTTTTTTGCACATTTTTTTGGCCTGCTCTTTTCATGTTTGTAAATAACTTCTGTTTGATTCATGAAATTTTTGTACAGATGAGTTGGATGTTCTTATGTAACAGTCTAATCTAAAAGACGGTAAGAACTCTTTCCAATAGAACTTTCTGCACCTTCCTACTGAGTGAAGGATATTGAAAAAAAATCTATTGCCATGAAATTTGTTTCCACAAAATATTAGTTTATCAAGTGTGGGGGACAAGGAGGGTGGGATTGGGAAAGAATTGAGAGGGCATGAGTGAGCAGAGGGAGGGTAAGGAGCGGCTGGAAATTAGGACCTGTTTGGATTGCAAGAAAATCATTTCTAATGGAAAAATTTTCTCTGGAATTTTTTCTCGGCAATAAAACACGTAAAAACAAGTACCTGTTTGGCAAACATGAAAAAATATTCTATGGACTATTTGTGGGCCCATATGTTTGAGAGGGGATGAAGAGGGAGAGAGAAATGAGTCGGTGGGAGTGGATATAGCAAAAAGAATCCCGTAAAATTAGTGAAAAATATCTATTCTAATTTGTAATTTTGCGTTTTAGGGCATGTTTGGTAGAAGTGAAAAATTATTTCATGGAATATTCGTTGGCCCAATTGTAAGAGAAGGCACGAGAGTTGGGAGTATGGCGAGAACACGAAAAATCACTAAAAGCAGTTCAAGAGTTGGAAGTGTGGCTGCTCTCTCATGCAACAGCCGGTCTGTGAAATGCCTTCAATGGTCCCTAGCAAATCCCAAATGGAAAAGAGGAAAATTTATGTTTTTAAGAGTGGCTTTCCTCCATCATTTGTCCTCAATTTACCAACATGTCCACCTTGGTGGGGAAGTAAGGTCTCCTGAGGTGGTGTCCGATAGACACTTCAAAATCCATACTAACCTTTAAAAAAAATGATGCTACTATTTGTAAACTCTCCAACAAACCATTCCTTCATAGTTGGGTCAAAGAAGAATTAATTGAGGTTTCATATTGTGGGTAGGCATGAAGTCCAGCATTTTTTGGAAAAGTAGAGTGTGTACCACTTCAGAAGATGATCCAAGCCGCTCATTTGTTGGGCCACAATGTAAATAGGCTGTACACTATAAATCATCTTCATATGATGATCCCACCGTCTGAGCTATAGAGGTTTCCATAATATGCAATCCATATACAGATCAGAGGGTTAGGACTTAGGACCATCCTATGGAAATGATTTTCAGGGTACAACCTATTCAAGTTGTATGGCTCAAGAAATGAACAGTTTGGATCATCCTATGAAGTGAGCCCCACTATACTTTTTGAAAAATATTGGACTTTAAGCCTACATACCGTATAAAGGGAAATGATATCAGCACAACCATGTTTTGATAATTGCGTGAAGTCATCTTGTCTTTTATTATTTCAAGAGCTATGAAAGGTTATTGCAGTTCCAAAAAAGTCCTCACTAGCCAATTAAAAAAGAAAAGACAAGCTGAGTTTGTGCGATTATCAAATATTGCACTTTAAGCCTACACACCTTCTAGGAGGGAAAACATGGTAATGCCAATATCAGTTTCCCATCTCAACTTAACTCAACAAAGCCTTTGTCCCAAACTAGTTGGGGTCGGCTAAATGAATAATTTAGAAAAAAATTCATGAAGAAAGTGAAAGGAATCTATCCGGGTCTAATCCTTGCTCTAGTTGGGTTCCTCTGTGTGGATTATTTTCTTCTATTCTATCCTATCCAAGGTCATGTTCTATTAATATATTTACTTTACTTAGATAAATTAATATTTTCTTAGGCTACTGATATCCGAATGTTATGATAATTGGGCGAAATGCCCTTGTTTTACACTTCCCAATTGGCTGCTAAGAGCTTTTTGGGAGTTGTAATAGCCTTTGGCAGCATGTGAAACAATATAAAACAGGGCAAGTTTACTCCATTATAAAAATGCCACTTCCTCTTTTAGCCATCCACCCCCCTCTTTATTTGTTTTTCAAAGCATAATTTTAATACACTCCCGTAACAGGGTGTGGAATGCTGCAAGTCAGAGATTTGCCGTAAAATCAGCCATCGTTTTGCTAAAATAACCTCCTTCCATAACCTGCACTCCATAACGAACGACTCGGAGCCTCTCTTTGACGCATTTCATCAAACACATAGCTTGCATGCCAATATACAGATAGAAAGGGGGGAATGATGCCATTGTGGTGTCCCTCAGCATTTATAAGCTTTCAGAAAGAACTGAATAAAACAAAAAACAAACAACAACAAAAGTAAAAACGATGATTAGTCCCTGATTTAATTACTGGGAGTAAATAAACACTGCTTTCAGAGTAGTTGAAAGACTCTTTTCTCTGTTCAGAAAATCAAAGAGGAAAAAAAGAGTTTAATGGGGTCTGTCAGACAACCGTACGATCACCCCAGTCAGAGAACTGACCGGGAACGATCCTCTACTGCTAAGAAACCAAGAAAGAGATCTCAGCCTTCATTCACGCTCTGATCGCACGGTCATATTTCGTCAACCAGACATAGATGCCTGTCTCCTTAGAGCTTAAGGATACAGAAGTACGAGGCTATAGAACAGATCCTGTTCAAGTAAGGTCGTGCTCATTACCCCAACCTTATCTTTTATAAAGCTCAAGAAATATTACTAACTTCCCGATGTGGGACTAATATTGCCTTACATTTAAAAGGAAGATTAGATTTAAGCATAAAAGTTTCGAATAACTGAAGGGCAAGTCATATATTCGTCCCCTTTTCTTCCGGGGTATTTAATGACTCTGTTTTGAGACAGCAAGGGGATGGCCTGGGGAAGAAAAAGGGGCGAATGTATCATTTCCCTAAACTGAAATTGGTCACTCTGTGGGCCCCATATCTGAGAAACTACTAAGCGCAAATCACGTCAAGGGGATGATCCTAACCATCGATCGTTTATCAAAAGGTGTCAACGGTTTGGATTTGTAATCAAATCCCTCATTGTCGAAGTCATGATCTGCTCTGATTCTAATTGGATAATTCTTGGGATCTATCCTCTGTCTTTCAGTCAAACTTCTTCAATTTCAGACCGTCTCATGCTCCAACAACAGACTAAAAACTATTCATTGAAAAAGGGCAACCGATACTAGACCTGTCAAAAAAGTGACCCAGACTCGCGGGTCCACCCAACCCGCCGGTAATTTACAGGTCTGGGTTCGCTAAATTAGTGAACCGTTGAAATTTGACCCGGCCCGGAAAAACTGGGTCGGGCCTGGTGGACCAGCAGGTGCCCATTAAAACCCAGATGATCGAGATTTTATATAGTGTGAGCCCTTATAATCCTCTGTTTTTCAGAAAGTACTGTACGGGTCACATCATTGGATGGTCTAAACCGTCCATGTGATAGAACACAACGTAAATAGGTTGTGTCCCAAAAATCATTTCCATAAGATGATCCTAACCCTCCGATCTACAGAGGTTTCCATAAATATTAATATGCAATTCCTCCATCGATCAGAGAGCTAAGATCACCCTATGGAAATGATTTTTTGGGCACAACCTATTTACGTTATGGCCCATCACATGGGCGGTTTGGATCATCCTATTATACTGTGGGAATTAAAACAGAAAAAAAAAAAAAAAAAAAGGTGACCCGCTGGCCCACCCGTTTGCCAGGTCTAACCGATATGTAATTTGATAATGGCACTACTCTTCATTTTATACATTTTAAATCCGCTGTCAGGTTATTAAATTTTCCTTTCTAAAAAGCTCTTAGTGACCGGTCAAAAATGTGTAAAACAAAGCTATTCGTGCCATTATCAAAATATGGTAGTGAGGATATGAGTTCCCTAAACAACTATGCAATATATAATGGAGTTAGTGAATACTTAAGTTTTTGTTGTTAAATACTGAAATGTTGTTATTATTACTCCAAAACTGTGATATAATAAAAATATTAAAATAGCCTCATGATTTATACTAAACCCTACAAAATATGTTAGTCCGTGTAGTAAATAGTGGGAATCCAATCAGATTTTTCATGTCCGTAGATCTCGGCGATGGATCCATAATTTTACGGATCCTAATTTGATCTCGTCAACCAAAAATGAATATTATTGGATGCTAGGATTGCCCAATGGTTTGATTTGAGTGACTTATGCGTGGGATCAATGTAAGGATTCGACGACCGAACCTATAGAGCCCAAGATGGGCCCACTGCGACCTCAAGTACGGTAGCCACACTACGATCGCATTGAGCAAGTGTCCCCCCACTAGGACATTACCTTGGAGATGATCGTCAGATCTCACAATACCCCTAATTATATCCAATGTGTACGTCCTTTCTCAAATTCTCATTTCGTGGGTTGGGCCCTATGGGGGTGGACACTAACTACGCCCTGGACCCAACCAATGTTATACCTTTTAATCAATAGCCTAGGCTCACAAATGCATTTGCAAAGCCTCTTTTGAAAATAAACCATTATTTTCTAAAACCTTTTAATAAACACTTTATTAAATCGTCTAGCTACACATATTTCAAAGGTCTATGCTAAGATCGAAACTGTAAATGACTTTTCTTTATGACAAAGGTGGAAGATTCCTTGTTGGGCATCCCTATTGATCCCATAGGTTACCCTAAGACCCAACACTACCCGTAAGTGACACTTAACCTTGGATCACTATGAGATAAGACCAAAGCCATAAGGCCCAATATGACCCCTCAAGTCGAGGGACATATAAAGGATCCTGGCTAACAGAATGGCCTTATTCATATCCTTGTCTACAGGCTATTCTAGAAATGATTTTGTTCAGTGCATGAACCATTCAACACCCATTCTACCCACTTAGGGTCCACTATCCAAGCGGCTGAGATAAGCTACCCCAATATGTGTATAGAGACATATTGGGGTGCAAAGAACCCCATTCTACCCATATAGGAAGAGATGTCCAGTCTCAACCCCAATCATGAACTTCTAGGTGTGCAAAGAACCAGAAGGTCACATCTCCCCATCCCTAAGGATGTCATATCTCCCCGTCCCTACTGTGAAATCCATGGGCATGACACTTCCTACGATGCTGCCTAAGGATAAACATGTGTCAATAAGTACATCACAGACTCCAGTATAATACTCAATATATGTTATCAAATATTTTATTAATGAAAGAGGATTCAATACATGAAACATTGGCTTTTAGGGCATACACTCTACATTGTTGTTGTAGAATTTCAGCCCACCAGCTACTCAAATCCATAGAAATGTGACTCGACGGATAGGCATCTATTGATCTGCTTTATTTTATGACCATTAAAAGAACCCCTTTTTCTTATTGTTTCAACCACCGTTTAGTGGCTTTTACATTAACCAGTACAAATATTTTTGTGGGTGATTTGGTATATGTATTTACCATAGAACTATAATATTTATCACTTTAATCATGTGCATTGCCATCGTTCCTCAAATATTTATTAACACCATTCGTTTGTTTTTTTATAAATTTTTTGTAAGCATAAGATTATCGGTGGCCATCTTAATCATCATTAGTGAGCTTCTCCACTGGTAATGTGGCAATGCTATTCTTTTAGTCTTATTCCAAACCAAATTCAGTCCACTTTTATGCTCACTCTCTCAACCCCACACTCCCTCTTTTGAACCTACTCAAATTCATTTTTGCAAAGTCGATAAAAAAGACCTAAAAACACTGGAATCAAAAGAAGAATAAGGCCATGGCTGGCAGCCATGATTTCTTTTTTCAATGATAAATTAGTTTCTCCATGTGGTAAGAGGGGTGGGCGAGTGGGAGAAGGAGAGGGATATAAGGGGCACGATTGAGATGAGGGTGAGAAGTGGCTAAAAATCAGGGGTAAGGCAAGTGAAGTGGCTAAAAATTAGGAAACTAGTGTCTCTAAGTGATGAGAAGTGGCTAAAAATCAGGAAAAATTAGAGTTTTTTGTTTCCAGACTTTTAACCACTTCTCATCACTTAGAGACACTAGTTTCCTAATTTTTAGCCACTTCACTTGCCTTACCCCTCACTCACCACTTCGAGACACTAGTTTATTATGGGAAAACAAATTTATGGTAGCCAAACGTGCCTTAAAAATTAAGGAAGGTTAAAAAATCACTTACCAATGGATAACCGACTGGATCAGAGCCCAACTTTCGAATTGCCTCATTCACCGTCGAACTATGCAGTCCCAAAGTATTGAAAATGCAATATCGCAGTAGTGCATGGATGCTGCATTCATTACTTGTGTGTGTGTGAGAGAGAGAGATGTTGAAATTTGATCCCCACGAAGAGTGGCTGGTAGAGCTCCAACCTGTGATTAAACTGAGCTCAAAGGGAACATGTTAGGGGTCTTGGAGTTGTGATCCAGGAGACCACTCCGACGCTCAAGTTAGAAATTGGCACAACAGGAGAGAAAACAAGTGATAGGAGAACTTGAGAAGAATAACTCTTGCTAGAGATTGCGAGATGCATACCTTTGAGCGTGGGTATCTTGTTAGTGATTTTGGATTTTCAAAATCTTATATTTTATCATGATTTAGTGTTTTTGAAAAATGTTTTCTAAATAGCGTTTGGGAAAAAGAAAATGTCTTCTTGGAAAGATTTGCTTTTTACAAAAGGATGTAGAAGTAAGGGTGTCAATTTTGGTTCGAGCTCAGAGGCTCGCTCGAGCTCAGCTCGAATCCTTGACGAACCGAGCCGAGCCGGCTCACCAGGCTCGTTAAGCTTAACGAGCCGAGCCTAATTTAGGCCAGGCTCGGCTCGGCTCGTTAAGGCTCGTTAAGAATTTAATATATATATATATATATATATATATATATATATATATATATATATATATATTATATTAATTTATACATTAAAAGGGTTGTCCAGAGAGTTAAAGGGGGGGGGGCAAAATATGTCACTTCATTTTTGGAACCCCATTTGTTACTAGGACCACCCCCCATAGTGTAAAAAAAGTAGTCAAATTACACTAGTAGGGCTGTCCAGGGAAGATGAGGGGTGTGAACATAATATAACCCGAGCTCGGTAAGGCTCGCGAGCCTGACCGAGCCGAGTCGAGCCGAGCCCGAGCCTGGTTCGAGCCCGAGCCGAGCCGAGTCTGGCCAAGCTCGGCTCGGCTCGGCTCGTTTACACCCCTATGTAGAAGTGTAGTTGAAAAGATAGTCTCGTATCGAATGAGAGAAAGGAAAGAGAAGGGCTTATAAAGCATTACACTTTTATACTACTTGTTTGTTTGCACATTGGGTTGAACCCATGGTTGGACCCGCGGGACGGTGCAAAGCACCTTTCGCACACGTGCACGCACTCGCACGAGCGCGGCGTGGACAATGGGCTATAGGGCGCATAATGGCACTTTTTTAGGCGCACTTTGCACGTACGCAACGTCGCGAGGAGCGATTGGCGCCTTTGATTTTTCCAGATTTGATCTGGACCGTTGGATCAAGATGAAGGTGGACCGGTCGGATGGGTGGGCCGAATGGTTCGTAGGCCCATCAAGCCCAGTACCGAATGGTTCGGTTGGGTTGGGCTTCGACTCGGGCCTAACGGTCGGCCCAGCGGGCCCAGTACTCTAACAATCAAGGAGTGTGATCAAATGGGTTGTCCCTTCCCCCAACGGTCAAGAGCCAAAGGGGTGCGATCCGCACCATAGATAGTTGATCTAACGATGACGGGGTTGGAGAGAGGTTTTACTCAAACCAACAGTCACCTCTAAGATCGATCATGACCGTTCAATATTAAATGGGTGCGATCTAATGGTCAGATTTCAAACATTCTGGAAAGGTGTTCTGTAGAGGTGTTTTTCACACAGAAAAGACACTAGGTGGTCTATGAAATATGCAGAATTCGGTCATTTCAATACAGAAAAACGAATTGGCAATTACATTGTTCAATTCTGACAAACTTTAAACACTCTTCTACATTCTTTCAAAATCACCAAGGATTTATTCTTACTGTTTTCCTTTTGTTTACTGTTCTAGATACTGTTCTTCTGCAGAAACAGTATCTGAAAATTTCTCTAAGGTTTGAAATTTTTGAAGGGCACTTCGGGTTTGATTCCGCTAGTGCTAGGGGTGTTAATTATTCGGTTAAAACCGAATAACCGAACCGAACCGAATTGGTTCGGTCGGTTCGGTTCGGTTTCGGTTTTTATTTTTGGCAATTCGGTTATTCGGTTTCGGTTTCGGTTATCTCCAAAAAAAATTCGGTTAACCGAAATAACCGAATTAATAATAAAAACCATTATTTTTTCAAAAAAAGATGTGATATGGGCACTCCAAAGGATGATCAAAACCGTCCATTTGATTGATCATGACTTAATTAGGCTATGCTCAAAAAATCATTTCGATTGGATCATCCTAGCCCTCCGATCGAAACAAAGATTTTGCTTTTTTCCCTCTTTTTCTCCCACTTTTCGGTTATTCGGTTTATTCGGTTATAACCGAATAACCGAATTTTTAATCGGTTCGGTTTCGGTTCGGTTTTTTAAAATTTCGGTTCGGTTTCGGTTACCAAAATTTGATAACCGAAATTATTTCGGTTACCAAAATTTGATAACCGAAATTATTTCGGTTATTTCGGTTCGGTTATAACCGAATAACCACCCCTAGCTAGTGCGAGGCGTCATCAAACATTAGTAGGACTTCCCTACTAAGCTTCATTGTATCTTGGAGGCAATTCGCGTATCTCCTTTGCACATTACTGGTGGGGGCGAATCTTATCTTAAGGAAAATGATATCACGCCTTGAAGCAACAAGTTTCTGTTTTCTATCATCAACAGTATCCTCAATTCTCTAACATTTCTTTTCATAGAAGAGGAGTTCACATAGGTTAAGAGACTCGCCTTAATGGAAACTGGTTTTTATTAAAAGTTTACCGACTTTTGGAGATTGCCATGCTCGTGTATGACTTTCCTTTCTCGAGCTCGTTCCTCCTCGAGGAGGTTGCTAGCTTCTTTCTTCTAAAAGGCCAATTTGGCTTCCTCATTTATGCCCAATGCCACCTGGATTTTACCCGACTTTGTGTGTGTATTTTGTGTGTGTGTGTGTGGGGGGGGGGGGGGTCGGGGGGGGGTCGGGGGGGGGGGGGGGGGGGGGGTCGGGGGATGCCATGCCTTTGGAAACTGCATTAAAAAAAAGCGTAGGGATTGAGTCGATGCCAGAATTGTAGGGCACCCGTGCCCGACGCCTGCAGAGTCGCATAGTCAAAATGGCCCGGTGGCTTTTTGTGACTAATCAACAGTATCTTAATCCTAAAATTTGCCCTCGTCCTTTACCCTTCAGTCTCCACTGATTTATCGCCCAAGACGAAAGGATAACCTTGTCATTTCCGACATCCTTTTATAACCAAAGTCCGAAAACCGAGTGTCATCATCGTTAATATTCTCCAATTCAACTTGCATTTGGTAATACACCTTAGAAAATGAGTCATCACATCACATATTCAACCCTAACGTGGCCCACTCATTACCTCAGGTGTTTTAGTCCCAACAACCTTAACAAATCCAAACCCTCCATCCCCTATTCAAAGCTGACGTGGCCCACTCAATGCTCAAAACCACCTTAGCCCTTTTTTTCACAAAACCGCTTTTAACCTTCCAAAAGCAGCCCAAATCCTCAAAACCGCCGGTTTGAAATCCGCCTACCTCATTGTTCATCACGCCCTTCTCCACCTCTTTTAAATAACCCTAAACCTAAATCACTCTCCTTTCTCTTCTCATCTCCATTTTTGCATTTCAATCTCTATTTTTTCTTTCTAAAAATTATGGGTAAAATCATAGTTCTGTTCTCCTTTTTATGAATTAAAAGAATTCCTTTCAGTCTTTTGATTTTGATTTCTGTTTTTTTTTTTTGCTTGATTGTTACAGGCAAGAAGGTCAAGATCGGAATCAACGGTACTTCGATCCAACTTAATCTTGCTTTGGATTTATTTTTCTTTTCTAATTTTGTTATAGAAAAGAACTTGATTCGTTGGAAAAAAATAGGTTTTTGATAGATCAGTACTTTGATCTAACTTATTTTCATTTCTACGTTTTGTTTTGTTTCGAAAGATAAGAACGGATCGAGCTTTTTTTGGTGATTCGTTGGAAAAAATAGGTTTTGGAAGGATCGGTACTTTGATCTAACTTAATCTTACTTTGGATTTCTTTTTCATGCAGAGATAAGAATACATTGAGATTTTTTTGATTCGTTGGAAAAAAATAGGTTTTGGAAGGATCAGTACTTTGATCTTACTTATTCTAGATTGAGATTTTTTTTCGATTCGTTTGAAAAAATAAGGTTTTGGAAGGATCAGTACTTTGATCCAACTCATATTCTTTTCTATTTTTTGTTTTGTTTCGATAGATAGGAATGGATTGGATTTTTTTTATTCGTTGGAAAAAAATAGGTTTTGGAATGATCGGTACTTTGATCTAACTTAATCTTGCTTTGGATTTCTTATTCTTTTCTATTTTTTGTTTTGTTTAAGAGCAGATTGAGAATTTTTTAATTTGTTGGAAAAATTAGGTTTTGGAAGGATCGGCCGTCTGGTTGCTAGGGTTGCTCTCCAGAGAGATGACGTGGAGCTGGTCGCGGTAAATGATCCATTCATCACTACTGACTACATGGTAAATCCAAATCCATCTATTTTTTTCAGTTTCTTTTTATGCATCTGTATGAATCTTGTGATCTAACTTGCCATTGAATCTTTGTGATCTATATGAATCCGATCTTATTATGTTTATACATTTTCACTGCATGTTAGATACTTCTATTGTATCGATCTCTAATATGCAACCGATTTCACAGCCTAAAATGTCTATTGTATTTGTATTCCCTTATATACTCAATTATTACTGAAGTTCTTGAATAAGCTATTATCTTTGTACTGTCTGATCTTGTGAGTATACTGGGAAGTTCAATGTATAAATGTTCTGTATTGTCTGATCTGTGCACGTGCCAATTGCACTATTGGTTGGTTCCGTCTGTCTGGAGCGGTCTTTTTATTGTCGCTTTGCAGTATATCGATCGTACAGTTAAGATCAAGGTTTTTAAATTTCGGATTTGGAGGTAGTTTCGGTCCTCACCGAAACTGAAATTTCGGGCGAAATCCTCGAAATCAGATAAAATAATATTTTATTCCATTGAAAATTTCGACTGAAATTTTATACCGTTTCGTGTATACCCAATTTCGGTTTCGTTCTCGACCGAAACCCGAAATTTCGGATTTCGGTCGAAATTTAAAACCTTGGTTAAGATCATCCGATCATGTGATATTTTTTTTTATCTCTGAGGCTTTACTCTGTATAAATTCATATATTTTTTGAATGGTAACTCTGTGTAAATATATATGATATGCAAATACATAATCACAGGCTTTACTGTGTAAATATATATGATATGCAAATACATAATCACAGGCTTTACTGTGTAGATATTTATGATATGCAAATACATAATCACACGCTTTACTGTGTAAATATATACGATATGTAAATTCATAATCACTGGCTTTAATCTGTGATTATCTCGTGATTTATTCTGATTTATTTCTCCTCACTTTTCCATATTCATTTCATTTTCCTTTTTCATTTCATATTGGTTTCTTGCTTTTTGGAACTCCACCTGCACATTCTGTTAATAGGGGTATACATTTTGTTTTTAATCTGTAGGCAGACTCATCTTGCTTTGCGCATCACCACCAACCAACTTATGTTTCTGTATGGTCAATGGATCTAGATTGTTGAGTGACCCTAACAATCCGAAATTGGATTTTGCATGTTGAACATGACCATTGATTCTATGAATATGAGATCATCTTAACTTTGTATTTCATGATGTGGCTAGTGAATGATACAGTCCTCCATGATGGCCTGAATCTTGTTTTATGAGCCCAGATGGGTTTTCCATGGCAGAAATCGAACTCTCTTATGTAAATGCCTTCTTCTTGATATCACTTCTTTATTGTACATGCAGACATATATGTTTAAGTACGATAGCGTTCACGGACAATGGAAGCATCATGACATCAAAGTGAAGGACTCTAAAACTCTTCTCTTTGGGGACAAACCGGTCACTGTCTTTGGTAACAGGTGAGCCTATCTGATATTTCATGTTTTCAATCTCCATTTGTTTCTCATGTTGTAATTTATATCACTTTTTATTAAAATCTAGTAGTGCACTAAGATCTGGGTTGATTTGTGCTTGTAAGGAATCCGGAAGAGATTCCATGGGGAGAGACTGGTGCTGAGTATGTTGTTGAATCGACTGGAGTGTTTACTGATAAGGACAAGGCCGCTGCCCATCTTAAGGTTTTGGAATATTTCCCATTTCTTTTCCTAGCAGGATAATATTTGTCGTAGATTTTGTTATTGATGCTTGTGTAGTGTACTTGAAGAAAGTGTGGTCCATTCATTTAATTATAGTAATTATCAGTGTACAAAGTTTAAAGTTCATTTTTTGGGTGAGTATGATCATCCACAGTCCATTCTCGCAGCAGTGTCTTGAGATTTGCCTTATAGGGCTTTCTTTGAATGGACTGTGGGCCACATGTTGTCATTCACCAAATATTTCCTATTTTGGGGCTAGTTGGGTGTGCAATCTAATTGGATTCTGTGTTCATTTGTGTAAATTTGCATTAATTTGAACATATTTATTTGGGTACTTGGGTTATTGCTAAACAGTTTCTAGTTTAACTGATGTCCAGGCTCCTTTGTTTTTATCGAAGGCAGCCTCTTTTTATTTTTATAACACTTCTCATTGGCTGTTAAAATCTCAAACAAGTTATCAAGAACCTTTTTCCCTGAGCTTAAAACATAGAGAAAAGGATGGTAATGTTAATCAAGTAAGTTAAAGATCAGTTCCCTTAACTCTTTTATATGGTTGATATTTGTTTCTTTAACAGGGTTCTCACTGGAATCCGGGACATCAAGATCCATTTTTTTCTTTCTTTTTGGTCCTTTTTATTGAGTTTGTGTTTTCCCGACTAGAACAGTTTTGCTTTGTTGCATATTACCTGTTGCATTTGATCAAGTACAAGGACTGATTTGGGGCCTCTTTGTCTATGTCTTTGTCAAGAACAGCCAGTCGTCTTACTGAAATTGTTCATTATTATAGTTTGTTCTTCCATGTGGAGTTTCCACTATGAATCTAGCTGTCTGCATTGATTTTTGCTTTGCTATCTCTGCTACATATGTTCTGTAATTTCTGTTTTTTGCATATAACAATGTCATACTGAGTAGCGATTCATTTCATTTGGAGTTGGCCACTTTTGAAACTGTTTTCCAATTTTACACTAACCAGGGGAAGGAGAAATTTCTATTTATCTATTTAACCAAGTTTGTGTGATGATGCAATGTGTGTCACAAATTAAGAATATTAAATTACTGTTTACTTGATCTTGCATGTGTTTTCTACTTTTGAGTTTGGTATCTTATACACTGTTGATTGATCTATGATTAACAGGGTGGTGCTAAGAAAGTGATTATTTCAGCTCCAAGCAAGGATGCTCCCATGTTTGTTATGGGTGTGAATCACACCGAGTACAAATCGGACATCGACATTGTTTCCAATGCCAGTTGCACTACCAACTGTCTAGCTCCTCTAGCCAAGGTCCCTATCTACTTCTCTGTTAGTATTCAAAATTTAGCAGTATTTCTACACTGAAAATTTAAAATGGTTGTTTTTTCTTTTGTTGTAAATTTAACAGGTTATTCATGATAACTTTGGCATTGTTGAGGGACTGATGACTACAGTCCACTCCATCACCGGTGAGGACATTCTGTCTTATTCATCGATATATCTGTTGTTGTTTGTGAAAATTTTGGAATGGGAATTTGACCCATGTTTTGGCTTTTGTTTTTCTGGTATTCAGCAACACAAAAAACTGTTGATGGACCTTCAAGCAAGGATTGGAGAGGCGGAAGAGCTGCTGGGTTCAACATCATTCCTAGCAGCACTGGAGCTGCCAAGGTACTTGACATACATAAATCTAGTAGCATGATTGGCTGTTACATTTTCTTTTTTATTTATTTTTGGGTTCAACACCTATGATGAGATGGTCTTTGTTGGTTTTTTATTTGTCGTAGCTGATTGTTTTTTTTCCCATGAGAATATTACTTAGTTTCATCCCTGATTAGTTTGTGGTTGGTTGATTCAGTTTAGATTGTACTGCATGGACATATAATTGTGGTAGTAGTAGTTAAATAAAAATTTGGTTGCCACCCTAAAGGTATGATAATATGATATTGATGCTTCCCCTTTTATTCCTGAAGGCTGTTGGGAAAGTGCTTCCGGCTTTGAATGGGAAACTAACTGGGATGGCTTTCCGGGTTCCCACAGTGGATGTCTCGGTGGTTGATCTCACTGTTAGGCTCGAGAAGAAGGCCAGCTATGATCAGATCAAAGCTGCACTCAAGTAAGTAAAAGAACTAAAAGCAAAGAAGAAAACTAATTTTCTAGTTCTACTTTCATTTGTGCAGTGCTTAGTATTCATACCCCCTTTGTTCTGGGTATTTTCAATGTAGCATTAAAACTGTGGGTGCTTTGTACGAGAGAACAAAATCGGTTCTATATGCCCTTTTTAATTGTGCCGGTGCTTTATGTGAAAGTACAAAGTTGGTTCTGCATGCCCTGCATGATATGGGTCTTTTGTATGAAAAGGCAAAATTCATGGTGTGCAGTGCACATTTTCAATTAAATATTGGATTTTAATGGAAGGTGTGAGTTGCTGTTGTTTATGTTTGTTTGTTTTTCTTTGGAAACCAGGGGAGCATCTGAGGGAAAGATGAAGGGAATCTTGGGTTATACTGAAGACGATGTGGTGTCCACTGACTTCCTTGGTGACAGCAGGTGAGGAAAAATTCTCATAATATACTAAATTTTGCGTCTCTTTTTGGTTTGTGGATAACTATCATGAGGGTTTCTACTATATTTGTCCCTTTGGTTTGTGGATAACTATCATGAAAGTTTCTACCATCTCCATTATTTTTGAATTGTAACTGCAAGTTTCTTCTGTATTGTCCCTGGGGTTTTAAATCTTAAAAAGAGAACTAAACACCAGGCATACGCTTGCTCATTTTACAATTACAGTGGTGGAAACTGGATAATCTTTGACTTTGTTGTGCCTGGTCTCCCATTCCTGGTAAAATGTTCCTTCGATCCAGACTGTATATCCTCATGCTCTAGCTCTTTTTACAATCACATTGGGGGAAACTTGATAATCTTTGATTGCATCCTTCCTGGCCTCTTATTCTTGTTAAACCTGATTCTTTTCTGTTGTAAACCATCTGGATGCCTGATCATTAGGATAATTGGGGCAGCATAAATTTTGCAACTGAGCTAGTTCTTCTGGTTTGATAAATGGCCAATGTACAGTGCTGTGATATAGGGTAGGTAAGCTTCTCGTCTGCCTCCAATCTTACCGTGCTAAACATCTACAACCCTGGATTTTTTCTCCATGATTGAAGAAATTGGGAATCGAATTGAGGGATACCCAGTTCGTGCAATTAATAAAACATGTAAGGAGATTGGGCGATACTGAGTCGCCTCGCCTGATTAGGAGTTGATAGGAATAGATTGGAGATTTTTACTTACTCCCCTCTTATTTTTTCTCCTCGTACAAAACAATTTAGACTGCTTTGTAATTCATTTGCTTTTTCTTCTTCTTGTATCTTCTATCCATCTCGGTCGTCTGAGTCTTCCCGTTTTCTTTTCATTAATAAAAAGGAAATGATACCAGCACAACCATGTTTTGATAATTGCACTAAGTCATCTTGTCTTTTATTATTTAAAGAGCTGTCAAAGTTTATTAAGGTTATTACAATTCCCAAAAAACTCTCAAAAGCAACTAAAAAAGAAAAGACAAGCTGAGTTTGTGCAATTATTAAAACACGGTAATGCCAATATCAGTAGCCTGATAAAATTCTTCATCATTCTAAATAAAGACATCCACGTCCCTGTCGAGACGAAAAGCAAGAGTAGCTTTCTTTGATTATGATAAATAAGAGGAAAGTTATGTTGAGAAGAAGGGTGATTTTTATTTACCTATTTTAAAATGCAGGTCGAGCATCTTTGACGCTAAGGCCGGAATTGCTCTCAATGACAACTTTGTAAAGCTCGTGTCGTGGTACGACAACGAGTGGGGATACAGGTAATTCTTCCCACCAGTGATTTCCACTACTTTTCTTAATATATACCGTGATTTGAATCGGATATGAACTCCTTTCTGATGGAGTTTGTTAATTTTGCAGCTCTCGTGTGATTGATTTGATCATTCACATGGCATCTGTGTAGAGATAGTCCTCGGTTTGTGGCGGCATTTAGTAGTATGAGAAGAAGATGATTCTTTTCCTGGTATATTTCTGAGTAAAAATAAAAGTACGATATGTATCGGCTGAGACTGTTGCAGTGCTTTTGCATGTTTTGTTTAGAACACTATTTAACCAGTTTTTTTGTAGTAAGATCTTCATGTTAATTGTCTCTATTCTCTATTCTGCTTTGTCTCGACTCATCCGAGAAACATTAGCGGAGTAGATTTCGGTGGCCAGCCTCGGCGTATCTCAGTCCAGGCATGGGAACGTATAGTGGGAATTCAATGGTGCAATTTTCACCCCTCTCAAAACCAGGTTAATTTTACTCTGCAGATAAATCCGCCTCATCGTTGGCACTTCAAGACGTTCCAAATTGCTTGGTTTAGCATCATTGGATCCAGGCGGTCCATTGGACCATCCGAATCCGAACTTAAATGGACATGATCCATGTACACATTTTGGGACCCTATCCTAGGATACAAAATTATTACCGATTGGATCTAGACAGCCATCCTAAATCTGATTTTATTATATTATTATTGTATGAAAATATCCTCTAAGCTCACACTGGAGGTCTCGGCAGATATTTCGGAAGAGACGATATTTTCTCTTATTAAGCAACACTTCATTTTCCCAAAATTGGGTTATGTAGTTGGCGATAAGAAACAATAGGATCTTGTTCTTGCACAAGTTGAATTTGCATATAATTGCTCTACTAGCAACACCACCGATGCTAGTCCTTTTGAGCTAGTCTGTGGTTGTAATCCTCATGGCCTTCTTGATCTACTTCATCTTCCTATTACTACTAAGTTGAGCGGTAATGCGAAGACAATATCAAAGAAAATTAAGAAAGTTCATTATAGTCTGATCCAATATTGAGAATAACAAAAAAAAAAATTAGGTACGGGCGGAAAAGCGTAGGAGAAAGGCTAATAATATCAATGAAGGAGATCTTATATGGGTTCATCCACGCAAGGAATGTTTTTTCACCTCAGAAGTTTGACAAACTGTAAGATCGTGCGGATGATCCTTTTCAGGTGCTTAATAAAATTGGAGATAATGCATTCAAGATTGAATTATCCAGTAATTACAATGCTTCAACTACTTCCTATGTTGCTGATCTTATCCTATAATGACCCGGCCAACTCTCGTTGGGGAGATTGATGCAGGTGCATAATTAGGTAGTTTTTGAACCTGATTTTTGGACTTCTAGATGTTAGAATCTCGAAAAGTGGTAAACTAGGAACTTGTAGATTTCTTTCTTTTCTTTCCAACGAGTATAGGCATTCGAAAATCTGAAAAGAGATGGAGAGTTATGAATGTTTTAGCAGAATGTATCTGTTAGCTTAGTTTGTGAGTTCCTAAGCTATTAATAAGTATGTGAGTCCCTAACCAAGTAGTCGAGAAGCTTGAAAGTTTTTTTCTTGTGGATTCTTTCATTACAAGTTTAGCAACTATCTGTAGAAATGAATTTTGTTGAAAAAGAAAAGCTTTTCTAATTATTTGACAAGAATTTCACTTCTTGTTCTTCATCCAACACTCAATGGATTGAGTCTGTTCGGAGTGTTGAAAAAGAAAAGCTTTTCTAATTATTTGACAAGAATTTCACTTCTTGTTCTTCATCCAACACTCAATGGATTGAGTCTGTTGATCCGAACTGTATCATTATCAAAGCTCCGATAAAAACCGGCATATACCGGTGGTCATTTAAGACCGCCGGTAAAAAAAACAACATTTTTGTAGCGAAGATCTTTGAACCCATTAAAAAAGGAAAAGACAAGATGATTTTGTGCAATTAATAAACATGGTAGTGCCAATATCAATAACCTAATGAAATATTAGACAATGACCATAATCATTATTATCGTACTTTATTGGATAGAACCTGATGAAATCCGGTTAACATAAAAGCAAATGCACACAAGGACTATTTCAGCATTGACTAATAGCACAATCCCCCAGATAATGACCAAGTTTTTAACGATATTAAGCAATGGTCGGTAGAGAAACAAAGGAAAGGAGTTCTTCATCTTGTTCAAATTTGGCTAACTCTTGTTCCTCCATGTTGACGCAAACTTCTATTCCATCACCACTCCTCGTACCTATCAGTAGAATCATATCCTTGATGGGAATCGGGTGAAGGCCGACCCAAGTGGGCTTTTCCCAACCAAAATCAGCTTCATAGATAGGAAGGCCCACACCAATTACTAGTGAAGCAACAAAAGCCAATCCCAGATTTTGAGTGTTTCTCAGCTAAATCTTTCATTGGTTCGTAAACACTTTCAATCCCAGCTAGTCCTTGTAGTTCTTTCACGTAATCACAATCCACTTTCCTTATCGCATTCCTGAGTCGAACCTCTAAGCAACTCATCAAATCTTCTTCATTACACTCACTATCCATTATCTCTGTTGTAAATACAGGAACAAAGAGATTTCCAAAGGAGTTTTCTGGTAAAGGAGGGGTCAGGGGACATCCTTTTACGCAGACTCACATTATGCACTGCTACATATGCACCCATGAACCCTGACTCCTATTGAATCCTAATAACACATTTCCAAATTAGACCAGACACTGCCTCAACCTTGCTGGGTCGCACCAAAGTTCAGTCCTTCCTGATTCTAGCTCTGAGTTTTTCTATCTTGGTCGTTTCGGACACAAACCTCTTGGCAATAATTTTCTTTCCTGTGGGAATTTTGCCTTGTGGTACACTAACTGTTTCTCTGTGTGGGAAGACCACAGCCGAGTCGAAACTGGGTCAACTCACTCCGTTGGATCCACGGGCCGTGGCGGTCCAGCTGTTCAAGAAGGTAGTTAAGGAAGTCCCATCTCCAATATGGTGTAACATATTCACTCCAAGTGCCATACCCCCAAAGTAAAATATGTTAATTTCAGCGGCCCAGCTGTTCAAGAATGTAGTTTAGGAAGTCCCATCTCCAATATGGTGTAACATATTCACTCCAAGTGCCATACCCCCACAGTAAAATATGTTAATTTGAACCGCGAAAAGTACATCTCTTCCTGATTTTGATCTATAGAGATGGCAAGGGAGGAAATTTTCAAGCAATTCTAAATCGACCTCCACGAGAAATTCCGAGAGCCCACCATTAACGCGAACTCCACGCCCTCATCGTTACATTCTACGAAGCCAGGCTCTCTGATCCTACCTGCTAGTGGGTAGAAATGGGTTAAGGTTTCTGATAGAGATCTCTTAAGTTGCTGAGATTTCTCCATGTTTTTAATACTAGTAAAAATGCACGTGCTATCCAATTAAATTATCCATTTAAAATTGTACATACCACATCATAGGTTGATCTAAACCATCCATGTGATGGAACACAACATCAATAGGTTGTGCCCGTAAAATCATTTCCATAGGCTGATCTTAGCCCTCCAATCTATAGAGGTTTCCATGATTGTTGTTCCTCTTAAGGTGCGAAGAATTCGTCAATATTTTTACAGGTGTCCTGCATTCGTAATATCAACATTTCTGTAATTTGACCTGCACATAGTGACTAAAAGTAGTTTTTCGTCGTCATTAGGGGTGCAACAACCAACCCAATTAGGGTTGGGTTGGATCGGGCTGACCCGATTTGATATGGTACCAATTGTTGACCACCTCAACTCAAGCCGGGTTGTTTTGGATTTTGAGGACCAATAGTGAGTCACCAATAATCAGTTTTTAACTCACAATCAGTCCGCAAAATCCAAACCAAATAGGGACTAACAATTAACAAAGGGAAATATTATCCGCACTACTATATTTTGATGATCACACTCCTCAAGTTATTCAAGTACGGTGTGGCCCGCACCATAGGATTATCCAAACCGTCCATTGTGGACTGTGGAGACTATTTCAATGTTGAAAAAGAAAAACACAAATATACAGAACTTATGAAACCTAAATTCGGGTTTCGGGTCGGGTTGCCCGAGAGCCCAACCCGACCCAACCCGATTTCCAATTGGGGTTGATTTTTCCCAACCCAACCCAACCCAACCCGATTTGCTAAAAAGTTTAACCCGACCCAACCCAAATTCGGGTTGAACCCGACCTGCGTGGGAACATCCAAGCAACAACGACGGTTTGAAATTATATATAGTGCTAATGTCCTGACTACCATATTTGATAATGGCACTACTCACCATATTTTGATGATCGCACTCCTCACTCTATTAAAATGTACGGTATGGCATGTACCCTGTGTCGATAGATTTCGTATGTAGATTACGATTTTACCCTGAAATAATTTCTCAAAGAGATAGATGTTAGAAATCAGCAAAGGGGTTAATGGTAAAAGTGTAATGCTGACGTGTAAATCTTAGATAAAAAGAAAAGAAATTTCTTTTGGATGGGCCACTTCCTACATAGGTTGTGCCCCAAAAATAATTTGCATAGGTTGATCCGAACCCTTTGATCTATAGAGGGTTATAGGCATGGTTTTAAATTTCGACCAAAATCCGAAATTTCGAACAAACCAAAATTTCATTTTTTGTCGTTTACCAAATTTCAGACCAAAATTTCGGTAATTTCGGTCCAAAATTTCGATTAAATGCCATTATTTATTTTAGAAAAAAGAGTGTTACAAAATTTCAGCTGAATTTTGGGAATTTCGGTCAAAAATTCGGTCTTGAATTTCAAACCAAATTACCAAATTTCGATTTTCGGTGGGATCCGAAACGGTTACGGAAACTGAAATTTTAAACCTTGGTTATAGGTTGATCTAAATCGTCCATGTAATGGAACACAACATCAATCGGTTGTGCCCGTAAAACAATTTCCACAGGTTGATCCTAGCCCTCCAATCGATATAGGCTGATCCTAGCCCTCCAATCGATAGGGGTTTCCATAATTGTTGTTCCTCTTCAGGTGCCCGGAATCTATCAATATTTTGCAACTGTCCTGCATGAGTAATATATAGTAGTTCTTTCATCATTGTCATATGTCTTTACCTTTTCTTGGTAGTTTTTTGCTGTAATTGTCATAGACAGGTACCCGTGTCGGTACTTTTCATATGTAGATTACGATTTTACCTTCAAATAATTGCTCATAGAGACAGATGTTAGATATCAGCAATGGGGTTAATGGTAAAAGAGTAATGCTGACGTGTGGATCAAAAGGTGGGGCACAAGCGGAAATATCGGTAAATGACACAAATGCCCTTACATGTGGGATACAATTGGAATTATGGCAGTGGGACACCAGCGGAAATAACAGCAAAGGGTGGAAGAACTTAACCCACTATTCCGCCTTTATATATAGTAGTTAGATTGTTGTAGCCATAGCCATCAACAGTATAGAAAAGAGTCAGAGGAATATATTGTGAAGAAAATTGCTCATCTAGCACAGAGAGTTTGAAGATACGGATGTGATCCGGAGTTGGAGAGGATGGTTTTACAGTTTCAGTGGAGATGACTTGAACTTCCCACATCTTGCCGTTCAAAGCAATCAATGGTAGGACTAATATGTGAAGAGAGTTTGCGCTTCTTTCTTACCCCACCAACTTACCTTCTTATAGGACCATGATATTTTCACCCCCCTTTCAGTACGCATTCGCCCCTCTTTTAACGTGATTTGACATCAAAAAGTGTTAAAGTTGCTTACTGTTCACTTTATAAGGGGGGTGAATGCAGAGGGGGTGAAAATATCATCTCCCATTCTTATAATACGTAAAATCTAGTATTGTGCTTCTTAAATATTAATACTGTTCAACCGGGTATTCTTAAATGGGTTAATGATATTTTACACTCATTCAGTCATTCCCAATGAAGAAGTCTTAAAACATTTGTAAAATTCTCAAAACATTCTTAAAATGGGTGTAAAATATCATTTCCAATGCACTTAGTGTTAGCAAAACCCTTCTTAAATAAATTAATAGGGTTTAGTTCGCAAGGGAGACAAAGCTATACATTCTTACTGCATGCCAATGGATGAGGCGCACTTTACATTGGCCCGTGGTTTTGAAGTCACAAGACCCACAAGCGGTAGATTTGGTAGGTTAAGACTTAGTTCGCATATTTCAATGTAAGGTAGGCAAAAAAGTTTAAACGATCCTTATTGATGATGGCACGTACATGAACGCCTAAAATTTCTCAATTAAGAGACCAAGAAAGTTTAAACGATCCTTATTGATTGATTGAGAGAGAGAGAGAGAGAGAGTGGGGGGGGGGGGGGGGGCGGGGTGAGGGAGAGAGATTTTAGGGATTTGCAAGGTGACATAAGAAAGGGTAAAATGGGTAATAGGCAAAATCAAAAGATATTTATGCAGTGATTGGTAATGAAGAAAATATTGGGGGGATTTGTGTAGATATGTTTTTATCCAAGGGGGTTTCAAGTAGTTTTCCCAAAAAAAATATCACTTGGGCTCACTTTGTTGGAAGATCAAAACCGTTCATTTGTTGCTACCCAATGTAAATAGGCCTTGCCCCAATAATCATCTCTCTAAGATGATCTACACTACAACAAAAAAGGTTTTCATCGGCAGTCTTGATCGCTAGTGATTGGCAATAAAACCGCCAGTGCAAGTATGATCGGCGGTCATAGGACGGGCAATAAATACATCGTCAGTGATTATTTTATCGGCGGTTAGGGCCGCCACTAAATAGACTGCCGGCGTATAGCACCATACAACGGAGGTTCTAACCGCCTCTATACAGGGGATTTACTCTTTGATTACTTTCATTTAGCAGCAATAAAAAACTCCCATTAAACTTTGACTATACAGTGGCGGTCTTAGATGCCAACGTGGAATCAATGTAGACCATTTACTAGGACACTCCTTTGAATCACCATCAAATCATCTAGACCCTTGGATCCTGGATAAACGGACAAAGTCGACGAGAAATTTTTTGTTCTATTTGATTTCTTGTTCCGCTGCGCATAGCGATTCTGCTTGGGTGTAAACCCTTCCAACATTATTTGTTGCATATCAGTTCATATAATCTTCGTGTTCTTATGTATACAAATTTTCTTTTGTTAGTTTCTTTTGTGAAAACCCTTCCAACAGTTCCAACAAGAACATGCTCTTTTACAAGTGGTAGCAAAGAATCCTAAAGTTATGAGTGTATATTAGTAGCAAATATCATCAAAACCCTAGAAACATGTTACATTCCTTAGTGGGGGCCTGCCAAACAGCTCTTTGAACGGTACGTTCCCTGAATCCGTGAGGTCCCATTGTCCCAAGGGATCGAATGGATTCCCACACGGAAGTCCCTTCCTTCCCATAAGTTGGGGATGGGGGTTGGAAAGGGATGTTCTCCCTTCTCAGGGAGACTCTGATCCAAGTCATGGGATTCGGATGCCGAAGTCTTAGGTGGTGGTGGTATTGGTGTTTGGTAGGGGGAGGGGTCTCGGAGGGTGACTAGGCATGAGAGTATGTGAGACCCAGTCTGGTACGAGACAAGTTTAAAGGGCCTAGCCTAACACTTTGCTTGATGCTGGGTTTCTGCGAAACCCGCCTTTTTTTCCGTGTTCTCTTCGTTTCCTCGGAAACTTTTTAGTCAAACGTGGAAAATATTTTAAATTACGGGGAAAATAAATTTCCTCGACTTTTCTCCTCGTGCGTATATCAACCATCGGAAACCCTTACCTTTCTCTCCCACCTCCATTGCAAACCAGGTACTCTCTCCCTGTCCCTCTGTGTCATTTTTATCTCTCTCTTTTTTCAATTTCCGGTAACTTGAATGAGGGCTTCATATGTGGAGATCGATAGGTTGTGAAGTTTGAATGAGAGTTTGAATAAGGGTTTCGAACAAAGTCAAGAGAAACCTAGCTTTCCATTTTTTAGAAATCCCTGAAATAGGGTTTCATTTGTCTCTCATTGTGTATGAATCATTTGCTGTAAATTTGAATTTAGAGATTAGGTTTTTTAATTTTTGATTTTTTTTACAGATTTGGGGTTTTTTTTTTAGGGTTTGGATTGTTCGGTAGTTTTGGGGATTGAATAGTTAGGTTTTTAAACTTGGGTTCTGTTACTGTTGGGTTTTTTTTATTGTGTTACAGATTTTTGCTTTTTTTTTTCACAGGTCTTGATTTAGAGTTTTGATTGTTGGGCTGGGGTTATGGGAATGAAAACATGGGAAAAGTTTCATTTTTTTACTTCTTTCTTGGAAAAGACTGTACAATGTCTAAAATTCGTCTCTTTACAAGCTTCTAGTTTATCTTGCTTGTGCCTTGCATCTATAAAGTTCACATTCAGAGTTTTAATTATTATTGGTATTTTTTTTGTTGTGTTATAGGCCCCTTTCCATGTCATGTTTGGGGTTTGTTTTAATTGTGATTGTTATTGTTTTTGGATGTGTTACATGCCGGGGTTAATTGAGTCATTTTAAAAATTAGCGAGCTTTTCCCCCTCTGAAGACCTAAAAAACAGAAAAAATTGTGTTTGCGACTCTAACCTAAAACCCCAAAACACCCAAAACGACTGGGAGCATATCCGCTGTTTTTCTAATCATTTCAGAACTCCTTTTCTCCATTGGTATGTTTTTCTAATCTCCTGTTCTTGTTTTACAAACCCTAGCTAGAGTGGTTCTCTTTGTTTTTTTTGGCGGGGTATATTGTTTTGGATCTAATTATGTTTCTACCTGATTTTGATTTTATAACCAGTACATTGTAGAGTTTAGAAATTTGTGATTCAATGAAATCTTCAGACTTTAGTTCAGATATTCGAGTGCTTGATGAAATGGTTGAGAGGCAATTGATTTTGTGAAAGTATAGTAGTCTTATATCCATCTGCTGTAGTTATCTATAATTTTGTTTGCACACACACACCCATGTTCCTAGATTGTAGAGTTTAGAAAATTATGATTCAATGGAAACTCAAAACTTCAGTTCAGCATATCAGCTGTTTGATGAAATGGTTGAGAAAGATTTGATTTTTTGATAAAGCATACTAGTATTTTGACTATTTTCCCTATTTGATGTAGGTATCTGCATTTTTGCGTTCATTACTGTATATAAACACCATGAGAAAGATTTAGTAGCTTTTTTTAATGAAATAGATCTTTATTAATAACGGAAGACTGAGGTGATCACAAGTACAATAGAAGCAAATACAACGTTACTCCACGGGAGATGAATAATGGAAACTGTGGAATTCTTTTAGGTTGAAAATCAAAGAGCTCCAGACGCTGACCATCAAATCCTGCCTTAGGAAACTTGTCAGCTCCACTATTTGCAGACCTCCATATGTGATGGAAGTGCACCCTATGACCCTCTGTGCGATCCTGAATGTCTTCAGTGGTGTCGGCTAATCTCCAAGGGTAAGAAGTTTTGTTGTTCATCCCGCCTAATAATGTTGAGCGATTCTTCTTCCACTGATATATCCTTGATGACTCTAAATCAACTAGATGGATCCCTTGAAGAATCGCCTTTACCTCCGCCTCATTAGAATCACTCTGGCCAATAGCCAGAGGAAGCCTACAAGGTGGACTAGTGGTTTCCCTTAGGACACCACCCGTTCCTACTGGACCCGGGTTGCCTAGTGTCACAGGCCTTCAGTCCGATGACGAGGTTCGTGCGGCACTTGCGATGTCTTGTGACGGATGCAAGCCAACCAAGTAGGATTTTAAGCCCTAAACTACTAAGCAAGCACAAAAGGAAAAGCTAAGTTCACATGCACACAAGAAGCAATGGACACGAAGATGCAAACAATAATCTTTATTGCTGAATCTCAAGTGAGGATACAATAGGATGTTGCCAAAAGGCTATGACTCCTAAGGGGGACCCAGTCACCCATTGACTAGAATGGATCCCTGCTAAGATAACCACTAGCAAGCACCAGTCGATGGCCAAGCAAGCTCCCGGGGGGGAGGGGGGCGCGGGTGGGCAACCTAGATGCTTAGAGAGGAGTGACACTCTCCTCAAAAGTCTCTGTAGGACATATTTGCTACAAATTAATACCGATTGTGCCCCCACTATTGACATCTACCCACATTTGTTCATATGGTACAATAAGAAATTCGCCATAGGCCACGAAAACAACACTGGATGAAATGGTCCCGTGACATTCCCCCAACCAATTATGTCTATGCCTCTGTCAACTCCTCTTCCAAGTAGGCACGGACTCGATATTGCTGCACGTGGAGCTTCTCCTTCTCCTTGGATTCCCAACTGGCTTTTGATTTTGCTAGGCCTTTTCACTTCACGAGGTACTCTATTGTTGGCTTATGGGAACTTCTTTGTGGCACTACGTGTTCAAGTATGATTGGTGCAAACCTGGAAGGGTTCGCGACAACAACCAAGACCTAAATGTAGCTCATGGGAATTAAACCTGCAATATTATTAACCATAACATGCCCAAATAATCAACATAAACAGAAGTAATTAATTCAGCCATCAACCCAAGTATGGATAGCTTTAAAGATTGAAAATCAATGCGAACTTGATGCTAAATCAATCATCATCTGAAGATGATGGTCCATTGCATTTAAAAGAACCAAACGGAGTCTAAAGCAAAGAAAACCTGAAAAATAACACTTGCTGTCCAGAATTTTGAATGGTTAAAACTAGGGCCCACAAACCCTATTCAAGGGTGAAAAGCCTCCTATGGCACTAATGAGGGACAAGGGTTAAACCTACCATGAAATGAGGGCTAAGAAGGCCAAGAAATGAAGGGTTTAGGGTTCTAAAATACCTTCCGGAAAACGCAGCAGCACTTTCACCCAAAAAATACTCACAACGGGTCCCAAAAGAAGATGGTGGAAAAGTCCGAGGCGTGAATCTTGTGCGGGCAGCAGCAACCTCCAAGAGAACCTTCGGAATGTGCAAGGAAATGGTGAAATGATTGAAGAATGGGTGAAAGAAGAGTGAGATGGTGATCCACAAATAGAAAAGGAGATTAAAAGGGGTGAAAATGGTAGAGAAGAAAAGTAGAAGAAGTAGAAAGAAGAGAGGTGAAATATTAGGGTAGAAGATGTTTGAAGGAGATGAGATGAGAAGAAAAGGTTATAGACGGAAGAGATGAGAAAGGAGGAAGAAAGAGGGAGAAAACTCACCTTGGGTGTGAGTTTTGGGGGAAGAGAACGCCCATGGCGTGTGGAGAAGAAGAAGGAGAGGAATGGCCGTCGGTTCTCTCTTGGGATGCCTTGCACGTTTTTTCCAAAACACAAAACTGTTTTTTCTCCCAAGGCTCTATTATATAGTAAAGTTAAAAGAGTGGGCCCAAATCTCTACTTAATTCCCCATGTGCTTTAAAAGAACTTAATTGAAACCCATTGTCTATCCTACCCCTCTCACACTACTTATGAAAATAAGCCTTTCTCAACAAATGAAAAAAAGGGTAGGGGTAAGTGAGGCTAGTGTCTGCATGTGAGTGGGCCCTAGTGATGTGGACATCCCCTCACATCTAGGGAAAACCAGAATAATAGTAAATAAGTCCAATAACACTAAAATATAGCAATCTAATGGTCCATAAAGCAAATAAATGATGATCCAACTGTTGGATCACATCAGGTTCTCCCCGTGTCGGAAGAACTAACATCTGTAAGGCGCTGAAATAAATCCTCGCGAAGCCTGCGTAACGCTGTCTCATCAATCCAAGTGCCATCCTTCAGCGGATGATCCCTCCATCGAAAAAGGTATCGTCGATGTGATCCATGGCGGGTATCTGCCGTACGTACGTCAACAATAACCTCAATCTGCTCCTCTGCGAAAGGGGTCGCTCGAAATGGTAGTGTGTTGATGTCGTCTGATCTGTGCTCTGGTGGGTCTCCGTGAAACTAGTACAGGTCGGCAACGTTGAAGACGGGAGAAGTGCTTGAACTTGCCTTATGCTCCAACTGGGAAACGTTCTCGTTGAAAGTACGCCATCACCCAATCACCCTCGCTGAATATCTGCTCTCTGCAGTGTCGATCTGCTACTACCTTGTATTTCTCAGTACTCGCACGCAACCGCTCCAACACCTCTTGTTGTGCCTCTTTTATGTGCTGAGTGAGGTCCTCGACTTCAGCACTACTACGTCTGGGGTACGTTATGTTGGTACGATCAAGTAAATGGGGAATAAGATAGCCTCATAGCCATAAATAATCTCAAAGGGTGATCTGCCAGTGGATCTGCAAGTGGAACTATTGTATGCAAATTCTGCTTATGTAGAATCAAGTCCCGCTGATGTGGTCTCTCGCCAGCTAAACATTTCAGTAAATTTCCCAAGCTGCGATTAACCACCTTTGTTTGCCCATCTGTCTTGGGATGATATGCGCTATTGAATTGAAGTTTAGCCCCCATTTTGCTCCGTAGAGTTCTCCAAAAATGACTCAAAAATCTAGTATCCCTATCTGAAGTGAATGACCTAAAATCTTCCCTTTTTTCCTTCTCTACCCCTCCATTTTGTTTATTTCTTAGGTTCTCACAGATTTTTGGGTCATTTTCATGTTCGGATGCTAGAAATTATCTTATGTTAGCGATTTATTTGATGCATATCTCTTGCTTGCTTAATTGACCAAAATATTCGTTCTATTCATTTGTCTTTGCCTCGATTTATTTTTACAGTTTGGTGACTATCAATGGGAATATGTCATTCGGATCATTGTTCTCAACGAATTTTGGTTGTTTGTGGATGTTTTGTAGGTTTTTGTTTCCGGTTGTCTTTGGTTTGGATGCTAGTGAAAGATGGAAGGAGAAAAAGATGTAATTGTCTGGTTAAGGAACCCTTTTACCCTAATTGAGGAAGTGGATGCTAAACGAGATTATTTGAGCTTGCTTGAGGGACTTTGTCCTTCGCTCCTCGAGGAATTACCTTCTATTAATCTCTAGTTTTGTTAGGGTGAAAGGGTATCTAAAATGTTTTTATGAATGATTAAGTGAAGACTCAGTAGTTTCTAATGGAGATTAAGTTTGATCTATGGAATTGTAATGTCTCTTTGTAGGCACAATAGGTTTCTTTTGGGCATAAGAATCAGTCCTATGCCTTTCATATGTTATAATTAGGGGTACTCCTAGTCCCCTCTGTTGTAATGCTTTCATTATATGAATATAATGTCACTTGTGAAAAAAAAAAAATCTAGTTTATTTTTTATTTTTTATAGGTAAGCTGAGATTGAACCTCCGACTACATGATGGAAAACCAAGGCCTTAACTAATTGATCTAGAGGCTCAATCCCCGAGGAATTTTAATCTTGTTATCTACCTAAATGTATAGCAAATTAATTTTCTCCATATTTTGGCATTGTTTTCATTTCTCCACTTTCCTTGTAAATAGAAAGAGTAGAGGAAAAGAAAACACTCGAGAAAACCAGATGGAAAACTTGAACGATACCTCCTTATCCCGGTCCTCTTCCTCGAGTACTATGGTGGCGGGCCGGAAGAGGAAGCGTTTTATGGAGTTAATTGAGTTAGAGGAAACATTGAGCAGGGTAAAGGCAATGATTTACAATGAAGAGTTGGCTTCTAAACTAGTGCCAACACCGAGAGAAGTCATTAGGGACTTCTTGAATAGACAGTGGAAGCTCTTCAAAGAGGTGGCTAGCAGGAGGCCGGAACTACTTTTTAGTGTAACTGGGTCGCATAATGTTAAAGAAACCCACTCACCGATGCATAAGCACCCCCTTCTTCAACAAGGTCTTGGAGGATGAAAAGAAATTGTGGCGTTTACGATGGGAAGAAGATAGGGAGACAGGAATTAAGACAGTTAAGGCTATGATTAAATAGAAAAGAGCACCTTAAGTAATGGACCCAAATGTCGAGGAAGCCCTAGCCATTAATCTCGACGATGAGGTTTTTGCATCTGAGATGGAAAGACTTTGTCGGACTTACAAAAATACTCATCTTAAGGAGAGCATCTTGAAGTCCAGTAGTAGGATGTACAGGTTTAGGATAGTACATATCAGGTTGCTGGAAGGTTTGTCGTTAGGGGCCTTGGATTGGAGGTATTTTGTTTTCTTTTGGATGATGATAAGTTTAGAATGAGCTATCCTTATGGAGGGAATGTTGCTGAAGTGGCTTGAGGAGTTTTTGGATTAGGGTCGATTGGTGATTCACTGGATCCCAAATATTGTAAATCACGAAGGGACTCCTGGTCCCTCACCTCTGTAATTCCCTAATCAGTTATAATATATGTCATTTTTCCAAAAAAAAAAAAATTTGAAGAAAAACTAGATGCATCAAGAATGAGCTTCTTTGATGTATTCAATGGTGTCTTGGTAATCCTTATATCTTACATTCAACCTTTTATTTTTAAATATGGCCATTCATATTATTTTCCTTTTATTTTCGATTGGCGATTCTTGATATTCTTGTAACATCTATTAACTCTTTCTTCATCCATTTTAGTTTAGCAGAACAGTGATAAACTGCTAACGTGTATTGTTTTCTATGCTTTTTGTACAAGATCGTCATTAATTTCTCTGAAATATGCCTAAGAGCTAGTTTGTGTGTGCTATTGGGGTGCAACATGGGTCGGGACGGGTTGAGCTTTCGCTAAAAAGAGAATTGAAATAAACTTGAACCCGATTTAATGGTAAAAGCGCAACCTGAATTTCCAAAAATCGACCTGAGTTGCACCCCTAATTTTGTTGCAGACGCATTGGCATGTAAATTTGCTGGGTTAGAGTCGTTAGACAGATTTACTCACTTTGCACCCAAAGCCAATTGCGTTGCCCGACCTCACTCTCCCTGAGTAGATTCTTTTCTAATAGGTTATGGGGTTCTTGTCCAGCTTGTTGCCTCTTAAGAAAGTGTAAAAATATAACTAAAAACTTAATTGCATTATTCGGTATCAAGGAAACACATGAAATCTAATAATGTAACAAGGAAATACATCAAATCTAATAGTGTACGGCACCGTAAAAATAGTATGTGAATCTAGGAATTGAAGGAACAATTTACTTGTTCCTATATTTGTGCATAATTTTTTCATCACCATAGGAAACAGAACGATGTTTTGGTCATCTTCTCAAGGTGATGCGGATTGTAGGCCCAAGAAGAGGCATATTTGCCCATTAAGACTTTTAGGGATTTATTTCCATGTTATTTAGTTTTTAGGATTTTATTTCCATGGTATTTAGTTTTAGGGCTTTTATTTTTTATGTTATTTAGAGTTAAGGAATTTATTTATTTCCATAGAATTTTATTTCCGTTGCCTATATATTGGCTGCATGTATTAGAGATTATTACTTTTGATGATTAACTGAGATTATTGCTTGGTTTATAAGGAAGCTGACATTCCGGTATATTCGGGGGTGCAGGAACATGCGCTTGATCTCCCTGTTTTCTGTTGCTGCCACGAGGAGGAAGGGGGTCAGAAGTATTCATTCCCTCATTCCTTCACTATCTCTTGCATTTGCTCGTGAAGTCTTCATATCTAACGACTATGCTCTCTCTCCTTGTCTGCCCTTCACTCGCCAATTTGCCACGATCACAGCTAGTCATAATGAACAAGTAGAAGATTTGACCAGAGATTCTTACCTTGAATTGGAAGAAAAAGAGCATGCTCAAAAAATTAAAAGCGTCATAGCAAAAGTCCATATTGGAACATGCGAGGATGATGTTCTCCAATCTCTCCTCCACAACCAAGCTTCTTGTAGTATCCAACCTTCAAACCGTCTGGTTGAAAAATTGCTCCAAAGATATGGTGATGACTGGAAGTCCGCTTTGGGTTTCTTTCAATGGGCGGGTTCGCAACCGGGATATAAACACACACCGGAAGCCTATGATAAGATGGTGGATATTTTGGGGAAGATGAAGCAAATACAAAAAATGTGGAAGTTGGTAGAGGTGATGTGTGGGGCCGGTCTCGTAACGCTTAACACAGTTGCCAAGGTCATGAGAAGGCTCACTGCTGCAGGAAAAGGGGAGGATGCCATTAAGACATTTTTTGACTTGGAGGCTCTGGGCTTAAAGAAGGATGTTGAATCCATGAACCTCTTGCTTGACGCTCTTTGCAAACAGAGGAGGATTGAGCGTGCCCGCGACGTCTTTTTAGAGCTCAAGGTCCACATCCCTCCAAATGCTCATACTTTCAACATTTTTGTCCATGGTTGGTGCAAAGCCAATAGAACTGATGAGGCGAATTGGACGATCCTAGAGATGAAAGGCCATGGCTTTCGCCCTGGTGTCATCACCTACTCAACGATCCTCCAAGCATATTGCGACAAATCCAATTTTTGCAAAGTGTATGAGCTTCTAGATGAGATGCACGCCCAAGGTTGCCCTCCAAATGTTGTTACCTACACCTCCCTCATAAATTCACTTGCGAAATCAGAAGAAATTGAAGAGGCATTAGAAATCTTTGAGAGGATGAAGGCAGCCGGATGTAAACCGGATATATTGTCCTACAATTCCTTGATCCATATACTTGGAAAAGCAGGCCAATTAAGTAAGGCCATTCATGTTTTTGAAGTGGAGATGCGCTTGGATGGAATCTCCCCTAATGTGTCTACCTACAACACTATGATCTCTACTTTCTGCCACCATTTGCAAGAACAGAATGCCTTGAATGTTTTGAGGGAGATGGAAAAATCAGCATCTTGTAAGCCTGATCTTCAAACGTATGATCCTTTACTGAAATTATGCTTTAAAACAGGAAAGATAGATAGCAATTTGCGTGAACTACTGAGTGACATGGTTAATTTACATCATTTGAGTCTCAATCTTGCAACTTATACACTCTTAATTCATGGGCTTTGTAAAGCAAGCAAGTGCGAGTGGGCATGCCTTCTCTTTGAGGAGATGATAAGCCAAGACATAACACCCAGATATCGAACATGTCGCTTGCTTTTGGAAGAAGTAGAGAAAAAGAATATGAATGACCACGTAGACAGAATTAAAGCTTTGATGAAGCAAATCAAGAATTCCTCTCATTAAACATTGGAGGGTCAACATGTTTACTCTTGTGGTATGATTTGTTTGGCAAGCTTCATGTGAATCTTTACTTGAGCACTCCATCAATATATGGCATTATTTCACAAGTTCGTAATAAACATTTTCCTTTTAAACAAATTTATAATGGTGATCTTAGGTTTTGTCCTTACATTTTACCATTAAAAAATGGTGATCTTGATGCTATCTATCTTATATAGCTGATTGAAACAAATTCTGTGTGAAAAAGAATGAAAGGAGCTGGTGCTGCCGAAATAGAACAATAATCACTAGTTTCTAAGTAAAATTCAACCCCTAGTACATACCTCATTAAATCAAAAGGAGAGTAAGCTATGGTATTGCTGCAAAATAAAACAAGGGGTAGAAGGCAAAAAAACATTTTAATAAATTTCAGTTCTCATAATAATGGTTCCAAATTCTGCTCAAAGAAGGCCTCTTATATAATCCATTTGCTTGCTCTTTTACATCCCCAAAATCCTCCCAAAGAAAGGACTCCTAATCCTAGACAGTTCCAACTTGAAAGAAAAAAATCCTTGGCAAGCTAGAGTTATTTCAGAAGAAATTCTAAAATAATCCTTGGGAAGCTAGAGTTCTTTCAGAACATAGGAACATTTCAGAGGAAACTAGCCCATCTACTTCTCTATGTAGAAAGATGATATAGCCTCCAAGAACTGACTTATATTACATAGATTTTGCACACAGTTGAGGAAAGTGTTTTGCTATTCCTTTTCTGTAATTGCAATATCTGTACAGTGAAACAATGATGATGATAATCTGAAGCTTCTCATGGAATAAAAGACATAATTTCACAACAAGAAGATTCTAAAATCAACCAAATAAATTGCCAGTAATGAGCGAAAAGCTCGGAAAAATTTGTGATCCAATCAAAACATATAACCTAGAGTTTTCAATAGGTCAAAGCTGCTTAATTTATCATCAGAAACTTTGCTAATCTGATGAACAACCTATGAACCGACCATGTCCCAAAAACAACTTGAAATGGAACTGAGTAGCATTCCCATGCCCTTCTATACACTTTCTTATTTGAATATGTTCAGACAATAAAACACTCCAACCAGCAGACAGTAAAACATGTTTAAATTGACCCAGTTTCATACAATCCATGAGACCAAAAGCACAGGAAACAAACTTAATGAGAATTGATTCAGTATGATATTTGCTAGGTATAGACTAGTTGGGACCCCTCTTGCTTGATATGTGATAGGTTTAATGGGCATAATCTAACGCCTTCCATCAATAGCTTTGGTACTTTTGGTGATTCATTAGGTGGCTAACACCCTAATTATTGGACACTAAGTAAACGTAGAAGAGTGACAAAGTGAGAAAGAGGGGAGGCAAAAGAGAGGATGTGAAACTATTCAACATGTTAAATCCAAGTTGAAGAAGTTGAACAAGAAGAATTATTGGAATGTGGCAGAAAGGAGTGGAACAAGGAGTCCTCTCTCTTGGATTTTTCTTTCTGCATATCGATCCGTTGATCTCTTGATCTTTAGTCATTCATTGTGTGTCCCTTGCCCGTCACGCAGGTTAATCCCACCGACAAGAAACAAAGGCGGTTAATGATAGAGGATTACGGCTCTGCAAATCCTTTCCGGTGTGTTGATGATCAACTGTGAAAGGTATGCTTTGTAATTAATGTATATTTTGTTTCACCATATGATCCATTGCTTTATTTCTAAAGAATTATCTGTTTTCTACTTGAAATCTTGTTAAAATCACTATTAAAAATCTATCGTTTACTAATTAATAATCACTAAAAACTCATAGTCATAATAAAGTCTTTCTGGAACAACTAGCACGGGTGCAGCCTAAAAGCTCTTTCTCACACTAAAACTGAGGCTAAATCAAGATCTTGGAGCCACTAAAGGCTTACAGGAATGTTCTTCTCTACCCTTTGTTTCCTTTATTTATTTCCTTTAATAGTTACTTACATTACTGTGGGTGGAAATTTTCCAGGGGGTGATGCCGTGATGGTGTAACATGTGAAGAAAATGTCTCTTTGTTTGCATCAATGAAATTTCTTTCTCACCACTCCTATTGACCTATATTAAAACTACATACAATTATATAATCAAATGCTGGACGTAAGTATAACTAACCACCTACAGAACAAATCCAGGTGAGTCCCATGTTTCGTTGTTTGTTCGAGGGCATTTACTATAAGGATGTGGCAAGGATTTCTTCTGCTTCTACAAAATTTCCATGTGAATGCTTGACTCCTTAGCATCAAACGGTTTCGATTATCTTCAGTTTTTTTTTTACAGAACAAAATGGAAGACTAGACAGGGACTGATTCCCACCTTTTATATCTGGGATTTGCTAGGGACCACCGCAGAAGGCATTTCGCGGACCGGCTGTTGCATTAGCGAGCAGCCACATCAGATGAATTAAATGAATAAGACAAAATATGTTGAAAAGTGAACCTATGTGGCTGCATAAGTAAGGCCCATAATTTCACAACAAAATGTTTTGATAAGACGGGGCCAATCATTTTACACCCATCCCTACCCAACCTATGCATATGGTGGGGGCCACCATTTTTCACCCTTGAGTGGACACACCATCCACCCAAGTCCATGCACAGTGTCCACAATTTTACACTAATCTTTGATAGAGTGGGTCCCACCAACTCAACTCAAAACCATGCATCAGGTGTTTTACGACATGTTTTTGTTGAGGTGGGTCCCACAATCTCCCCCGAGCCCATGCACAGGGGGTCATTTTACACCTTATATTTTGATGTGGTGGGCCCATTATTTTACACCCATGTATAGCGTGGGCCAAGAATGCTAGTATTATATCTTGAAAATAAAGAGAGGAGTGGCATTGCAAAAGCGAAGGGGTGTGGTTATCAGCTCTCAACCGCAATACCAACCACTGTAGAAAAACCCCAGCTTGAGTTGTAAGTTGCGTAACATTTGTGAACATTTGAGCTCTTATCTTTCCTCCCAACCTTCAAAGACGACCCCTTTTGCAACTTGCATTTGCTAGTCAAACACCAATATGATAATAAAATTAAAAGAAAAAATGTTCTTTTGTTTATCAATTTGGGGAGTAGATTTATCACTCCCCTTTCATTTATCTTATTATCAAGAATTGGTTAATTTTTTACCTGCGCCAGTAGGTTAGTAAAAGCTGGTGCGAGGTCGCATATATAAGATCGGTCCAGGAACCTCACGCAGTAGGGGTTGTAAAACTAGGGGAACCTCACTTAGTAGGGTTGTGAAACTAGGAACTTCTTCCACTAGGGGTTGTGAAACTAGAGTTCCCTCACCCAATAGGGGTTGTGAAACTATGAACCTCGTCTAGTAGAGGTTGTGAAACTAGACTTACCCCACCCAGTAGGGGTTGTGATACTGGGAACCTTGCCTAGTAGGGGTTGTGAAACTAGACTTACCTTGTGAAATTGGGAATCTAGTCTAGTAGGGGTTGTGAAAGTAAGCTTACCTCACCCAGTAGGGGTTGTGAAACTAGGAGCCTCAACCACTAGGGGTTGTGAAACTGGGAAAACAAACCCAATTCATTCCAACTCGTCCCAATTTGGAAAATCAGATTGGGTTAGGATTAAGAAATTCAAAGGCAGGTGGGTTAGGGTTGACCCAGCTTGACCCAAGAATTGGGTCGGGTCGGGTTAGGGTTAAGGTTTTGGGTCCACGGTTGGGCTAGGGTTGGCCTCAACCCGACCCAACCTGGCCCGAGTTGCACCCCTAATTGATGGCTATGTCTAGCACATAGATGTGGGTAGAAAATTCTATTAAAGTGATGTAATACTTGAAGAAAATTTGTATCATTCACGGCAACAACAAATCACTACCTAACCCTTCCTCTTATCCTTAATCAATTCAAGGAGGTTTCTTGTATAAGAATATATATTATTCAGTCTTTCATTTTCCTGAATAGATCCAACAAAAGTCCAAATCGTTGTGTTTGACGCCATCATATCGCACGGCGTCGATTATCTTCTTTTGTTTTTTTTGTAGGTTAAAAAAGGAAAAAATCGACTCGACTCGACTAGAAAGCAGTTCGAATCAACTCAACTCAACCGAGTCACAGGCAGCAGCAATTTAGGCAGCAATTTAGGTGAGTCAACTAAAATTGCTGCCTAATTGAGTAATGTTGGCCTGCTTTGAAGTTGGCTCATTGAGTTTTAGCACCATGGTCTATTCAGATAAAGCTAATAGACGACTAGAGAGAGACAAGTACAATATTAGGTACAATGTATATAATGTGAGTAGACCACATTGAATTCTACAGTGGAACACGTTACATTAGGGGTGTAAACGAGCCTAGCCTGGCTGGCCAGGCTCGGCTCGGCTCAGCTCGTTAAGCTCACAAGCTCGGCTCGGGCTCGAACCAGGCTCGGGCTCGGCTCGGCTAGGTCAGGCTCGCGAGTGGCTCGCGAGCCTTACCGAGCTCGGGTTATATTATGTTCACACCCCTCATCTTCCCTGGACAGCCCTACTAGCGGGCTCGGCTCGTTAAGCTTAATGAGCCTGGCGAGCCGGCTCGGCTCTGCTCGTTAAGGATTCGAGCCGAGCTCAAGCGAGCTTCCGAGCCCGAGCCAAAATTGACACCCTTACGTTACATTCATTTTGAGTCTCAAATGGGTGATGGGTCCCCCCCACCTGATTAACATCTGATTGAGATCGAGCTTTCCGTTGTAATGTCGATTTATATCTCATCATTCTCACATAGATATGGTCAAAAATGTCCACAAGTGGAACATCACCCACCCACTGTTGACTAGAATTTCTGATCCAGGGTCCCACAATCCTTGTTTTGAATCTTCAAAGGAGAGAGAGAGAGAGAGAGATGGGTTTCAAGCAGTGCCCATCTGGTCTCTTTTGGTAGGCTATTAAAGTTGAAAAGAGAAAGGGAAGTGATATATTCGCCCCCTTCTCTGCACTGGGTCATCCCCTTGTAGTATATTTATGACTACTCTTTAATGAGTCTTTATACACTAAAGGAGTGGCCGGAGTAAGAAAGGGGCAAAAAACTAAGACAAGTCAACATTCTTGGTTTAACAACGGTGGGGTGTGAATTTGAAGGAGAAAGAGTGGGAATTGGGACTGAAGGGCCGACATGGAATTGGGACTGCAGGGCCGATAAAAACTAACCAAACCCCACTTGTTCATATGTCTTAGTTTCTTCTTCTTGCTGTACTTAGCTACACACCTCATTTAGCAAATGATCCACACTTTTTTAACAAAATAATTCAAATGCCCTCGTCTGTTCCACATCAGCTATCTTACTTGAGTTCGATTACAAGTCCTCGCGTAAAGTTTATGGTTCTCTAACAGGTCATAACTAGCATAATTCAAAACTCAAAAACTAAACTTGACTTAAAAGCAAGTTTAAGTCATATAAAATGGCCGTAAAACAAATTTTAAAGCTTTGTTTCTTTCAACACAAAAATGGGTAAGAAATATAAATTTTACGCCCATTTTTATACGTTGAAAGAAACAAAGCCTGGGGATTTTATCTCGCGAAGAATGTTATTTGTCCATTCATTACAGCTTTGTAATTGAGGACTACACATCATAATACTACAACCATAGCATCATGTACACGATAGAGTTAGCCCGGGGATAGTAATTAATAAAGTATCGAATGTTTCCCCTTCCTATTGTTGACATTTTTTAGTGGCACCACTTACGGCCATATGATTTATGTAGCTAATCAAATAAATGCTAGACGCAAAGTACCATGATTGCTGGATATACTCCTTAGCTCTATACTTAGTAGTTACGACATACAGATCACGGCATTACGATAGGGACATGGATATAAAAAAAAAAATTTGAAAAATAGCATAGAATTTTTTAGCACTATGCGTAGCATTTAGAATATATTAGGAAATGTAGGCATGTAAGTGAGTGAGAGAGAGAGAGAGATAGTGGGTACTAATCAATTCATGGGATGACATGAAGATTGACTTTAAGATTTTAAATGATGAAGGCTTGTATTGTAGTATGAGGATGTTTAGAGAAGGTAACCTTGACATTGAAGTGGGAACAGGATGATGCAGGGCATCTAATTAACCAACAAAAACCTATTTGTATTACCCAATATAATCTTGCTATCGCTTTTGTAGTTTGTATTGGAGTCACTTCCATGATAATTAAGCTTTCATATTTTATGTGACCAACCTCCTAACCATTTCACATTTGTGTCCATTGCCACATCCCTCTCAAAGTCATCACAGATAAAAGTTATTTAAAGGGCTTAATTATGAGTATTTAACTTTTTCTAACTACCCATAATGTGTGCCATGTAAGTATTATTTCGGATGTATCAAGATGAAAAGAATGTAGGGGCGTAGGGCAGTGTGTCATATTCTTAATCGCGATTAAACCATATAATAATGGCAATGAAGAAAGCATATAAACTTATAATCAAATTGAGGCGCGTGTTTAGCACATAGTCCTTAAGGTAGATTTTGATCTATTTAGATTGAAATTCCAAGGTAAAAGGGCTTCTAGTCTCTCCCTCAATGTTATATTTATCGTCACGGTGAACGATATGCATTTTAGTAATCTATTGTGGAATGAACATACATACAATCTCCCACATGAAAGAAAAATGTTGGCACGAAATAAAGAGAACAAATTAAAAGTACTGTTGCAAATGGATGGAAGTGAAAATGCCTAAGTTCTGGAGAAGAAGCATTCACCCGTTTTAATACAATAAGAGAAATGAAAGTGCAATAGGTGATAAAAAAAACATAAATAGGAAAATGTAATAAATCAATAGAGGAAAGAAGGGTAATTAACCGAAAATGGGAATGAAGATTCTTTCTCTATTAATGTGGCTTCCTTCTATATTTTATTATTCCCCCTCAAACAAATGGTGATATAGACATCAATTTGTAGCACAAGGCGTCTCACGCAGATAAAAAGAACCTGGTGAAGAAGTCAGCAAGTTGTCTTATATTTTGAACAAACCAAACTTGGAGGGTACCATTGGCAACAAGCTCACGAACTAAGTGATAATCTCTCAGTATGTTAGTGTGAGCATTACAAATAAGATGAGCAGAACACAAATGGAAAAATTTCCTCATTAAATGCAACCCTTTGAGAGATATAAACACGTCTTGACGAGGGTTCATAGCATCGACACCCCTTCGGAGTCTCATTATAGCCAAGGAGAATACATGGGAGTGACTTAGCACTCAATTTGTCATACCATATGGCCTTAGATAGGAAAAGCATTGGCAGCCAAACACTAAAAGGAGCCCATAATATGGAGGCTGTCCATTAAGAGTTTCGTAAGGGAACTTTCCATGAACCACACTGATATGTCTCTAATCTTGCTCTCGGTTACTCCATTATGTTTGGGAGAAGTAAGGGGACAGGAGACCCATCAAGCAGTGTGAAATACCCCAAAATACCCCCATCAAAATTCATCCCCCTCTTTACTTAAAGAGGGTGTTTTTGTCCTTTGGGATAAACATGAGATTAGAGCTTTATTAGCCATCTAAAAATACATCCCTTAATAGAGATTTACAAAGAGTTTAACCTAAAACGTCCAGCAGAAAATCTTCCCAAGAGAAGAAAAATGTTTTGGATATATAAAAAATTAAATTAGTGACATAATTTGTCGTCATTGTAGACTAAATAGTGGCAGATAAATAACCGTCACAAAATCCACCACTAAATACATTTAATGATGCCGTATTTTGCAGCGGATGAGTTTCATTCGCTAAACACACACACACACACACAACCCGATGGATTTCGCCATTTTGTCAACGGATTTTGTCCGTTGCCAATGTGTATATTTCTTGTAGTGAATTGGGCCCCCAAGGAATTACAGTGGGCATCTCTCTCCACTTTATCCGGTGCTTAAAACAAATTTTTTTTTTTTTTTCCAAATAATGATTAATCAAATTGTTCCTTGTCCTGAACACTGCTTAAGCTTCTAAACAACTAGCTCTACTTTCGTACTAGACAAAAAGACACTAATCTTTCTCAATCTAGATCCTAGTGAATTTTCAATAGAGAATTGCTAGATCCACAGTGACATTCTTTTTGCTTTCGCACCCACCGTACACTTGGCACGCGGATGTTCTAATATAGAGCTAGGTTTCCCTTTCTTGATTAAGACACAGTTTTTGAAATGGTGTTAGTTTAACTCTAGCTTGTAGTGACAAACAAAGGAATAAGAAATCAGTAGGAAGGCAGAATAATTGCTCACATGAAATTGAAGAACCATCCTTTTGTAGTCTAGGTGGAGCTAGGAACATCTCTACATTTATAAAGCATTCCACAATTTCCGCCTTCATAAAAAAAATTCCCTTTGAAGAAAATAAATAGAGTTCTTTCAGTGGCTTGATTTTGGCATTGTTATTCTTGCCCCTTCGTTTTCTCTGATAGTTACTTGCAGAGTTGTGGCATCATGTTGACTCTAGCGTACATTTGGATATAAATTTCTAACGGTGAAAGATGTTGACGGGTAAAGAAAATTGTAGATAACCATTTCTCTTGGGCCCTGTTTGGATTGCAAACTTGAACCTACCATATTCAATTCTTATTTAGAAGGGCCTTCAATTTATGATGATGAGAATAGAGTTCCTAAGGTGTCACCTCATATAGGTTATATGAGGTGGCGCTTAAAAACATAAGGGGCCCACTTTGTTTGGATGATCCAAAGCATTCATATGATAGGCCCTCACATAGATAGGATGTGCCCAAAAAATCAACTTCATAGGATCATCCTAACCCTTCCATTTGTGGAGGTTGAAATTGATGAGTATAAACCTCCATAAATCTGCCCATTTTTAACCTCCATAAATGGAAGGGTTAGAATAATCCTATGGACCTGATTTTTTGTAGGCACCATATCCATCTAAGGGCCTTTCAAATGAGTGGTTTCGATCACCCCAAAAATATAGGCCCCTTATGTTTTGTGAGTGCCACCTCATATAAGCTATATGAGGTGACACCTTAGGAACTCTATTCTCTTATGATGATATATCCCTATAAATTAACCATAACCATATTATTTCCATTCAAATTCTGGAAAGAAAAAAAAATCTGGGAAAATTAAGAATCTCCATCAGAAATGTTTTTTCTTGCAATGCAAATAAGGCCTAAGGAAATGATATTTTCATCCCATTTGTTCGTCTTTTCTTTAAAATGATTGCAATAATAAGGCTACTAATATTTGCACTAGCACATTTTGATATTTTCCACAGATTAATCTTGTCTTTTATTATTTAATGAGCTGTCAAAGGTTATTAAAATTCCCAAAAATCTCACGAAAACGAATTAAAAAAGACAAGGTGAATTAGTGCAATTATCAAAACATGTTAGTGCCAATATCAATAGCTCATAATAATTGCATTTCCATCTTTTGATACTTCCTTGTAGTTATTCTAAGGAAATGTCAAACAAAATGTGGTGGAAATGCTGGGCAAGGGAGTGGAAATATCATTTGCTTTCTCTTATATAACCCTTGTTAAGATATTTATTTCTCATTGCCAATCGATTCATTAATATGTAACTATCGCCAGGAAAGTGCGCGTCTATTCATGGATGCTTTCTCTAAGGAAGTGATCCGCTAAGTCTTCATTTCAGAAACTTGGAATGATTGTTCCCAACTTGGACTTACGACCTTCTCAAATTAAGCTTATAGGATCGGTGTTGATTATTTTCTATAGTTTTTAAGATAGCTTAGTCGAACTTGCGAGCTGAAACAAAGCCTCGACCATTGAGCTACAGGCCCAACCTTAGTCACAAATCGATGTCAATACTAAAAATTCACTCAGAAGTGACGGCTCTATTTTTGAATAGCCAAATTAGAAGAGAGCTTTTGGAGATAAGACAAAGCACAAGACTTCTTTTGCAAAATCCCCAAAAACTAAAAAGAGGTTTAATAAAGAAAACAAACAAAAGAAGAAGAAGAAGAAAAATGTCCCGAATATCTAAAGATGATCCTGTTTGCACTGTCAAACAAAAAAATAAAGGGAATTCATATATTGTCTTCGTTGGGCCACCCGCTGCTTGTGTAAAAGGGTAGTCATAGAAATACACTAAAGTGGCTGCTGACCGGGGAAAAAAGGTGGCGAATAGAGAATTGGCTCACCTTGCGTTGTGGGTTAAACAAAGGAATATAAGGGCCAAACACTAGGTTAGGTTGATGAATAATAAAATAAACGGAACTCTGTACATATGGGCATGTGGTGATAAAAGTCCTATGACTATCACAAAGATAATTGTTCTGAGGAGAGTTGCTAAGCAATTTCGTGGAAAGTCATTTAGCCGCACACTTTTCCAGGAGAGAGAGAGAGGTGCACTTTTTAGCAGATTTTGTCTTTATTCATTTTATTCATGTGAGGTGGCTATTCTCTCCCCAACAAGTGGGCCCGCAAATCCTTCTTTCTTTGAAAAGGTTTAGTGGAAAAGTCTTAAGGCCTGTGCAACCCGAATTGAGTGTGGATGCAAAGCAAAAAGGGTAAAATTTGAATTTATTTGCAAACAATTCCAACAATCCAAACCAAAGTAAAAAGAGAGAGAGAGAGACAGAGAGATTGTGAAGCATGCTCGGGCAAGCCTTCCCTCAATCATTATGTAGCTAACAATAGGGGCCACTAAAATTGGAATTTGCAAATTTATGAAGCCCGGTGGACGAATTTTCCATCTCCAGGGAAAAACACTATTATCTCCTATCAGAAAAATTCATAATTCTCCTTTTGGGGCTTCTACTCTCACATAAAGTTCTTGCATTCAATCAATATTGGATTGCGTGGGTGATTGGCTTTTCTCTTATAGATCTTATATTTTTAAAAAGAAAAAACTAAAATTGGGATTCGCTGTAAAAGTCCATGTGAATTGCTATTCTTAACCTTTCCCTCAATATATCACCCAAACCCATACAAATCCTTATTTTCTGGTTGCACCAAAACCAACCGCGCCAAAACACCCACTCTTTCATAGTTCTCAGCCCGCACACCTCCTTATCAATTCCCCAAAACCACAACCAGCCTTTGTAAACCGAGTTCCCCTAAACTTTACCGATTGCTTTTTTAGCCAAACTCCAACCAGTTGAAACCTCTTTTTTAACTAAGTAACCACTTCACCGAGCCCAGTTTCTCCTCATCCAGGATCCCCTTTGTTTGAGCCAAACCGAAAACCACCTTTCAACCCAACTAGTTACATCCCTACTTGTTCCAAAATCTACCTTCCCTTCACTTTCTATTAGCTTCCCCCTTTTTGTTCCTTTTAAAAAAATGCAACAACCATTTTCCAAATTTTCAACTTCCCTTTTCACTCCATTTTTCTAGTTTTCCTTTTCTTTTCCTTAACCTCCATGGATATACAGTTCATCCCACTTTTTTTTATGGATATGGTAATTGCGAATCGCATGCTTAGAATGGATTGATGTCATTGAAGATTGTATAGATAAATATGGACTGAGTAGGGTTGCAACAGGATCGGGTTGGGTCGGGTTTTTCAAAACCCTAGCCCAACCCTGGATCCCATTATCTCGGCCCTGACCCGCCCTGACCCTGAGTCAGGGCCAGAAAACCTCAACCCATTGCCCGCCCTACAGGGCTCAGTGCGGCTCTGGCCCGCCCTGATTGGGCCGGGCCGGGCCGAGCTAGCCCTGATTGACCCTAGTGCAAATACCAGTTAAGAGTGCCAAAAATAAAGCAACCACATATCATATAGAACAAAATGATCAATAAATAGAGAAAGGGAACAAAATAAGACTATGAATTCAACAACAAGACGAGCAACAGAGACAATTAATAATAATAATCCAAAGAAACACCAATCCAAGATAATAGAAAACATTAGCAAAAGAAACATGCACAGATGTTTCAATACTATAATAGAAGACTTAAGGTCGGGCTGACCCGAGGTATTAACCCTGAACCCGACCCGACCCAACCCTGAGTCAGGGCCTAAAATATGAACCCTGACTTGCCCTCAGGGTTGGAAAATCCAGCCCAGACCCTGTTCGGGCTCAGGGCTGACAGGGCCAAACTTGCACCCCAAGGACTGAGCCACCCAGTGACAATTAATTGTGCCAAAGCGATTGTTTGCCTTCCTGCTAAGTCCTTCTTGATAAAGATGGAACGAGAGCGGTATACATCGGGACAATCACCATTCGGTTGTTGGTATGAGGTACATGATCTGTTTATCAAAGAATTCGCACAAAGAATTCGCACCGGTTACGTATCGAGAGTCCTTGAAAATTCAAGCTAAATTGAGACGTGAGAAATGTCAGAAGGCCAAAATCCGTGCAAGGAGAAAGGCCGCGCGTTTTCTAATCCAAAAGACATGCCGTATGTACCAGGCCAGACGAGAATTTAAGAGGTATCTCAGTTCCACAATGAAGATTTATAGTTGGTGGTGACGAACGATTGCTCGAGTTGGTAATTTGTGCACAAAATATGCTACCAATATCATTCAGAAAGCCAGGAGAGCACAGATCACTCGGTAGAGAATCGTGATGAAATTCTTAGTTGCAGAGCATGAGTCAGAGATGACAGTTACATATTTACCTCATCTTTATGACAATGCCATTCATACTGAGTATATCAAAGGTTATATTTTGCCTCAGCTACCTCATATCGAAGAGTTTTTCGAATGAATGATTTCTAATCGAATAAGGTCCAACCTTCTGTCCACACATGTGGATTACAAAGCAGATGGAAGTATCTGATCCAGTGGAAAGGACTTCAATTTGAAGTCGAAGTGAGCAGTTCATCTGTAGAGATCCATTTCACAACGGGTCTAAATTTTAGCTTATTCCCTTCATTTTTGTCTAAACTCGAGGGCGAGTTTCTTTCAAGTGGAAGGGACTGACGTAGGACACTAATTAGCATCTTTGTGTATTTCTTTTTTCACTAGGATTAGTACCTTTCTTTCTTTCTTTTCTTTTTTTGTAGAGAAATTTTAATTTGTAGGATTACTTTTCTAATTATAGTTGTTTTCTAAATGTGGTAGGATTCTAGGATTTTGTTCTCTATAAATATATAATAATGGGAAAGAAGATGATGAACATTGGAATAATATCAAATTCGTTTTTATCTCCCTATTGGATTCTAGGATTCCTCTTCTTCCCTAGTGGATTCGAGGCCTATTTCAGATCTACAATTCCACGTTTGATCCACTTTGTTACTTACCGAGCGATCAATTTTATGGGAAGTGTGTACAAGATTGTGGCTATCTGTGGATAAAGTGAGATGTGGGATGTGTGGGATCATCTCTAAGTCCCAAAGTGCACTTATCTAGGGAAGACAAATTTTGGATGGGGTCTTACTTACAAATGAATATGTGCACTTATCACTAGATTTTTCTATTAGGTATTAGAAATAAGAGAGATTATATATTTATCGAGCTTTAATTATGAGAGCCAACTATATATATATATATATATATATATATATATATATATATATATATATATATATATATATATGCTAGGTACCATCGCAGAAAGGCATTTCACGGCTGGTTATTGAACGTGAGAGCAGCCACACAAGCTCACTTTTAAGAAGATTTTGTGCTATTCATTTACACTTGCCACATGCAACAGCCAGCTGAGAAATGCCTTTCTGTGATAGTCCCTAGCAAATATATATGTGTGCGTATTATAAATATAAAAATACATATATTTATTTTAATCTTTCCTAAAGTCTTTCTAAACAGTTCTATATTTGCATCTATGTCTATCACTTTCCCTTTGAAAACAAATAAAATAGTGCAATGGTATAAGTAGAGTGTTGTATTTTTATTTTTTTTCTTTTTATAGTATTTTGAATGGTATGGGCATCATGACTCTCTAGCACATACACTTATGTGATGTAATACTTGAAGAAAATGTGTACCACTAACAACAACAAAAAATTTCTCCCTAATCATTCCTCTTGACTTCAACTAATATCATGCTTTATCATATAAATAAATTCATTTACATAAGTATGTGTAACCAAGTTTTTCCCTATTTATTTCGTCCATTCAATGGCGTTTTGTATATAATAATATTTGTTATCCATAGTCTCTTCCAATTCTCTTGAAAAAACTCCGAGAAAATTTGAATAGTTGTGCTTGACCCCTTCTCACCATCGTATATCTTCTTTGATTTTCACATAGTGTAGAGTCCTCAAATCAATTCTATACTTTTTTTAAAAGAAAACAAAGAGAGAATTGATTGCAGTGAAATTCATTAGATTCGAAGTGTAATGTGATATTCACTCTGCTATGCGACCTCCAAATCAATCATGGACTCATACTGACTTGATTTGGTTTTATCTTGGCTGAGTTCTCATCATATTCTAAGTAATGACCCTATCTTGTCAATCAAAACTTCTCTAACTCGCCCGAGTTTATAAAGAATGATAGTGTTATTCATTGACTCACCCAAGTTCACTCAGTTTTACCTTGGCTGAGTTCTCGTGCGAGACCAAAATTTCCAACACTGGTTTTTTAGATAAAACTATTGGATGACTAACGAGAGGCCAACAGACCACTTCGAAATACAGTGGGAGATGTCACATTCCAACCCTCCAATCTTGATGTTGAGTCACGAATCAGTAGTCATCCCACACCTCATCTATTCATATGGTAGAAGTCCTCTCACTTCTAGGAACCATATGTTTGATATCTTAACTGTTTATCAAAAAGATAAAAGATATTTATTACCATCCATGATTTACACTCGATTCTGTTTCTTCCAATTTGAAATCAGGAATAGGATCACAACATTTTATCCTGGCCATTGTTCATGTGAGTCACCCATGGCACCTTTTTCTTGTAGTGCATGTGACCTTCCTCCGACTTAGGGTTCCAAACTCAATGGTTGGTTCTAATGCCGACTTATACGTGACGGTTCCTCACATAATTAATTGTGGGTAATAAAATGTCAGAAAATTGGATTAGCACCATTATTGACTACCATTTCTAAACCAGGGTCTCCCAATCCTTGTTTTGAATCTTCACAAGAGAAAGACATTAGCAAGTTGGAGTAGAGAGAGGGAGAGATGGGTCCACCTTGCCTATTTTGGTGGGCCCACCTTGAACTTGACTCTATAAGGTACACGTGGTGACAAAAGGCTAGAAAAGTTGAAAAGAGAAAAAGACAAAAGCAGACAAAGTCAATATTCTTATTCACAACGGTCGACTTTGGTGTGAATTGGAAGCAAAAACGCTGGGATCCGAGATTTGATTAACCAAAAGTTCGGACTAAAGATTTTTTTTTTATATGATTGAAAAGGGGGTGACGATAACATACGTTATAAAATATCAAATCGTTTTTTTTTTTTTTTTTTTAAAGAGAAAACGGTTCCTACACATATGTGTAGATAAGTTATCTACACACTAGCTTAAAATACAGTGGGGGCCACCTTATTTGGGTGATCCAAACCATTCATTTTTAAGGCCTTCACATAGATAGGGTGTCCACAAAAAATCAGATCCATAGGATCATCCTAACCATTCGAACTGTGGAGGCAAAAAATGGACTAATTTGTGAAGGTTTAAAGATATCCATTTTACCTTCACAAATCGTAGGGTTTGGATGATCCTATGGATCTGATTTTTTGTAGACACCCTATCTGTGTGAGGGCCTTTAAAATGGATGGCTTGGATCACCCAAACAATGTGGGCCTCCACTGTATTTTAAGCTAGTGTGTAGAGAGTTCTCTACACATATGTGTAGGAACCGTTTTCTCTTTTTTTTTATCAATATATAGTTTTTGCCCTTCACCTTTGAAAAAATTTCAAAAGCCTTCTTGTCTATTAAACAGGTCTTATTTTTATCTGAGTTGTATTAAGGGTTGGGTAAGTATTGGCAAAATTAAATGGCCATGCTTGATATGTTAGGTTATCGAGATTGGGCCAATGATATTTGCACTACCATGTTATTAATTTAACAAACTTAGCTGTCTTCAATAACTTTTGAGAGCTGTTTAAATATTATCAAAGCGTGGTAGTGCCATCATGCTGCGCTACCATATTTTAATAATGGCACCAATCACTTTATTGTACATTTTTTTAATTGGCTTCTCACTGCTATTACAAATTTACAATACTCAAGATGCTATCAACATTCAATCGTGACAATGTAAAGCAAATTTAGTAATGCCATTATTATAAGGAAAATACTTTCAAATGTTTTGGCAAATGAAATGGATGAATACAATGAAAATAATATCCTCATATGAGATTCAAATTAATTTTCAAAGAAATATCATTCTACAAAACCCGTTACATGTCACCATATCAATGGATCCAAATACAACATTGGATTTTAAATCCATCTTTCCACGGCCAGGTGACCACCTTTTGCCGGATGGACTCTCCTCTCTGACGTCTAGGTAAAGAAATCTAGCCAGCTTTGTTCGCATCCTATCATAAAAATAGTGAGTTTCATCGTATTGTATCATCGGAAATTTCCAAGACATATTTTAGCCATTTTTTTCTAAAAGCGAAGACTTATACGCGGCTTATTTTCACACTGTCAAAGTTATATGGTCCCCCGTTTTTTCGCCCCAATGTATACGCTACTCTTTCTTGTCTTTTGCTAGCAGCTCTCATATCTATATATAGTAGCGCGTGTTGGATTTTTTATTAAAAAAGTTTCAAATATTCCATAATTAGGGCTAAGGCTTTAAGGTTGCTTTTCATATTCCTTGGTACTTCAAAAGTCATGCACAAAAGGACAAAAGAGTGGGCCTTTCTTGGTGACTCTTTGTATTCCATTTATGATGGCTCTTTGGTTTTCTTATTTTTAGTTGAATACCTTTAGTTCTCTCATTAAGGGTGATTCCAAAAATAATGAAGAGACTCTTGGCTAGCCTGAAAAGAGAGAAGAAAAAGTATAGTTTTTCTATTAGAGAGAGAAGAGAGAAGGAAAATGTTCTACATCACTGTTATAGTGTGTGAAAGGAAAGCCAACCAAGGGTGTGTCCCATATTTTTGTGTGAGATTAAGATCTACACAAGCACCAACAGTGTGGATATCAGTCCCTATGGTGATCGCGATTGTTTTGAAATACATTTTGCATTGTCTTATTTCAAATACACACACACTGACACAGTCTACTAATGTTGGCACTATCATGTTGTTTTGATAATTGCACTAACTCGTCTTTTATAATTTAAACAGTTGTCAAAGGTTATGGGATTGAGCCTCTAGCTCAATGGTAAATGCTTTGCTCTTCAACCTAGAGGTCGGCTGTTCAATCCCAGCTTAACTACCAAAAAAATGCTGTACAAGGTTATCACAGTTCCCAAAAAGCTCTCTGAAGCTGATTACAAAAGAAAAGAGAAACTGATTTTTTGCAATTATCAAAATTAAGGGGTGTGACAACAGTTCCCAAAAAGCTCTCTGAAGCCGGTTGAAAAAGAAAAGACAAACTGATTTGTGCAATTATCAAAATAAGGGTGTGATAACAATTCCCAAAAAAACTCTCTGAAGCCGATTAAAAAAGAAAAGACAAACAGATTTTGTGCAATAATGGTGTGAGGTTATCATGCATTGCCCTAAATGCAATTGAGAAATCAAGACCACGAGAAGCAACTGAATTTGCATTTATTAGAATAAAATAATTTTTGTTTCCTATTTTTTCTACATTCCGAGAAGGCAACAAGACCCGCATCTCATTGTGACCTATACGCGGTTTACACAGGAATCTTCTGTCCTTTCTGTGAAATGAAGTACAAACATCTCTTTCTCCAAATGTAAAAATTATTTAGTAGTATTTTCAAATTTGGTTAGTATATGCCCAATTCAAATGTGTCCAACTCAAGAAAAACTAGTTTATTTATTTAGTAGTATTTTCAAATTTGGCGCAGATTCCATGTGCCGGTTTTTTCTTAGAACAGGGGGATTAAGTAGCTAAATCGCGTTAGAAAGACAATTTCACTTTTTGCTGCGTGTAGAGTAAAGAGACATCAATTTGTTGGGTACCTTTGTTATAGGGACAATGACCTCCATTGTATAACAGAAAAAGAAGAGTAGAATGTATGTTCTCGTTTGAAGGAAGCAATGAGTCTCGTGAATTGATGTGGATCCCATCGTCTACGTCATTGGGAACAGCCATTGCCTTAAGTCTTAAGAGAGTTTAATCTTCACACTTCATCTTAAAAAAGACCACCATATTTTGATAATTGCACTAACTCATCTTGTCCTTTATTATCTAAACTGCTGTCAAAGGTTATTACAGCTGAGGGGTTGGGCCTGTAGCTCGATGGTTTCTCAACCTTAAGGTCGCAGGTTTGATCCCAACTTACCTACCAAAAAGGGGTTATTATAGCTCCGAAAAAGCTCCCTGAAGTCAATTAAAAAAGAAAAGATAAGCCTTTGTTTTGCAACCTAGAGGTGGGAGGTTCAATTGCAACTCATCTACTAAAAAAAAGAGAAAAGGCAAGGGGAACTTGTGAAATTATTAAAATTTTGGGTGTAATGTGATCCACATATGTTTATACAAATACCAAAGAACTAACAATTAAAAACGAATGGTTCAGATTTTCTTGGCAGAACCGTAAGCAAGGCTTGATGGTTGGATCTGAAAACAAGGTTAGTTCGCCCATGTTTTGATAACGGGCCCGACAGAGCTTGTTTTCATTTTTTAACCCGCGTAATTCCCAAAAAATGAACGGTTTGGATCATTCTTTGAAGTGGGCCCCACAGTACTTTCTGAAAGATACCGGCTTCACGCGGTTTCTGTCCAAAAAAATTGATGGGAAAACATATGCCACATACATGTTGCCCCGTAATGTGAAGCGGACAGCCGACCAAGAGGGCCCCACCATGGATTAATCTCGACCAAAAAATCATAATAATCAATTTTTATTTCACCTTGCCAATTAGATACAATATTTTCCCATTTAAATGCAGAGCATGGCCCGCTTCATTAAATCGTTATCGAGATTTGTCTCGGCAATGTGATTTTCTTATTGTGAATTACACATGGTGGGGTCACCACATGGACGGTCCAAAATCACATGCATTTACCCACTTGTATACGTGGAGTTATTTTAGTTCTTCTTTCAAGATTTCTACTTCTCAATAATCTTTATACCCGGTTCAGAAACATGGATTTTATAATCCTGGATTTTTCAAGCTAAAACTTGGATTTTATAACCTAAAACCTGGATTTTACAAATCTGAAAATGTACTATCCATGTTTTAGCTTATAAAATCCAGGTTTAAGCTTGCAAAATATAGGATTTTTCAATCCTAGGTTATTAAAATCCTTGTATACAAATGGCCAATTAGGGTTTTTTAATGATCTAACTAAATCATTCTTTCTTTTAATCTGAATGGAATCGTCTCACATTTGTCTCATTGATGGGTGACCACTAACTTAATATTGATACATTGATATGGGTGACCCCTAACTTAATATTGATATTGATATAGGGAAATGTTATCAGCACTACTGTATTTTGATGAGGGCACTCCTTACTTTATTAAAAGTACGGTATGGTCCGCACCATAGGATGGTCCACACCGTCCATTAGATGGGCCACATCCTAAATAGGTTGTGCCTCAAAAATCATTTTCATAGGTTGATCCTAACCCTCCGCTCTTATTGTTAGAGAGTTGATCCTAACCTTCTATAGATTGGAGGGCAAAAGGTGGTTCATCAAACATTGGAAAACCCATCCAAAATCTAATGAATATTTTTTTAGGGATGCTAGATTCACAGGCGACCATGCAAAAAAGGGAGCAAAGGGAGCCCCATAGGTCAGATTCCATTTAAGACGGTTGTGATTGTAATTTTCTGTACCATCTTATATGGAATCTGACCAATTTGGGCACCCTTTGTTCCCTTTTTTGCAAGGGCGCCAATGTATCTAGCATTCCTCATATTTTTTATATGCTTTTTCGGCACCGCCCAGCAGGCTACTTTTCCACGACTTGATGCCATAATGTCCGGTGACTACCTTAATTAGTAGCAATGGCATTGATATGAAAAATTAACACTTATATAAGGGTAATTTAATATTTTCACTTTCTCTTTTTTATTTTAAGAATCGAGACCCATTTTGGATGTATTTTCTTTTAGAGAGAGAGAGTTTGGCAATTTGTTCAGTACCATTACAAATAGAAAAAATATGTCATATGCTGGTGAAGTGCAGTATATTTCAAAAAAGTAGAGTGGGGCGCACTCATAAGATGATCAAAGTGTTCATTTATTAGCCTGTCCTAACCCTTTAATCTATAGAGGGCGCATTGTAGAAACCTCTATAGATGGGAGTGTTAGAATCATCTTATGGAGATGATCTATCTACGTTTTGGGGCAACAAATGAACGATTCAGATGAAGTGGAGTTCACCCACTGTACTTTTTGCAGAAACATCGTTACTTCACCCACACCACACACACCGTAAAAAAAACATCAGTACCCATGGCCCATCTATCTCAATTCAATCCAACTTTTTATGTTATTTTTAGTCTTCATATTACATAGGAAAAATGATATCTACACTCTCTTTTTACTTTAGGGAAATATTATAAGCACTGCGGTATTTTGATGAGGGCACTCTCACTTTATTAAAAGTACAGTATGGCCCACAGTATAGGATGATCCAAAATGTCCACTAGATGGGCTACAGCCTAAATAGAATGTACCCAAAAATAATTTGCATGGGTTGATCCTAACCCTCCGATCTACAGAGGGTTGCAGTCCTCTGTAGATCGTCCTTTTTCTATTGTCCGTGAACAGCTGTGTACGAATTCGTTGAATCGTAAAAAACAATGAACAATTAATTAGAAATGTCTGACAAAGGAGTGTCAATATCAAATTCAATCGATACCGTACAAATCAAAAGAGTGCTATTTTTGCGTAATTTCTAACAAAACCAGGGGCTACTCTGATATTTTATTTTGCCGGCAAAACAAGGCTTTCCTCACTAGAATTTTCTCATGTGCTCCAGCCAAGCAAGAACACCTTTAATGTTATGAGAAGATTTAGGTGGTCAAACAAAACGTCCCCTTCAAAGAGAAATTGGAGTCTCAGAACCCCAAGAGAATTCTTCTTTAAATACACACCTCTATCGATGTTTTCTATACACACCTCTCTTCTTTCTTCCCCTTCAAATCACCTCTTTCCTCTTCTCTTTTCTTTGTCTCTTCAATTTTCTCTTCAGACATGGGAACCCAAGCCCCTGATTTCAGTGAGGACTCTTATGTCCCAACCAACAAGGTAAGGACATTTTTTTCATTGATATGGTATCTTCTTGTCTCTAAAAGCACACCAGAGTTTGGAAAAATATGGAATGAATATTGGGAGTGAGCTCTGATTTTCTTCTAGATTGGGCTCTCTCTCTCTCTCTCTCTCGATTTATTTATGTCTTGATTTCTACCTTTCTCCACTTCCCTCTGTTTTGTTGTATTTTGTTTTCTTCTATTAGTTTTGGGCTTTTATCTCCAAGGAGATAAGAAGACTTGGTTTCTTTTTTTTTTATTTTTTTTTTATCTTTTTCTGTGTTGGGTATTTGTTCTAGACTGCAATGATTTTGTTGAGATGGAAATTTGGTTGATTTTAAAACTTTTAATTTTTTTCTTTCGGAGTTGCACACAATTCCACTATGCTGTTTCCTCTCCCTCTTCTTCTTCCTTTTGCTCATATTTTTTGGGTTATTTTGATTTTTGTTATTAGAATATTCAAAATCATGTTATTTCATGGGGAAATGATATATTCGCCCCTTGTCTTCCCCGGGCCAACCCTCTTTATTGTATTTATGACCCCATTTTCTTCCTGTGCCACCCCTTGTAGATGAGGGGTGTAAACGAGCCTCGTTAAGCTCAAAAAGCTCGGCTAGGCTCAGCCAGGCTCACGAGCCTTATCAAGGTCGGATTATATTAAGTTCACACCCCTCATCTTCCTGGACAGCCCTATCTAGTGTAATTTGACTACTCTTTTTACACTACGGGTGTTGTCCAAGTAACAAATGGGATTCCAAAAAAGAAGCGACATATTTTGCCCCCCCCTTTCACTCTCTGGACAACCCTTTCAGTGTATATATTAATTTATAATATATACATTTAAATATATTAAATTCTTAACTAGCCGAGCCTAGCCTAGCTCAGGCTCAGCTCGTGAAGCTTAACGAGCCTGGCCAGCTGGCTCGTTAAGGATTTGAGCGGAGCTTTTTCCGAGCCGAGCTCAAGCGAGCTTATGAGCCCAAGCCAAAATTGACACCTTGTCGTGTAGAAACTAGAAAGAGGAGTCGTAAATAAATACACTAGAGGGATTGGCCTGGGGAAGAAAAGGAGGTGACGATATCATTTCCCTATTTCAAAGAAAATCTCGATCACGTGTTGACTTTGAGCCCGATCACGTGTTGACTTATGAGTCCGTTCCCAAACCTAACCCTTCTTTTTATCTCTTTCTTTCCAATTCTCTGCTTTGTTTTTTTTTGGGTCTTAAAAAAGAGATGCTTTTTTCTAGAAAATGGAGTTGGGTTGATTTTAGGCTCTTAATTTTGTTCTTTCTACAAACTCAGTTCTGTCCTCCTGCTTTTCCTCTTTTGCTGTTTTCTTCTTCTTTCTTTTCTGTACAATTAAAGGAATTGTAAGCGAGTAGAGTTTTGCATGTGTATATGGCAATCAGGATCGTTGATCTAGTGGGCCACCACCAAAGCCCACAAGTGCCCTGTGGCCAACTTAGAAAGATTGGACCTAGTATTATTGTTCTACACTTTAATGACATAGGGTATCCCCACGCCAATTTTTAGGGCTGGACTATTCCCTAGGGATGTGCTTCATAGATATTTCTTCAAAGGACTGTCCCATTATCTAATTTTGTTTGATACCCTTGTTACGTCAAAAGAAAATTAGAATAAGATAAAACAAACTCACATGGTGCCAATGCCTAAAATTATGGGTGTCTGTCGGTATCCCTTAATGCACAGAGCTAGTAGGCCCCTTCTAACTCCACCCTACTTTTGATAGATACACCCTTTTCTTTCTTTCAATCTCCTATATCCATTTCCTTGCTTTAATTTTGTAGGTCAAACTTATTTTATGGGCTGTTGAAAGTTGAAACTCATAGCCCATTGGGAATTATTAAAAGCTCTCTTCTTTTAAACACCCTCTCAAAACCCATAAAAAAAGAAAGAAAGAAAACCAAAACCTTCCTTTTTAAGCCAGCAACTTAGCTAAACCTTCCTTTTTAAGCCAGCAACTTAGCTAAACCTTCCTTTTTAAGCCAGCAACTTAGCTGTCTCTTACCACTTGGGTACGTTCACATGCTCCCAAAACATGAGATTCATTAAAGAGAGTCAAATTTTCGTAACAGAAAGAAAGAAAAAAAAATTGTTTCATTCCTGCCTTTGAACTCTATCCTCATTAAATAAACTTGCCATTTCTACTCTCAATCCTACTCATCCTCTCATTACATAACAATTTTCAGACAAGGGGTTGTTATATTACTAGTTGAATTTTGGTGGGTTTCAACTTGTCTATAAAATTCAGTGTTTCATTTGTTGGTTGTGGGACTAATTATTCCACGTGGGTTCTCGTCGGCAGGTCGACGAGCGAACGGATGAGCAAAAGGCAATTGACGAATGGCTTCCGATCACGTCTTCTCGGAATGCAAAATGGTGGTACTCAGCTTTCCACAATGTAACTGCCATGGTTGGAGCAGGAGTTCTAAGCCTGCCTTATGCTATGTCAGAGCTTGGATGGTATGTATGCTCTCAAATGAAGAAAATGGAAATTAGTTGATATTTGGTTCCTGGGTTTTGTTTTTGTCAGTGACTGTATTTTGATTTCTGGTAGTTTGATGTTTTTTAGATCATATATCTTTGATTGGAAATCTGGGTGGTTTACCCTTTGAGCTCTGACTATGACATTTATTTTCTTACTTTATGGTGTAGAAGAGACTGTTTTGCAATTGGGTGTTCTTAGTGAGTAGTAGATCCCATTTTACAATTGGCTAGTCCTAGTTTTTAAACCTTGTTCTCAATAGAATTGATAGTGATTTGCAATTGGGTAGTCTTAATTTTCAGTAGAGAAGTGATACTTGAAGTTTTTTCAAAATGATTCTGTAAATTAATGTCAAGTTTTTGGATTGTAATTTGGTGTTTCAACTACTAGTTACATGGTATTGAGAATCTTTTGAAGGAATGGACTTGATATTGTTTTGAAATTGGGGGTCTTAACACAACTTTACCTTTTAATGTTATAGTTGAGACTTGAGATAGTTTTTTAGGTTGCTCTGTTTTTCTTTAGCAGTTCTTTTATTTTACAGTTTGGCAGTATTACTTTTAACTTCCAGAAAAAGGGGTAGTATTTCTTGTTTATTGAATTGTACCAAGACTATTCTGCAATTGGGTATTCAAACTTCTACAAAATGGATTTGGAGTTATTTCTGAATAGGTTGTAAATTTGATTTGAGTCAGCTTTCTGTTAGTGCTTTACCTTTTAAAAAGGGATTTGTGATTGTATTGTTTATAAAATCAAACTTATTAATTGTATTTCCATGATTTACATTTAGAACTGTTAATAATATGATATCGGGTTTCCAATTGTCAGTAGATAATTTAATATTATTCATGTGTTTTAGAATCATGAGACATTCTGCAACTTACATCTCGGTATGTAAGCCATATCTCAGTTTTTCAAAATCTGTTCAGAAATTGACGCGAAATTGGGTGTTATTATTTTTCAGGGGTCCTGGTATTGCAGTGCTTATTCTGTCATGGGTTATCACCTTGTACACTCTCTGGCAAATGGTTCAGATGCACGAGATGGTGCCCGGGAAACGTTTTGATCGATATCACGAGTTGGGTCAGCACGCATTTGGCGAGAAGCTTGGACTATATATTGTTGTACCCCAACAACTGATATGTGAAGTGGGCGTAGACATCGTCTACATGGTCACTGGTGGAAAATCACTGAAGAAATTCCATGACACAGTTTGCTCTGACTGTAAAAGTATCAAGTTAACGTATTTTATCATGATCTTTGGCTCTGCGCACTTTGTTCTTTCTCAGTTGCCCAATTTCAACTCCATTTCTGGAGTCTCCTTGGCTGCTGCAGTAATGTCCCTCAGGTAATCTTTTATTCTTTCTTTCTTCCTCTCATTAGGCCTTGAATTTTGATATATCATAACTCATATTCATTGTTCCAATTCACAATGATTATATGTGTGTGTGTGGTTTAATTCATAGTTACCGGAAACTTCCTAGTTGGATGGGAAGCTTGTTTCCCCGGAAACTTGCTTCAGAAGCTAAGTTCTTACTTTCCAAATTTAGGAGAACCATGCTTCCCAATGCTTCCTACACGTTCCATCTTAATTAAGAGTACACTTCATATTTAGGTGATTATTTCTTCCCAAAAGAATATTTTCTCATTTTGATAATGCTGAAGGAGCATATTCAAACGAGAGAGAGAGAGAGAGAGCATTTAAAACTTGAAATAATCATCTTAAGTTTCAAATAAAATTATGTGCATCTTTTTCCAAAAACTTTACACTAAGAGATATAAATGAATAAATCATATGAAATTATACATTCCTAAACTTATAATTCTAATGAGTCACGGTGTCTTATTTTCAACTTGTAATCCTTACCATCTTAACCTACTGCAATCCTTCTCTTTCTATGTACTTCTTGTTCACTTCCAATGAGGCTTCTTACATGTTTCTTGTTGAATTTCAATGATGCTTCTCAAACATTTTCCTTTTACTTTCTTTAGAGCTTTTCACTTCCAACATTTTTCCTTTTCTGAGCCCTCGCTTCTCACACCGTTTATCACTCTGGAAACCATGGTTTAATTTTATTTGTTTAGTGGAGAATAAGAAATGAAATGGCATGATAGCACATTCAATTATATATTAATGTCCTTGAATTATCAGATAATCATTTTCATCTGTTCCGCTATTTCTTGTGACTGTTTTATTCAGCTACTCTACTATTGCTTGGGGAGCTTCTGTCGATAAAGGAAAGCAACCTAATGTGGAATACGGCTACAAATCTTCAACCACCGGAGGGACCGTTTTAAGTTTCTTTAGCGCACTGGGAGATGTCGCTTTTGCATATGCCGGGCACAATGTGGTTTTAGAAATTCAAGCAACTATCCCTTCTACACCGGAGAATCCATCTAAGAAGCCCATGTGGAAGGGTGTGCTTGTGGCCTACATCATTGTTGCTCTCTGCTACTTCCCTGTTGCATTAGTTGGATATTGGGCCTTTGGAAACGCAGTTGAAGACAACATTCTACTCTCTCTACAGAAACCAAAATGGCTAATTGCACTAGCTAACATGATGGTTGTTATTCATGTTATTGGAAGTTATCAGGTTATATTTCTACTCCCATTTTTCGTTCTCCCTTTTCTTCTTGTGTTTCCCTTGGAGTAGTACTAGAGATTTTTTTATCTGACTTTTTCCCTATTTGAATGGATGCAGATTTATGCCATGCCCGTGTTTGATATGATGGAAACTGTGCTGGTGAAGAAGCTTCATTTCCCACCTGGTCTTACTCTGCGCTTAATTGCACGCTCTTTATATGTTGGTAATTTCCTTTCCCTTCGATTGATCTGTTTTGAATATTTTTATAAGCAGTAAGGTTACCTTCCTTTCCCTTTGATTGATCTGTTTTGAATGTTTTTATAAGCAGTAAGGTTACCTTATTTAATATCTTTTTGCATTCTTTGGGTGCAGCATTTACAATGTTTATTGGTATGACCTTCCCCTTCTTTGGAGGGCTTCTTGGATTCTTCGGAGGATTCGCATTTGCACCAACAACATACTTTGTAAGTCCCATACCATGCTTTTTCTTCTCAGTTAGAAGAACCCAAAGTTTTCTTCTCCATGTTGTTGACATTTGACAATATAAGAGCAAAGAGAATTCCTATATATTTATTACTTGAAGTGCAAGGATGAAAGACTCCCCAAACGCCCGAAAAAAATACAGTTAGCCACTTAGCCTTTCCAGTGCACTCTGCACTAATATCTCAACTCAGCTCAACTAAGCCTTTGTCCCAAACTAGTTGGGTCGGCTAATGAATCCTATAGAAAATTTTCATGAAGAAGGTGAAAGAATCTACCCGGCTCAAATTGACTAAGTCTAATCCCGACACTAGTTGGGTTCGTCTACATGGATCATTTTCTTCCATTCTCTCCTATCCAAGGCCATGTTCTCTGTTATGTTCCTAGCCATCAAGTCTTTCCTCGTTGTTTCTAACCAAGTTGTTTTCGGTTTGCCTCTTCCTCTTTTTACTCCATCAACTTCGCACGAGTCACTTCTTCTCACTGGATCATCTGAAGGCTTACGTTGGATATGCCCAAACCATCTTCAGCAGTGCTCTCTCATCTTCTCCTCAATTGGTGCCACCCCCACCTTTTTACACATTTTTACAGATGTCTTCATTTTTAATTCTATCTAACTTTGTGTGACCGCACATCCATCTAAGCACTCGCATATCCTCTACACTCATCTCTGCACTAATATCTTACTATTAAATTTCTTTTGTCACAGCTCCCTTGCGTCATGTGGCTTGCTATCTACAAGCCTAAAAAGTATAGCTTATCTTGGATTACAAATTGGGTATGTCAACTTAAAACTTTCCCTTGAAGTTTATTCGTTCTCCTTTTCTTTGTTAATGTAATTTTAGAATGTTGAGCTAATCTTAGTCTGTTTATAAACATCAGATTTGCATCGTACTGGGGCTTTTGCTTATGATTCTATCACCCATTGGCGGATTAAGGCAGATCATTGTTCAAGCCAAAACTTACACTTTTTACTCATGATCTTTTGAAGACTTAATAGCTGTCAATTGGTATAAAGTTTATTCCTATCAGAAGGCTGTGATGACGATGCCAATGCTAAAGCTTCTGCTCAAAATCATCTGTATGTCGGTGGAAGTTCCTTGGTTTGTTCATGGAGTCCGGGCGTATGGGTTGATTAAGAAAGGAAATTTCAGCTTTAAAAAAATGGAGGACCAGCTAAAGGACATCTCTCATTTTATTTGTTTCCCTTTAATAAATACATGCGCCTTTATGTTTGTCTGTGGCTATGTATTTCTTTTATCACCATCAATATAGATAATTATTACTCGGCCTTTCTTGTGTGCAAATATTGTTCGAAAGCCTAGCATTTAGCATTTCACAGTTTCCTTATGAATATTTCAATGCGATTACAGGGTTCTATATGTCCAGAAACTGTTTACAGAAAACTATTGGACTCCCCAAAAGTAAAACCAATTGATCAAATCAAGAAAAAGATGGTAAGAAGAAAGACTTTTCCCTAATGAAGTAGGACTGTAACTATACAAATTTAAGGTCAGATGGAAACTTCTAGCTTTGGGAGAGGACACAAAAATGTCTAATCCTCATGTCTGACAGAAATGGCTTTAAATTTACATTCCAAGTTTACGAAAGCTAGAAGTTATGAATTCGGTGGTCTTTCATGGATCTCGGTGATCTCTGTAACAAATTTCGTAAAATGAAATGTTTTATGAACCCATTTCTCACATCCATTTGTCACTTATGAATTTTTTACGATACAGATTTCATAAACTTTCCACCTAGGATTTCTCGAGGGTACATAGAATTCTCTATATTTAGCTAACAATTTCTAAGATTAACTACCAGAAACAGAAGACAATAAAAATTTGTAACTTCAACATAAAACTGAAATCTATGTGCTTTGTTACACTTAGATGAAAAAAAATGGACCTATGCGTTTACAGAATCCTTGTGGGAAATGATATGATCTTTTCAATGTAATGTTCTCCCTAACAGCACATTTTTTCATTCTTTCTTTTTCCTTCCTGTAATAGTAAGTGTGAACGCTAATTTGAGATAACCATGATAGTTGATTCAATCATAACAAAACAAGAGGAAGTTAAAACAACAAATTTGGCCTAAAAAGATGTCTAGTTTCTATTTTCATAACCTTCTATAACCTGCTAGATTCAAACCCTCCTAACCGTGTTATATGTGAAGAATCTTCGGATTTCAAAGTTTTGAAATCGAATGTTTCATCATCCATGTAAAATAATTGTGAAACAACCAGTTACTCCAACCAGTTACTCCAAAAGCTTAAGCTGTTGGAGAAGGCATTATTTAATCTTTTATACTTTAACACCCCCCCCCCACGCGTGGCCCATCTTTTTTAGGGTTGGCCTACATGTGGCATGGCACATGTTGCCCGTCTTTTGGGTTTATAGCCATTGCATGTGGATTTTGCTATCAAGGAGGTTTGAACCCAGCCATTTGCGCTTATACCATTTGAAACAACCAGTTACTCCAAAAGCATAAGCTGCTGGAGAATGCGTTATTTAATCTTTTATACTTTAAGCTGCTGGAGAATGCATTATTTAATCTTTTATACTTTAAGCTGCTGGAGGAGGCGTTATTTAATCTTTTATACTTTAACAATATTAATAAATAATACCACAATAATATAGATTTTAATGATTATTCATGTCTCAGATGCAGAGAAAACTCTGTTGTCTCCAAAATCAAGATACAGACCAATTCCTATGTCCAGATATCTTGATTTTGGGACGCAGGTACTTCTAGGTTTTGCCATTTCAGATTCACTTAATTTCTGTTAATCTGTGTTTGTGGCTTCTCTATCTGTACGTACTGCTCTCCTTTTGCATCTAAGAGGTATTCTGTCACAAAAACTAGAGGTCTCCTCTTGCAAAAACTTACAAATTATAACTTACCCTTGCAAACTAGAGGTCTCCTCTTGCAAAAAATTCTGTTAATCTGTGTTTGTGGCTTCTCTATCTGTATGTACTGCTCACCCAGCTCATCATGCAAGTCATCAATGTCAGTCATGGCTTCTTCCTCCCTTTCTTGAGAACTAATCTCATCACCTGGAGAAGAAAGAGAAGACGTAGCTAATAGACTCCACTGGGAAGCAAACTGACTCATCATGAGTTCTAGCTTCTTCGTTGTTGCTCCATGGTCGGAAACAAACTCGCGACGAGCTGCCTCCTTACGCATCAACCTCTGTCAATACCGCCTCTTGACACATCAACCTCTGTCAATACCGCTGATATGCCACGGGACCATAGGCTCCCATGAACTCAACTCTTATCTCCTCCTATTGACTAAAACAAGGATCAACTGAGTCTCGACGCTCACCCAACATGCATAACCAAAAGGATCTAGCATCTCGTACAACAGACTCTCTGAATCGACGAATGATAGCTCTCAATGATCATAACAATAATATGGGCGGTATGCCTCTACTGCATTGATCCACTGTAAACAAGTCATGCCATAATCGTCGTAGTGATTAAATCCCTTAAAGTGGGGCATAACAATAATATGGGCGGTATGCCTCTAGTGCATTGATCCACTGTAAACAAGCCGTGCCATAATCGTCGCAGTGATTAAATCCCTTAAAGTGGGGCACAAACGGTGGAGCCACCTCAAACAAATATCAATACTAGCTGATAGGGGTGCAACTCAGGTCGGGTTCAACCTGAAAAAAATTCGGGTTGGTTGAGGTCGTGCTCGGGTTGGGTTTTCCTACCCTGGTTTGAGTTCATGTCAGGCTTGGGTTGAGGGTTTGGGCAACCTGACCCGAACGAAACCTGACATTTTTTATCATTATTTTTAGTTTTTGGTAAGCTTAAAAAGTCGGGTTGGGTCAGGTTGGAACTCGGGTCGGGTCGGGTTTGGGTTGTAAAAAAGGGTTCCTCGGATTGGGTAGGGTTGAAATCGGGTTGGAACAAGTCGGGTCAGGTTCGGTTTGAGCAAAAATGGCTCCACGGGTCAGGTCGGGTTGGCCTCAACCCGAACCGAGTTGCACCACTACTAGCCAATGAACATGAAACAAGGAGCGGACATGAAATTGAAGTCATATACGGCACAAAGGCAAAAACCACAAGCAGAAATCTCTATCTAACACAAGCTAGAGCAGCCAACATCAACCAACAACCAACAATTGCAACAAAGACAAATAACAGTGCTGAAATCAATCTCCGACAACTCATAGCTGCATTTTGTGTAATAGGCTAACAACTAACCAACCAATCCACATGCAGAAATCAAACAACTAGCTGAAAAGTAATCCACACTAAAGCTCTTTCTCAAACAACCCCGCAAATACTCCCTACAAAAATCACTCCCGGATCCACAAGAGTAAGAAGCCTCGTGAGCTCGCTCTCATACCACTTTTGAGGCAGTATATTTGCAGGGGCTGGATGTTAAGTCACCGAGATGTATCAAAAAGTAGATAATAGTGGTGGTAATAGTGGTATAGTGAGTCAATAGGCTCAAGCCACTGAACTATTGCATATGAACTGTTAGTTGAGTTTGCTTCCTTCTCAAATTTAAGGTATAACCCTTCCAAGTCAAGGGAGAGGTATCTTCATCTTTCTTGGAGGACTTAAGTAGCAACTCCTTTGGAGAATTCAAGTCTGAGGCAGCCCAATGGAAAGTTTTCTGAGGTGCCTCTTTTATTACCACCAACAGTCCATCCATTAATTGAGCAGCATTCTGCTCATGCTACATGTAATGCTCGATTACAGAGAGGGAGGTAGCAATTCACCAAGGGAGGCTAGTTGATTTTCTTGATTCAGATTATCGAAGGTCACTTACAAGGACCTTTACTTGAATGAACTTGACAAGCTAGAATTCAGTCGTCTTGAGAACCTGCAAGTGTACACTTAGAAGCCGATTGTCCAAAAAGATATTTGAGCTTCCGGAGATGGGAAAACCACCAGCTATCATTACTCACTTGAAGATTGTTACATTTCTATGGGACAGATGCTGTTTTTGTTCTGTTCTTTGAAGGCCTCTTAGAGAATATCACAGAGATGTTTTCCACAAATCGTCCAACCTTCCTTGGGATTTTACCAAATTGAAGAGCAAAATCATAGATACTGGAAGTAACTTACTGAAGTAGTAATTGGAGATAAGATTTGTCATAAACTCAAGCAATTTGCAAGATTTCCAGTGGCTTGAATTAGAGGCGCAATTCTGAAAAGATCTGCTTCTTTCAAGAGTCCTTTAGTGATTTCTTCAACACAAGTGGTGATGATCCAGCGATGAGGTGTTGGAAGCTTTCAAATCAAATGCAAAGCCTTAATTTACAAGGGAAAGAGATGAAGAACAAGGAGAAAAGCTTGCAAATCAAACTAGAATTCCCTGATCTTGAATGAAATTTCGTATAGAAACCCTCTTTTGCAATAGGATTCCCTCCAAAACTCCAAGCCTTAGATCTAGATCTAATAGTAAGCTCAAATTCAAATTTCAATTTCTGAAATCGCAAAGCTAATTACAATTTGGTGAGAAAATAGTCTTTTATAGGCTTCCCAATTACAAGAATGACTAAAGTACCTCTAGGCTTGACATAAAAGGACAAAAGCAATACAAATTGCCTAAACTACCCTTAAAGTTAATAATGACATTTAAAGTACAAGAGAAAAGGCAAATGACTAAGCTATCCTATATGCCTAGTACTAATGAATAAAGTGGGAAACTATTCTAATGAGCACGAAAAGGCCAATGTAGAGATTCGAGGGGATGCTCTCTCTCTCTCTCTCACGCACGTGTGCTAGTAGGTGGAACCATTTGAATATCAAGGGATTACCTAGGAAATTCTCATAAGTAAAGTTAGTGCCTCATCACATGCAAGGCCCTTGCCCGTTGGGTAACTATGTTTGTATGCAATCCAACCAAAGTGAACTACTTCTAGACCACTTCTCATCTCTTTACATGCTCTATAGAGGACCGAACACTGACAAAACGATGTAAGCAATCCCATGATTTTTTATTTTTTTTTGAAAAGTAGCAATTTTATTCCGTAACAAACTCCAGAGGTTACAAGATTTAAGGGACAAGCGGTCCCCCTCCTATAATCTTATAAAACCAGGATAGTACACGACCGAGGCATAGAACTTCACAAAAAACCCTGTAATTCGGACGCATCACGATTCTCCGGCAAAGATACCCCTTCCTTTGCCAGAGCATCCGCCATTGTTTTAGCCAACCTCCTCCTGTGCTCAAGATGTGGGCAATCCCATCATATTTGATCTGATCAGATCTAATATGATATAAAGAACACTTCTAGAAAATCTTTCCAAAGTAAATTTATTTACATAATAGATTAGAAACTCCTTGATAAAACCAAATCAAGCAGTGGCCGGATCAACATCAAATATGATCATTTCATAATCCCATAATAAAGGGCATTAACAGAAATCTTGCAATCCCATGTTGGTAAGCTGTGGCCTTAAAAATTTTACAAGTATGGAGAGCTAAAACATTATGATCACCCCTGTCATTTAGGACCAAACTTCTATTTTATTTATTTTTATTTTGAATGGTAGGACCAAACTTCTAATGAATGACAGAAACCCTAGAAAGCCCATGTTGGTAATTTGTGGCCTTAAAATTTTATAAGTTTGGAGACCTAAAACTTTTGTGATCTATCATCATTTGGGACCAAACTTGTAATGAATCAAAGCCTTCAAAGAACCCACCAAAAACTCCAAAAAATCCCCCATGTTTGCGAAGCAAAGCAACTTAGTTGAGGAGATCAATGTATGAAGATATACACCCTAGTTTATACTGAGAAGACCCATCTCTCAAGACCAAATTCCTCATGCTACTTAAGCAGTCATCTCACAGATGGAAACCTTGCAATCTGAGCTGTCCAGCCTCAATCCTTGTGATCATTTATAGCTAACACAAATCATGAGAATCAAATTCAATATGTTATGGCCAAAATAATAAAACATGCTCTCCTATTGTGTTTTCAGCAAGCATTGTATCCATCCCTTGGGTACGACTAACGAGAGACCCAATTTGCCCTTAAAGAGTCTACGTTCATGAGTATCGATGGCGAAAATATCTAAAAATAATAATTTCCCAATATGGAGTTGGCCAATCCTATTGCTTTTCAAATGCACAAATACTAACAGCTAACTAAGCCTAGTGCTTTACTTGTTAATGAGTTGGCCAATCCTATCTAACATGTAGATTGTGTACCTTATTTGAGAGCATTTTCTTTTATCTTTATGAAGTTCTTGTGCTATCAAATTTCTTCAAATGATAGGAGCCCTCTAGCAAATGGGAGAAAATACGTCACAGATCATCCCAATTTGTATATAAAGGAAGCTAGAGGTTTATGAAAACACTCTCTCCAAGAACAACAATATCCCATGTACTACCCTAAACCAATTGAATCCCATCTTTTATACAGTGCCAAAGCACAATGTTCTCTTCTATGCAATGAAACAGGAGCCATGAGAAGATTTAATGGGGCAGCAGTGACTTTGTTCCTGATAAGACAAAAGGATCAAACAATAACTTCCACTGAAAAGGGCCTACCCATTATCAAGTTTGTGACATTTTCACAGCAATCCAGTATCATTTAAAGACGGCATTGAGGAATAGCACTAAGTTATAGCCCACTCCTCTTTTGAAGAGGAAGAGGTCAATCACATTCCCCACTGAATAAAGCACGATGAAGAAGTAAAGTACATTAGGTGAAGCTGGCTCAACCTAGGAAATTATATGTTTTAAGGTGTGTCATGTAAATGGTCATGCAACAATTAATCCTAGCCATTAGATGCACAGATAAAGAATTTTTTTGAAAAGGGTGATGGCCACAGATAAAGATAAATATAACAAATTTCCATGTATTTGCAAAAAAAAAATGCAAGTATTTGTTAAAAGAAAACAAACTCGCTTTCATAGTGGAAAGCACAACTTGTGAATTACCAGTCTTCGTTCTGATCTTCTCTTATTTTCTGTATGCTACTACTATGCTTGCTGAGCTTTAAGAAATATTTTGTTGTGAATAAAGGCAACATGGGAGAGGTTAGGCCCGTGACCAAAATAATTTTTAACGAAGCAAATGCAAGAGTGGAAGCAAGGGCAACACTTAAAGCTCTGTGGTGAAAACCTAACAAGGAAACACCAAAAAATAATAGATGATGTGAACTAAAAAAAGGAAACCCCAAACCAGAGTAGAAATGCAATTCTTATTAAAGGTCAAAGTCAACCCAAAAAAACTGACCAAACAATCAGAACCAATGCCAGAAGAAAATGCCAGTTTTATACCAAATAATTAATTGCAAAATTTGATTGCCCCAAACATAGAGAAAGCCAATTCTGATTAAACATTTTTTTCCATTAGAGGCCCAAATTGAATATTGAACATCTTCAGCACAACAGAAACAGAGATGCTGGATCACTCATCTTCCTTTCTGCTTCAGCCTCCCAATCCTCTCTTTATATAACTCCAACCAAAGGTTCGAAATCCACAAAATGCTAACTGAAATCGCCGATACAACCACAACCATCCATGAAATCCAAACCCACTTGGGAATCACATTGTCTGCCACTCCACTCAAATAAAAAGCCCCCATCTTATAAACGAAAAGAGGCCCAGCAACCCCTCTAACAATAGTATAAAATGCATAAAAGGGAGGAGATAAGAATTCATACAATTTAGCAGCAACAGGCGAGTCAGCTCTCCGGCTGTTGGCGAGAGTCCATGTGTTCTGGCAGAAACTAGTAACCTCAGCAAGTACAAGAAGGACAAGAATAGCGAAAGCACCATGGAAAACAAGGTAACGACAAGTAACAAACACGAACAATGTTGCTAAGTGATGGCCAATGAAGAGGAAATCACTGGGAAAGAAGAAGATATAATGGAGGAGATCAACAAAGAAGTAGGCAATGCTGAAATCAAGGACCATGTTTTGAAAATCAGTGTTTGGAGAAGCAAAACCATGATTAGGTTGGGCTACAATGGCAAAGATAGCCATTAAAGCCGCGGGTGTTCCATGGGCTAATGAGATGAAGCAGCTTGAAGCTTCTGGGCGGTGTTTTGGGCTCCAATTGCGAAAAACGACAAAGTAACCAATGAGATAAATGAGAATGAATGCAGAGAAAAAGAGAGGGAGCCATGAGTTTGAAGGGAATAGAGTTTCCATGGAGAATTTGGAATGCTGAGATTTACCTAAAAGGAAAAATCCAATGCAAGAGAGAGAATTTCGAACTATATATTCAGTGAGAAACTAGTAGCGAAGTACAGAATTCAGAAATTAGGGTTTTGTATGAAGATAATCGGTTAGGGTTCAAAATGGCCTAAAGATAACCGGTTAGGGTCTTAAATGCCAGAAGGTAAGGGTTTACAGAGAAGATAGAAAAGGCAATTGGTTTAAACTGCAAATTTTAGGGCAAGAAAAGATTTCAAAAACTGAATTTTTCCAACAATGCATAATCTTTAAACTTCAAGACTCCATAACAAAGAAAATCTCAGTTTTCATCAGAATTATAGAGTTTGTAAAGAGCAAACCAGTACCAATTTCTCCGATTTTCGAAACCAACAGAAAAATCCCTCCGATAGAAAGAAACAAAAAAGTAGGGAAACTTTGAAAGGATTTGATTTAGTAGAGCTCGAAAAGCTAGGGTTATGGTTTCGATGAGGGGTAGAAAAGGAAGAGAGTATTGAGAAAAGTTACCAGAGATGGACGGAGATCTCGGGAGAGTAGGGCACCATGTGAGAAATTTTTAGTACGGGTGCAACTTGGGTCGGGCTCAACCCAACCCCAACGGGTTCAACCCGACTTTTGGCTTGGGTTGGGTTGGGTTGGGAAAAGCCAACCCAATTTAAATTCGGGAGGGGTGGGGTTAGGGTTGAGGCTAGGCAACCCGATCCGACCCGAACCCGATCTGACCTTCGTCCTCTAAGTTTATCATTATTTTCTCAGGATTATGTTTTTCTTTCTTGTATTTTTTTGTTTGGCCGTAGATAAACCCAACTCAACCCGAACCCAACCTGACTCAACCCAACCCGATTTGGAGGAGGGTTGGGTTAGGGTTGACCATCCTCAACCCGAGGTTCGGGTTGGGTCAGGTTAGGGTTGAGGGATGCTATCTCGGGTTGACTTAGGGTTGCCCTCAACCCGACCTGAGTTGCAACCCTAATTTTTAGAGCTTCAAAAAAAGGATTGAAAAGGATGGGAAGAGGCAAGAATAGAGGGATTTCGAGTACGAACTTGTGTTATGCTGGTACATGATTAACAGGAATTATAATATTCGAGGATAATAATCCCCAAGGTACCCTCCAATCCAAGGGTGCAACTTGGGTCGGGCTCAACCCGCCCAATTTTGGCTCCGGTTGAGTTAGGGTTGAAGCCTTGGCAATCCTAACCGACCCAAACTTGACCTCCATCCTCTAATTTTATCTTGATTTTATTTGGGTTATTGTATTTTTTGTTGGCCAAAGGTGTACCCGAACCAACCTGACTCGATTTCGGGTTAGCTTGGTTGGGTTAGGGTTGAGAGATTTAGAGGCGGGTTGGGTTAGGGTTGATCATCATCAACCCGAGGCTTGGGTTAGGGTTGGCCTCAACTTGATCCAACCCGACCTGAGTTGCACCCCTACTCCAATGAACAAAACTTGGCTCAGGTTCCTCAGACCCCCTATAGCAAAGAGAGGGGGGGTGGAAATATCAATTCCATGCTTACTTTTTATTATCAGAAGTAATTGATATTTCCACACCCCTTGCTATTAGATATTTTCTGTGCTTACTTTTCCACACCCTTTGCTATGAGAAGTAATTTTATCAATTCCATGCTTACTTTTTATTTTCATAAGTAATATTAGCAAGGGGTCTGGGAAAGTTCTTCAGACCCCGACCTGAGTCAAGTTTCGCTCTACTCCAATCGGGTTAGGATTTATTTAGGTGATTGATATCCACACTTACCAATTTTGATGAAGGCACTACTCACTTTGTTTTAGTCTTGTACTTTCATTGTACCACTTTCAGGTGTTTCTACGCCCTTTCATCCCCAAAGTACCCGTAACGCTCAATGATATGTTTTGATAGGTGGGTCCCAGTAGATCAATTCAGAGCCAAGCTTGATCGTGTGCATGATTTAAAAAAAAACAGGAAAAAAGGAAGTGTTTGATTTTTTTTTAGGTGTCAGAGAGAGGTGGGGAGGAAGAGATGTAAGTGGATATTTATTTAAGGGAAAATGACCAAATGAAAGGGCTTTCTACTGACTATGACATTTGAAGAGGGGAGACTTGGAAATAACCAATCTAGAATGATGGTGACTTGTTTGCAAGGGTTTAGGACAAAAATACCCTCATTTTTAAAATACCGTCACCTCTCTCTCTCTCTCTCTCATGGGATGATCCTAACCATCAATTAGAGGGCTACAATTCCTCTCTCTTTCTCTCTCATGGGATGATCCCAACAGTCCATTAGAGGGCCACAATGCCCCCTCTCTCTCTCTCGTGGGATGATCCCAACCGTCCATTAGAGGGCTCCAATGCCCCCCTCTCTCTCTCATGGGATGATCCCAACCGTCCATTAAAGGGCCACAATGCCCCCTCTCTCTCATGGGATGATCCCAACCTTCCATTAGAGGGCCCCAATGCCCCCCCTCTCTCTCTCATGGGATGATCCCAGCAGTCCATTAAAGGGCCACAATGCCCCCTCTCTCTCATGGGATGATCCCAACCTTCCATTAGAGGGCCACAATGCCCCTCTCTCTCATGGGATGATCCCAACCGTCCATTAGAGGGCCACAATGCCCTCTTTCTCTCATGGGATGATCACAACCGTCCATTAGAGGGCCACAATGCCCTCTTTCTCTCATGGGATGATCACAACCGTCCATTAGAGGGCCACAATGCCCTCTTTCTCTCATGGGATCCTCCCAACCGTCCATTAGAGGGTCACAATGCCCCGCAGGTTCGTGCACCTCTCTCCGGTATCCTCTGATTCTGAGTGAACCTCCTCTCATAGGTTGGTAGTCTCTCCCTCTCAGTTGTTTAAACCATTGGTAATCCTAAATAAACAACTTATAAACACTCTAAAATCACTGCTAAGTCTATATAAACCACTTATAAACACTCTAAACCAGTGATAGGCTTATATAAACCACTTATAAAAACTTTAAGCCTCTAATTACCCTATATTAAACACTTGTAAACACACTAAACCACTCCTAGGCTTATATAAAACACTTATAAACACTCTAAACCATTGTTTACCCTATATAAACCACTTGTAAATACTTCAAACCACTGCTTACCCTATATAAACCACTTATAAACACTCTAAACTGCTGTTAGGCTTACATGAACCACTTATAAACACTCTAAACCATTGCTTACACTGTATAAACAACTTATAAACACTCTAAACAAATGTTTACCCTATATAAACCACTTGTAAATACTATAAACCACTACTTACCCCTATATAAACCATTGCTCACATTGTATAAACAACTTATAAACACTCTAAACCACTGTTTACCCTATATGAACCACTTGTAAGAACTCTAAACCACTGCTTACCCCTATATAAACCACTTACAAACACTATAAACCATTGCTTACACTGTATAAACAACTTATAAACACTCTAAACCACTGTTAAGCCTATATAAACCACTTATAAACACTGTAAATCACTGTTATGCTTATATAAACAACTTATAAACACTCTAAACCGCTGCTAGGCTTACATGAACCACTTATAAACACTCTAACACAGTGCTTACACTGTATAAACAACTTATAAACACTCTAAACAACTGTTTACCCTATATAAACCACTTGTAAATACTCTAAACTACTGCTTACCCCTATATAAACCACTGCTTACCCCTATATAAACCACTGCTTATACTGTATAAACAACTTATAAACACTCTAAACCACTGTTAAGCCTATATAAACCAATTATAAACAATCTAAACCACTGTTAGGCTTTTATAAACAACTTATAAACACTCTAAACCATTGTTTACCATATATTATACACTTATAAATCCTCTAAACCATTGCCAGGCTTATATAAAATACTTATGAACACTCTAAACCACTGTTTATCCTGTATAAACCATGTATAAACACTATAAACCACTTATAAGCTTATATAAACCACTTATAAACACTCTAAACCACTTATAGGCTTAGATAAACCACTGTTTACCCTATAGAAACCACTTGTAAACACTCTAAACCACTAATAAGCCTATATAAACTACGTATAAACACTATAAACTACTTATCCTGCATAAACCATGTATAAACACTCTAAACCACTGATAAACCTATATAAACCACTTATAAACACTCTAAATCACTGATACGCTTATATAAACCACTGTTTACCCTATATAAACCAGTTGTAAACACTCTAAACCACTGATAAGCCTATATAAACCACTTATAAACACTATAAACTACTTCTTACCATGTATAAACCATGTATAAACACTCTAAACCACTAATAAGCCAATATAAACCACTTATAAACACTCTAAACCACTGATAGTCTTAGATAAACCATTGTTTACCCTATATAAACGAGTTGTAAACACTCTAAACCACTGATAAGCCTATATAAATCACTTATAAACACTATATACTACTTCTTACCATGTATAAACCATGTATAAACACTCTAAACCACTGATAAGCCTATATAAACCACTTATAAACACTATAAATCACTGATAGGCTTATATAAACCACTATTTACCCTATATAAACCAGTTGTAAACACTCTAAACCACTGATAAGCCTGTATAAACCACTTATAAACACTATAAACTACTGCTCACCCTGTATAAATCACTTATAAACACTTTAAACCATTGTTAATCCTTATAAACCAATTATAAACACTTTAAATCACTGGTAAGCCTTAATAAACCACTACTTAGGATTATAAACCACTACTGGGGATTCTTAACCAAAGAAGCTGTATAGACCACTTATAAACACCCACTTCAGTAGTGGTTTATCGTAGTGGAATAGTAGTTTAACTTAAGAAATTAGTAGTTTACAGTAAAATAACAATGATTATAAAATGGAAAACAGCAGTTTAACATGGAAAACTTTCATTCAAGTTTATAAACATGTCTTATAATTGAAAGAGAAGGGAGAGGGCTAGAAATACACACATTTCCATTGAATGGAAGCTTTGTACAATGGAATGATGGTTTCTAGTGAAGATTTTTGCGATTTCGAAATCTAATAACGTTTTTTTGCAATAGTTGTTGTAAACGGAGGCGTTTTCCAATGCAATGAAGGGTTAGGGAGGCTTTGACATCTAAAAATGAGGTTTTCAGTAATAGAATGGAGCTTTTGGCATCTAACCATTGAGGTTTTTGGGTTTCAAAAATGGAGGTTTTTGGGTTTTTCATACGTACGTAGGTGGGAGGGAGAAGAAGAAGAGAGAAAAAGGTGGGTTTTGGGTTGTATTCTAAATCTAATCATTTAAAAAAGGTGATTTGAGAGAGAGAGAGAGAAAGAGAATCAAGGGCATTTTAGTCATATGCACTCTTGATTGGTGATTTACAAAACGCCCATCTTCAAATGTCATAGTCAGTAGAAACCCCTTCTATTTGGTCATTTTCCCTTTATTTAAAGGAGAGATAAGATTGAGATTTGGAAGAGATTGTGACTGATGTGGGAGAGAGAGAGAGAGTGATCTGAAGAGAATTCTTAGAGACAGACAGAGAGTACTAAAATAAATAAAAATGGAGAATTCTTTGACTCTAATAAGTTGTAATGGAGCATAATACATTGTCCCTTCTATACATATGGCATACACAAGAAATGCTTCGGTATGGAGCCCTCTCTGTCCATTCTATAGAATGAGGTAAGCCCACTATTAGTTTGCCTTGGAAACAAATTTTGAGTAGACTTTAAATTTAGGGTAGTGATAAATGGACCCCCATACATCTTAAATCGACCCCCAATGTGTCTTTCTCTGTCCTCTCTCACAAAGACACATAGGGGGTGGATTTAAAATATACGGGGGTCGATTTATCACTCCCCTAAAGTTATTCTTATATGAGATATATGAAAATTATTATTTTACATTAATCTTTTTACTATCATGATCGTTGTGGATATGCTAATTTAAATGTCACATTAGATGTTGACATAAGGTTCCTCATACAATATTGATTATTGGACAATACTGTATGAACACTATGCCAAAGATTAAGGAATCCATGGCAAGAGATAGTGTTCCAGGTGGGAATGGTGATTACCCATTCCATTCCATTGAGCTACCGCATGTGCTATTATGGCTTAGAATGACTTATCTTAGTCAATGTGGTAGGGATTCTAAACAGACATTTGAGCGTGTGAAAGCGGTTTAGAGTCTGTACTAGACCATTGGTTATAGAATCCACAGCTAGTGGATTAATCATTGTTAGATTGTTAGGGTTATTTTATGAGCGATGATAAATTCGCACCCACTATAGGATAATTCGCACCCATTTAACGTGAATTGATGTCAAAAAGCGCATGCCCTCCGTTAAAGGGGTGTGAATTATCCTACAGGGGTGCGAATTGATCATCGCCCTTTTTTATTTGTAGGAGACAGTTAATTGAGGAGTCCACGTTACTCTATGTACTGTTTATTTAACTTAAATATTAACAAACGATGATACCAAATAAGAGTGGGAGGGGGTGTTGGATATCAATATTTGATACAAAGCCTCGCCCAATTGAGCTATATCTATAGGCCTTCACTTTGAGATACAACGCCTCACCCAATTGAGCGATAGGCTCAACCCCTGCTTACCATTATTCTTGTTTCCTTTGAGGGGTAGGGATTCACGATGGCGGGGCCGCTACAAATTCAAATGAGATTATGGGTTCAACCCTAGATTGCACACTAAAAAATAAAAACTAAATTATTTATAAAAATTAGAAAAATTTAAAACAGCAAAGATAACAAGTGGAATTCTAGTTGTAGGCTTGTAGCACACATTCACCATGTAGATGTCTTCATGTTGTTTCATTTTCCCCTTGATGTGGCTTAGCAATTGTAATAACAAGCACATTGGTAACCCTCATTAACCCTGGAAAGACAAACTCCATTCCCATTTTTCATGAGGAGGCACTGTTGCTTGCAAGAAGAGAGAATACATCCAGTGGGGTCCATCACCACAAAGCACCTACGTCCACCTTCCACCTTGACCACCATCATCTCCACTGGAGACCCAATTAGGAAAGATAATAAGGTTTATATAATGTTAATTAACACTAATAATGCCAGGTTAATCCAACATCATGGAAAGTTTTTTTACTCGGAGACGAATTTAATACACTTCTTAGAAGATTGAAAGAATGGATTTGACCTCATCCCTTGTATACAAACAGTTCAATATAGAGGGCAAGAGAGCAAATTAGATATCAGATATGTTAATTAATATTAGTGATGGAAAGCAAAATCCATTAAATTGGATTTTTTTTTGTCCTAATCCATTCAATATAATAAATGAAGATAGCTCCAAATTAAGCATGGCCATGGCCTGTCTTTTCCTTATTTTCGCTAATATTATAGTGAGAAAACTTCACTACAATTACTTTTAGTATACTCTCATACTCCCTATTTCCACAAAATTGCCTTGCGAATCCCTATTTGTACACGAGGAGTGCTAAACGAATGGTGAGCTTCCAAAAGAAACAAACCGCAAGGGCACCCCATTGGATCCACATCACCAACATGTGATAACTACAACTTTTAACACAACGACATGGATCCAATGGGGCACCTTGTTGCTGGTTTTTTTTGCAAGGTAGCCCTACAATTTTGCATTTCTTGTGTGTGCGCGCGCGCGAGTGTACCTAGACACACATATGGCAGATGCTGGCCTAAACATGTTTTCATAATGAGACGAAGTCTCCTTGTCTTGTATGCTTTAAGCAGTTGTCAAAGGTTGTTGAGTGGTTTTTGGGAATCGTAACAAGTTGCTTAAAACATATAAGACAAATCTGCTTAAAGCATACAAGACAAATTTATTTTGTCTCTTATCAAAACATGGTTGTTTCAGTATCAATAGGGCGCATCCACACACATATATGTATGTGAAAAATAAAGTAAAAATTTACCATTTTTACTTTATTTTTTACATATATGTGTGTATTCCACCTTCCTTTTACTAGTTACTTATTGAATCGCACCGTATAACTGTTCTAGTCTTAAGTTTGCTGTATTCCCCGAATTTCCATTATGCACCAATTTGATCTCTCTGAATGGTTTTTTCATTCTCTATTTAAAATGAAAAACTGAAAGCAACTACACTCTTGACATTTCAAAAAGGGAGAAGGGAGAAGGGAGAAGTACTTGATCCGTAATAGTACCCTCCCATCCATTAGTGGAAATCATGGGACCCACCCCTGGATGATGGAACCTACCTGTGTTCTCCGTGGCCCCTTGATTTCTATTAGGCTCCATTTCTTTCGATGTAAATTGGGGGTAAAACAGATTTTACACCCATTTTTTCACTTAGTTATGGGCGTAACTTTTACGCCTATCCTAAGTTGAAAGAAGCACTGCATGCTCTCCAAACTCCAGAGTACTAAACTTCTGTCTCGTTTGAAAAATTAATAGAATTCCTCACAAAGTTTCATTGATTACCAGTACAGACTATGCATTCTAATCAAGGACTTCTCTTGCTCTCTCATGTTCTTTCAACTCCCGCCGCATTGCCAAGTGTACTGTGTTATGGCCCATTGATATTGATATTCGCCATCACAAATTAGGCTTATTTCTGTTACACTCTAATCGATGATTCTAGACCTTTGATCAGACATGGTGAAAAAAATGTCCTTTAAAGCCTTTGATTTTTGCGTCCTTCAATCTTGCCAACGAGATCTCCAACCTATCAGATCAACGGTCATGATCAGTGATCACAACCATATATGACTGTTTTCATTCATCAAGACAAGATCGTCTTGCTAGTCAACCTCTTTTGACAATTATACTTCTCTATTCGTTTTCTACTTTTCTAATTAACTGGTAAAGGCTGTAGAATTCGCAATGAGCTATCAATAGCTAGTCTAAAAAGTGTTTAAGAAAGGAATGTTGTTATCAAATAAGAGAGTGTGAATATCATTTCCAAAGGAAAAAACCAATAAAAAAGCAATGAGATCGAGGCTTAACAATTGGAATCTCCATACCTGATGAGAGTACAAGCATGGCTAGGATGGCGCAGTGCAAGTAATAAAGCTTCATCTTTAACTTACTAAAATCAGAAGTGTATCTCTGATTCTTCTCTTCTATCAATGGATGGAAGCTGCTCATAGGAATTTATAGAGGCTTTAGCACATTGTATATATCAAATTCTAGCAAGTGGTATTTTTAAGTTTCTTAGAGGCTTCAGCACATAATAGCAAATTCTAGCAAGTGGGTATTTTGTTAAGTTTCTTAGTGGAAGCACGAACAGCCAAAAGAGAAGCACACAAATGAATTAACAATCCTTCTATATTCCTATAAAAAAAACTGGTTGCCCAACTTTCATCCCCACCTTACATATGTTCATGCTTTGGTGTAGAAAGGCAAAAATGACCCTTTGAAAACCAAAGTACATAAATCTTCAATGTCACATATTTGAGGACAATTAAGTAAACCCTCTATTCAAATTTATACACATAATAAAAATGTACACCCATACTTATATAGAAAGGTACACTCATACATATATGCATACATACATTTACAGGATCTACTGTGAGTCTCATCTAGTGTTGTTGGTCTCAAATGTTATGGTGGATGTGGGTCCAATTGGATCCATCCCATATTATTCTAACTCATCTCCCACAGCTTAAGCTTATGGAATATTTGGTTGTTTCACATGGTATTGGAGCCAAAGGTCCTGAGTTCAAACCTCCTGGATAGCAAAAGTTCACATGTAACGGCCAAACCAAAAAAGAAGGGCCACATGGGCCATGTATAGGCCAAATGCAAAGAGGGGCCACATGTGAGGGGGAGAGTTAAAGTATAAGAGATTAAATTACCCCATCTCCAACAGCTTAAGCTTTTGGAGTAATTGGTTGTTTCACATTTATGTGTATGAACTTATAGATGGATTTTTGTAGGATGGAAGATCCACCACCTTAAAATGAGGACCAATATCTTGGGACTTCTTGCAGTTGGTTTTGGGTTTTTTCTCATAGAATCATTCTAGGGAGGTTATATGATGGGAATATGAGTTGGTACAAGTACAGGTGGGAACTAAATGCCCTGTTTGGTTGCTCAAAGGTGGCTGGGAGATAAGTAGAAGAAGAAGTCAAAGGGAAGTAGGGGTGCAACTAGGGTCGGGTTGGGTCGGGTTGAGGCCAACCCGGCTGGGTTCAACTCGACCCAACCTGATTTGCAATTTCCTCAATCCGACCCAACCCGATTTCCAATCTCTGATTTGTAGTTTGTGTTTATAGGTTAAAATAGAGAAGATGAGATATATCAAAAGAGAGGCTTTTGAGGAGTGTCGATATCAAAACAACTATTCTTACTATTTAGCTATGCTAATAATAGGCTTTTGAGGCTTGACATAAGTGGTGAGCATTTAATGAATGTGAGGAAAGAGGCGCTGCTATCTACAAACGAGGACAAAAGAGAGCTTTTAATGCTCCTTAGGGCACTCGTTAGCAAAAACCTTAAAAGATAGGTTTCTTTTTTGGATTTTAGTGCTTCTTCGACTAAGAAACTCATGGGGAAATGCAGTGGGAATTTGTAAGAGCTTAAAAGCCTGCATTTTTTTCCAGACAACCCATGTGGGTTTTCCTGTTGGTCATACAGTACTTCTTCATATGTAACCCAAATTCGAGTTTCGAGTCGGGTCAGGTTGCCAGACACCCCAACCTGATTTCCAATTTGAGTTGATTTTTCCAAACCCAACCCAACCCAACCCAATCCGATTTGCGAAAAAGCTTAACCCGACCTAACCCAAATTCGGGTTGAACCTGCCTGAGTTGCACCCCTATAGACAAGCATGGAAGATGGGGAGAAGAATAGTGGAAGAGTGGTAAGTAGTGTTTGGTTGTGCGGCAATCCTCGAGAAGATGAGTGAAAGATGTAAGGGTGTCATTACCAAAATAGAGACTGGAAGAGAGATAACGGAAGAGAAAGAGAGAAAAGATAATAAGACAAGATGTTTCTCCTCTTCTTTCACCCAAATTCCACCAAAAGGGTGAAATATGGGGAGAAGATTAGAGGAGGGAACATTTCCGCCACATAGGCGTTGCGTGGGAAAAAAAAGGCAATTATGATGTTTGCAAGATGTCAATGAGTCAAAGAAAGCTTCAATGCAAAATGGCAACCAACTATTCGTTGGGCAGATTAGTGGAAGAACATCGGCGTTTCAAATGCCAATGATATCCTTGCTTTGAGCAACCAAACAGGGCATCGAGATCTTTCCAAAGGGATTTTCTCCATCCTCAAGGGTACATCAAGGTTACCGAAATCTTTCCTGAGGGATTTTTTCCATCCTCAAAGACACACAAGAGTTACCACAGCCCGACTCTGATACCACTTGTTAGGACCCAAGTAGAACTCACCCTTAAAAGGATGAGTTTTGTTGGAGAAAATTGGATGGTGAAGATAGAGATGAAATGAGAAGCTTCAAGGCGAGTGGTCGCTTTGCTTAAGACATTATTCGCCCTCACCAATTGTGTGCAAGGAGAACCACAAATTCACCTCCAAGATACAATGAAGCCTGATGAATTTTACACCAAGTGTTTGATGATGCTCTGTACTAAACGGAATCAAACCCCAAATCACTTTTGGAAGAACAAGTGTGTAAGACCCTAGTGACTGTTTATGCAGAATAATAGTACACTTGAGCAAAAAAAAACTTTTGCTAAGAATAAATTGAAATCAACCCTAACCGAACTCAATTTTATGTTAAAAGTTAAATCAAAATTCCCAAAAATCGACCCGTTTTTCCTATCTACAAATAATGACAAAGCTAAATATACGCAGTAACACACACAGACACCTAATAGGTGAAAATTTAAAAAATGACAAACTTTTGCCAAGCTTTGTTTGGTTGCGAGTAAAAAAAATTCCATTGAATTTTTGTGGGAAAATGGAGGAGACAAAGGAGGGGACAAATATTTATTAGACAAGGGTGTCATTATGAGTGAAGAGAGAGGGAAGAGAGACAGAGCACCATTCCTTAGAAAATTATATGGGAGACTTCTAAGGTAATGCTAATGGCACCTCCCTTTTTCCACATAAGTCTTTGTTCTTTCCTAACAACCACACGAGGCATGACCGAGGGAAATTATAATGCAGTAATTATTAAAAAAGGGTATTTTTTCATCTCTCGATACATATGCCACATACATAGCATTAGCACCTAGTTGGTCAATATTTAGTTTTGTCATTTCACTAACTTTGTGAATTTAGTTCGTAAAAACTAAAAACCCCCCTTCACTTCAAAATTCTTACACTAAAAGGTCACTCTCTAAGCTCTTCTTAATCTCTTATCCACTTCCACCTCTTGAAAAACCCCAGACTCCCCCCAAATCTTCTGTTCCATAATCCAAAAATGCAAACCCTCCAAACCCTCCTTCCCTTTCCATCTTTTCTCCCCCATAAACCCAAAACAATAACTCCCTCCCAGTATCAAAACCCTAACCCACCATTCGCTCCACGCGGCCCCCTTTTCCTCCCCAAAAACCGATTTATCTCCAAGACTTTCCTCACCAATGTCACCAGATCCGACGAATTCCCCGTCGACGAAACCTTCTTGGAGAATTTCGCCCCCAAAGAGAAAGATTCCGAAGACGAAGCTCGCCGTAAGAACTGGATCGAGCGTGGGTGGGCTCCGTGGGAAGAAATCCTCTCACCAGAGGCTGATTTTGCGCGAAAGAGTTTGAATGAAGGCGAGGAAGTTCCTCTTCAAACCCCTGAAGCAATTGAGGCTTTCAAAATGCTAAACCCTAAGTATAGGAAGAAGAAAATGGAGGAAAGCGGATTGACGGAAGATGAGTGGTATTGTGAAACAACCCATTAAAGCTTAAGCTGTTAGAGTTGGTATTATTTAATCATTTATACTTGTGGCCCTCTATTTTTCGCATGCTGTACATGTGGCACATGTGACCCCTCTCTTGGGGTGGTCGTACATGTGGATGGATTTTTTAATATCAACGAGTTGTTGGGTTTTGAAGCTAGGAGGACCTGCTCGCGAGGCAATAACTCTGGTACCATGTGAGACAACTAATTACTCCAAAAGCTTAACCTGTTAGAGTTGGTGAACACTTTAACACTGTACACGTGGCACATGTGAACCCTCTTTTCGATTGGTCGTACATGTAGATTTTTTTAATGTTAAGGAGTTGTTGGGTTTTGAACCCAAGACCAGCCGTGAGGCAATAGCGTCAAACCATGTTCGACAACCAATTACTCCAAAAGCTTTAGCTGTTAAGAGTTGGTGTTATTTAATCATTTATACTTCAACACTCCTTACGTGTGGCCCTTCTTTTTTTCTGGGTTGTCTGTACATGTGGTACATTGTGGCTCCTCTTTTGGGTTGGTTGTACGTGTAGATTTTTTTTAATATCAAGGAGTTGTTGGGCTTTGAAGCTAGGATCTGCCACGAGGCAATAACTCTGATACCATGTGAAACAATCAATTACTTGAAAAACTTAAGCTATTAGAGTTGGTGTTATTTAATAATTTATACTTCAACAGGTATGCAAAGCAGTTCGCCACAAAGGGAGAGATTCCTGAGCCTTTGAAGACAACGTGGGATGGCCCGATTGTTTTTACTCATGTTCCTCCGCGGGATTGGCCACCAAAGGGTTGGAAGGTCGTATGAAACAACCAATTACTTAAGCTGATAGAGTTGGTGTTATTTTATCATTTATGCTTCACCACTCCCCTCACATGTGGCCCCTCTTTTTTTGGGTTAGCCGTTCATGTGGTAAACATGGCCCTTCTTTTGGGTTGACCATACACGTGGATTTCTAAAATCAAGTAGTTGTTGGATTTTAAAACCAGGACCTACCACGAGGCAATAGCTCTGATACTATGTGAAACAACCAATTACTCCAAAAGCTTAAGTTGTTGAAGTTGGTCTTATTTAATCATTTACACTTCAACAGGTTGATGAGAAAGAGCTGGCATTTATCAGGGAGGCACACAAATTGCAGGCAGTTCGGATTGATTTGGAGGAGTTAGAGTCACCAAGGACGAAAACAGAAGGATTGTCTTTGGAAAGGTATTGTGAAACAACCAACTGCTACAAAATCTTTTTTTTTTTAGATGCAAGTCAAATATATTAAAGAGAAAGGGAAAACCGAGAAGGTCTCCCAAAGGATTACAATAAAATATAGAGAAGAAAAAATACAATAACCTCAATGAGGCAAAAAATCAAAACACTCCAACTCCATTTTCTCAACCCCAGATCTAGCCAAAGAATCTGCCTCACAATTTGCAGATCTACGAACATGGTTAAAGACAATGGATGAGCCCTCTACAGGATTAGAGATTTCGTAAAAAAATGACTAAAATCTCCAAGGTGGCGCCGCAGTCCTACGGAGCCACCTAACCACATTTAGTGAATCCCCCTCCACAATAGTAGTGTCAATATGGTCTCTTGCAATTCTTTTAATACCCTAGTGGACCGCCCTGACTTCCGCTTCATTTGAGTCACACACTCCCAGCGGCCCCAAATAAGCCCAAATGGTAGCCCCTTGAAAATCACAATAAAGACCGCCAATACCCGCCGGCCCTGGATTGCCCAAGCTCGAACCATCAAAATTAAGTTTCATCCATCTAATAGGTGGAGCTTCCCACTCTTGAACCACCTATGATCGGTTTTCTCCACTGAAACACACCTCCCTCCAACCCTCCCACAAGTCAAAAGCAGAGACAAAGTGGAAAGGTACCAAGCATTTCGCCCAAGAAATGGTAAGAGCGATGATGTTAATGTATAACCGGTAAAGCGATCTATTAGACCTCTCAAAAACCCTTGCATTACGCTCCTTCCAAAGGACCCACCATGTAGCAATGAGACAAATTTTCCACAACATCTTACCTTTTTCTTCCATGGCACCGCCTCCTAACACGAAATGACATCCGAAATAGAGTGAGGGAACACCCAACAAATACCAAATCTCCCTAAAATGTACCCCCATACTTCTCTAGCGACTTTGCAGTGGATAAAGAGATGCCAAGCCGACTTTCCATCTTCCAATCAAAGGGAACAATGATCCACCAAACACATTCCCCTTTTCCGAAGAAAGTTAATTGTTTGGATCCTATACCTACACGCCACCCACCCAAAAAGGCACACCCTTGGAGGACAATGAAATTTCCACACCTTTGCGTAGATAGAAGGAGCCCCACACGGAACAAGATGCAAATAAAAAGATTTAACGGAAAAGAAGCCAGATGGGTCCCAAATCCAAACTCTTTTATCCGACCCAGACAATTTCATGTAGCAGGATTCAAGCAACTCAATAAAAAGTGATAATGCTTTAACACTCCCCCTCACGCGTGGCCGCCCCTCTTTTGGGTTGGTCATACGAGTGGATTTTTAATATCAAGGAGTTGTTGGGTTAGTATTGCCTCCGATACCATGTGAAACAACCAAGTACTCCAAAAACTTATTCGGCTAGAGTTGGTGTTATTTAATCATTTTACTTTAACAGGTATAAGGTGTTTCTGAAGCAGTATAAGGAGTGGGTGGAAGAAAATAGAGATAGATTGGAGGAGGAGTCTTATAAGGTTTGGATTTGATGAGCTCCTTTCTTTATTTTTTTTATGTTGTGACTTATTGCTTCAATAGTACTTTTATATTTAATATTGCATTCCTTTGGCAATGAAATTTTTTCTTGAGTTTTGCAAACATTTTAAATTTGCAAAGAATGCCAACTGTAGTATAGTGACTCAACTTATTGATTGGAGGTTGTGTGAATGGGGACCGATGTCTTATAACAGCTAGTTGGAAGTAATCTCTCCTATTGATTTGATTGTCTTTCGACCTGTAAAAGATGTCTACATAGTGGTTGGTCTACCCTTCCACTTGATGAGGAACTTCTCTAGCACTCCATTTTGTATACGTACAATCTTAGTATTAAAAATTCTTTCAAGAAGTGGACCAGTTCACAAGTCTGCTCCTCCATTAGACTGCACTCAATCATGTCCTAGGTAGTCATCTAAGTCATAACCTATGATTTGGTCGACACTTTGAATTTATTGATGACACCCATATCGTGTCGTGTCCACCCGTGTCGGCACTCCTTTAGACACTGTTAAATGTACAGCTAAAAGTGTTAGTAACTTTATATGTATGTACGTGTATGAGTGTATCACTATTTCTAGATTTTTAAGGGTTTCCATGCCAGATACATCGTATTCGTGTCGAAACTCGGCACTCGAATTCGTATCCACAAATCATGATTATATGTACTTTCTGTTTTAGCCGTGTCTCCGTTTCTAAATTTGGGAGTTTGCAGCAAGGAATCAGGATTCTTCCCTGGGAGCCTTCGATTCCCGCTTCGATTCCCGTTTCGATTCCCGCTTTCGATTCCCGCTCTGGCAACCTTGGTTTGCAGTGTCCGACACTCCATGTTCGTGTCGAAACGCGACGCTCGTGTCTGTGTCCACAAATCATAGGTCATAACATTAAAAATAAGACTGATGTTGAGGTCTAGTAATCACTCTAATTTGTAACCCTAACAAATAGGCATTTGGTCTAACCTTTTGTAATATTGAGCAAGGCCTAAATTTCTATTCTCTGAAGCCGTGACATGTACCTTGTGGAAATCTGCCTTTTTTTTCAATTATTCCATAACCTGATCACCCACGTCATAATCTTTGGCCCTTTGTAAATCCATCTCTCTCCTTGCACTTAGCATTATTGTCTTCAATATTTTTTAACCTCTTCATTTAGTTTCTTTATATGTTCTGCTTAGGCATCATCATCATCATCATTATCATCACAACGTGACTCATAAATTTAACATCCCTATCAGGTACATGACTTTAGTTACTCCATGTAAACACTCTATTTCCTTAAAATAGGGATCAACGACATAGAAGCAATAAGTTGGACCATCTTTGAAAAATGGTTGACTACTACGAAGACAGGGTAAATGCCTCAGCCAGTCCATGGAAGGCAAAATGAAATTCATACCGACATGGTCCTATGGAGCAGTAGGAGCTCAGAGTGGTATATAGAGTCCAGTATTCTGTGATTGTTCCTTAGCCAATCGACATGCTTGATAACACTTGGCAATTCTCTCGACATCTCATTGTAGATGTGGCCAAAAGTATTTTTCCTCAACAAGTGCAATTGTCTTATCTCTGGAGACATTTCCATCGAGATCGCATCCATGTAATTCTCTAATTATTAACTTATGTAGGGAACAATTCGGATTGCAACATTGTGCTAATATGTAACTGGTTTGGAGCATATATTGATTAATTTGTTCCCTTGTCTACCATGGAATAAATTGTAGATCTACCCAAGATAGGCTTACTCAGGATACATATCCTTAAGGGCTCCAAATCCTACTACTTAGACAAATAAGCTACTCATTAGTACATATCTGCCGCTAAGTTCTCATACACTTGATTATGGGCTTCTACCCCAAATGGCTATATTTGATCACAAAAGTGTCCTCTTGTAAGAAGGAACTTCATTTATCATGACGAGAGTTCAATTTTTTCTAGGAATGAAGACACCCGAGGTCATATTATTCTACCTCATATGTATAGTATTCCTGGCTGGCATCCTTAATCTTCTAACTGAAAAAGGACCTCTTGGATGAGGACAACACCGATATCTACATGCGAACCGTCACACTCACCCTAAAAAACCGTACTAAAATCAAGGAGAGCTATTAAAAGAGCTTTAGTCATAAGCTTCTTCATCTGCAGAAAGCTTCTTTTTTTTGTGTGCTGATTTGCTCCAGACAAATGTTTTGTTCTTCATACATTCAGTGGTTAGAGCTGTGGTTGTAACACCATTCCGAATGAAGCTTCGATAAAGTTTGCTAACCAATGGAAATTCACATCTCCAATAGACCATGAAGTGGGCCAATCGACTATTGCCCACACCTTTGGTTATGCCTTAACAGTTTTGTCGATAAAAACTCAAAAGCACAGCATGTTCTTGCAAAAAGGAACACTTCTTCAAGCTAATATAGAGCTTTTCTTGACGGAAAACGCTCATCAACTAGTGAAGATGTTGTTAAATGCACTTCCAGGCTTTGACTATAGTGTAAGATATCAATAAAAGGGTGAACTTCTTACCATTAAAAAAATCGTCCTTGGTCTTGAATGCAGTCTTCCATTCGTTGTTAGGCCGAATTCTTATCTGATGGTAACCTCTATGAAGATTGAATCTTTGAAAAGACAAACAAACCAGCAAGTTCATCAAGCTTATCGTCAAGCATAATGGTTATTGTGTTTATAGCATGTCTCTCTATGCACATCCACCAAGACCCATCCTTCTTAAAGTCACTAGTGCAGGGACAACACATGGGCTAATGCTGTCACGACTAAACCCTTTGGCCAACAACTCTTCCGCATGTCTCGTGAGTCCTGTGTGCTTCGATGGACTCATACAATAATGGGCCAGATTGTGGACAGTGCTTTTTTTTTTGAAAGGCAAGATTGGAGACAGTTGCACCAGGGATCAGATCAATTCAGTATTGGACATTTCTCATAGGGGGCAGACCATGGGGAAGTTTCTTTAGGTACTAAGTCTTCAAAATATGCAACAATTCTTGAATCTAGGGTGCTGACATTTCAGGTACAACAATTTCCTTGCTCACTTCATTTGCTATCAATGCATAAACCTGCTGCATTCTTGACTTTCCTCAACAAACCTCTTAGTAGTCAAGATGTTTGATGGCTCCACCCTTTTCTGGGGACCTTAAGGGGTTAAGAGTTTAAATTTCAGTTTCGGTTGCCATGGAAACGGAAATGTTTTGTTGAAAATCTAGTAAAATCACATAAATAGGAAGCATTTGCAAATGATAGAATTTAAAGATGATACTCTGGGAAATGGTAGAATAAACACAAATACATAAGCAAGACAACCATCCATAATGGTTTAAAAACATCGAACACCTGGTGACATGCACTGTCACCCAAGTCTTATAATTCAATACATACCAAATTTCACATGTAATCCATATTAATGTTTATACATAATACATGCACTACATTTCGCATGCAATTTATATAAATATAATTATTTAATGCATATTGATATACTATATCACTATTACACTTACAATTTTGGTTTATGCATTTCAGTTGTTTCAGTTTCAATTTCGGAGGGATAGAAATAGAAACATTTCGATTGTTTCGTGTCGGTTTTGGTGAAAATTTAAAACCTTAACTTAAGAGTGAATTTTCAACCATCCTTGCGGAACACATGAGTACAGGATCAGGTATGGTGGATACCATCCTTATCCATAACCAATGTCTTCCCAATTGTTACCGACACGTGCCCATGGGCGCTACATCATGCCAAACATCAAACATCATCTGAATATTTCCAAGCGATGCCCCTTTTCTCTTTTAATAAATTGTTTCCATTCCGAAAAAAACACCATCTGAATATTTGTCTCCCATTGAAATCTCACCAAGCAACACCGTGTAATTTGGACTTCTTATCCTTTCTTGAATCACAGCACCTTATAAGGGTGTCGAGACTTTGAGTCTGTAACTTGAGCTTTTCAACTATTTATTGGGATACAATAAACTTCAATGTCTTTCCCCTCTGCGATCAATGTACGCGCTTTCCTGCCACATAGCACTCGTGTGTGGAAAAGACTTCCATCTCCAATCACCCTCATTCTTATGTTACCATCACATGCTGCACAGCCAATAATTCTCCTTCCATTAAAAAAAAAACAATAACTCTCCTTCCATCTGGTCAGTAGCCACACCCTCCTCTCCTTCGATATAGGATTCAAATCCATAGTTAGGATCAATTTCTTCATCGATGTCCCCAACCAATTCAACTAGATTAGCCTAGCCTTCTGCACTTTTTTTCCGGACACTCAAAGAAGAGATGGCCCGATTCCCCACAAGTAAAACACCGCAGACTACCACCTCCCAAACATCTTCTCAATGAAGAACCACCCAAATCACAAAGTGCACTAGTGATTGCAGCCTTGTTTGCACTGAATAAAGTTGTATGGTTATGAGCTTGTGAGGTTCGATTGTGTTGGGTGTTGCCGACTGCACCGGCACTTCGACCACCATTAGTCATTCCTCTTCTTCCTATCATGGCAGTCCTCTTGAGATTTTCTTCCACTTTCATGCAAGCTGGTGCACTTCATCTAGAGTTCAAGTCTAAATTGCTACCAAGTGCTCTCTGATCTAATAACTTAAGGCCTGATAAGTACCTTGAAGTGGTTATCTCCTCCGATTCAGCTCGCACATTGCGTAGTACCACGTTGTAGAATTCATCAATATACTCCTCAATAGACATTTTTTGGGCGTATAGTTCGATAACACTCTAATAGGTTTTGATTGTAATCAATTGGCAGAAGCTCTTTCAATTTTGTTTTCATATGCTCCCACGTTTGTATGTGAGGCTTACCAACAAGAACAAACAACTCTACTCTGCCCACTGCTGCCAAATCGCAGCATCTCCTTTTAATTTGATTTTTCGCAAAGATGATTTTCCTCTCTTATGACAGATCACTCCATCCGAAGAAGTTATCTACACTTGTTAACCCGTCCAAGAAGCATTTAGGTTGGAGCCTACTGTGAAAACCAGGAACTTCGATTTTAACGCCCTTCTCAAAATCTTGAGTCCACCATTGATATTCATATAGCTGTCTTCATTCCTGTGCTTTCTTCAAATGGATAGCGTGCTGGACTAAGTTTTCCACGACATAAAAATTGAGCTATGGGTTTTTTTTAATGGTGAAGTTTTATTAATGAAAAGGGCAAAGATCCCAATGACCGAGATTGTCAAACAACATCAAAACAAATAATCGATCAAAGATAAAACCAAAAAGAAGAAAAGGAAGAAAGGCCTTCGAGCTCTGGGGCATCGAGTGGAGAGATTGGTTGTCTTCTAGATTTTCTTCCTAAAAACCTTTGCCTACATCACCTTCTGATCGATCTTCGGCCTGGGTTGGATGAGTTTTACCTGGCACACCGCCCATCACCAGGTTGCTCCCTACCTAGAAAGCACAGGTACTCTCCCGGGTCTCCTGTACCCGTACCCGACACGTATGGGGTGCGGGTACGTTCGGGTACACCATGGGTACGTCCCGGGTACATACCCCCATAATTAAAAAAATAAAAAGCCTTTTGCTTGTACTGGGTGTGTCGCGGGTGCGTTAGGGGTGCGCACCCACACGTACCCGACACGTCCTGCTTCTCTTACCTGGTTTGTAAACCCTTCCTGCTTCTTCTCTCTCCTTTCTTGTACTTAGTATTTACAAGTAAATGTCTTTACTATTTTATGGTCCATTTACTTAAGATTTACATGTAAGTAACGGAATACCCCCCATTTGGATTTATTAAAAATAGTTTCAAGACCCAAATCTAAAAGGCAAAAAAGTCAACTCTCCTGTTCTAGTACAAAATTCCCATAAAAAGGGTCAGGTCAAAATTTTAACTTTCTTAACTTCCAAACGGTGGGGTATTTTTCAAATTTTAAAAATTCATAAAATCTATCATGTCCAAACATTATTAAATCCCAAAAGTCCGGTAAAAAAAAATCTCATAATTTGGTCTCTAAAAATTATTTATCTTGTCAGGCACTGGTCAACACACTGGCGATAGACGTTTTTTCAAATGAATGATGTATTGATGCCTCGTGTTATGAAATATGGAACTTAATCACTTATGAAATGAAGAGAAATATTAGAATTTTTCATTTTGGTAATGTTATTGTTATTTGATTGCTCTCCAATTATTTTTTTTAATTTTTATAAATATATAATAATATATTGTTATATTCGGCGTACCCTAACGTACCGCACCCGTTTTTTTTTTAAAAATCACGTACCCACGTACCCGTGTCGTGTCATACCCGCATCCCGTACCCGTACCCGTGCTTCATAGCTCCCTACCCTACTCGTAGCTTGGAGTTGTCACGTTAGGGAAGCTCTTGTCGGATTAGATTTACCAAAATTGCAATAATCTCCTTAATAAACTATCTCCATTCTTTACTCTCCTTCTTCCACTCTTGTACAATTTGCAAAAGCAAAATACACGAAAAGAAAAGGAACAGCCTTAGACGCAATGACAAAAGGAAGGAAAAAAAACCAAAAGAGAGAAAATACAACTAGAAGCAAACTTCCACAATGAAAAAGAAGTATAGTTTTTCGTCATCTGTTAGTAAATGAGGATTTCTCATCTACTATAAGTAGTTTAGGTCGTCCAGAGGACAATCTGGCTCACTTCTGAAAGAGAACTACATTCAAGCTCTCCACCCACCTTGCTAATATATCTTCCCATATACTCCGAGCAGGCAATATCTCAACCCCTTTTTTTGTTTTTTTTTTCCAGAAAAGTATGAATTAATATAAACAAGAGGATGAGAGCCCAAACAAAAGGTGAGCGGAGAGGCTACCCCAACAAAAAGCAAGGCCAGCTTTCATCAGTCATTTAATGCAGCGCCATTAATTCATTACAACTTATCCCATGATTAGCTAGCCTATTATCTAAATTATTCCTTTCCCTGTGAATATGAGAACATAAGCAATTTCATATTCTCCACAATATCATGCATTTCTACACTAAACTTTTCTTTGCTGATCAGAAATAAAATCTGACTCATACAAACAAATTATAGGATAAAAATATACAGAAGCCTATTTGTCCCTGTATTCATTAGGATTTCTGTTTTTCCTATTTTCTTTTCCCTTTTCACAGTCCGGATGAGATCAAAAGCAGTTGTCTCCAAGGTTTTAAATTTCGGCCAAGACCGAAATGTTTCAGCTAAAGTTGCGGATTTCGGTCCGGACCAACACCGAAAGTACATAGATTCAGCGTCGGTTCAGATTTCGGTCGAAATTTCGGAATTCAGGAAATTTCGGCCTAAATTTAAAATTTGAATTTTTTACAAAATTCCCACTAATTTTCAGAAATTAAATTTCGGTAAAATTTTTCAAAAAAACCGAAGTTTGATTTTTTCACATAATTTCTGCCAAAACTGACATTTCAATCCTTGGTTATGCCATGCAACAAACCAGTTCAGTACTATCCAATTGTAACTTATTGATAGCAATTTTTAGTTGTAGGTCTGCATTTTAAGAAGACTAGAAATATATTTTGGAGCAGCTTTCATCTTTACAGCATGAGTTTTATATAACTGAGGACTTTACCTCATTTGGATATTTTTAACCTGGAGGACTTGATTTTCATTTTTCTTTAATGTTTATACAGTTTGACCAAGATTACCATCCTGGTAGGAGGAAACGAGGCAAGGACTACAAAGATGACATGGTTTGATGAATATCTTCTTTCCTTCGCCAATTTGAATGCTTGAATGTTCAATAGGTTGATGTGTACTACAGAGGACCTCTTTTAACCAGTTGTGATTCTTCCTGCAGCTTGAGCTTCCATTTCTATACCCTGGACAAGTAAGCCTTTCAGCCCATTCCAGTAAGCAGATTAATTTTGAGTATGTTTCTGGATATTTTACGTTTGTTGATCTGATTTGTCATGTAAGCAGTTCATTTGTGATGTAGACAAATTATAATTTGAATTTTCTAGTTATGGTTCTATATGATTTACCTGTAGATCTAAATCTATAAAAAAGTTTGAAATTTCGGTTTCGGCCTCGGCTGAAGACAAAATTTTGGTGTAAATCTTATAATTTCGGCCGAAAATTTTAAATTTCGGTTTTGGTTTTAAATTTCGGTCCCTGCCTCAACTCAACAAAGCCTTTGTCCCAAAGTTGGGGTCGGCTAAAATTTCGGTCCCTGCCGAAATCCAAAAATTTGTTTGGATTTTGGCCGAAATTTAAATCCATGTCTGTAATGCTGATGTGACCAGTTAGGCTGTGATTCATGAAACTTTACTTGCCAATCATTCATAGAACATCCTACAAAATAGGCCCATGGGTCTATCATGGAGTTATTAATATTCTTGGGCATTATTTCTGATAAGAGTCATGTTACTAAAACTGCATAAGTAGATTATATTGCTGATAAATAATTAATTGTTTATAAATGAACTTAATAGAGAAAACTAATAGTTAAGTGGCTTGCTACACAGATTTGTGCAGGAAAAGTGACAACTCTTCATCTATACCAGGGAGCATTTGTTGACATTGGATGTGTATATGATGGGTAAGTCTTTAATAATTCGTAGAAGCTTGAATATACCGTATACAACTGCTTAGCCTTTTCTTTATACAACTGCAATTGCCCTAAAAACTTTTAAACAATTGAAGTATCATCGAAATGCATGTGGGGAGATCCCTAAGGGAGCAATCCCAATTTGGTCAATCTTTGTTTGTCATTTCCTTAACTCTCCCAGTTCTAATCTCTAACTAGTCTGGAAAGTTGGGCTGGAGATGTAAGAGTTTTCATTTACCTCGCCAAGTCCATTGAATACTTGACCGAGTCAATGATTGGACCTTCCGAGTTGAAAGAGTTTTCATTTACCACGCCAAGTTTTTCCTTGTGTTTTTTTTTTTGTCCAAGTAGCCCCTGACCAAGTTGACTTGGGCAAGGTGATGATTGAATAGGCAAGTTTTTAATCATTTGTTGGCCTTGATTCAGTGCATAAAGTCCACCAGAGACAAGTCTACTTTGATTAGCCACGTTCTGATTAATGAATTGCCTTAAGCTAATGATTGTCCTCCTATTACTGTAGTATCATCTCACATCTCTTGCTGTTCTTCAGATGGGTTCCAATAAAAGGAAATGATTGGTATTGGATCCGTCACCACATAAAAGTTGGTATGCATGTCACTGTTGAAATTCTGGTGAGCGATAATATCTAATCACGTTCTCTTAGTTTTAACTGCTATTCATTAATACTCATTGTTTGTGTCTTGGACTGAAGGTTTTGTTTTGTTTTTTTTGTTTTTAAATTAAATGAGTATACTTTGATACTGGCTACAAGCCTGCAACATGAAAATCCATTTGACTTCCCTGGGAAATGCTTCTAAATAACACAACTCCTATCTATAGCATTATATATACTATGTACTTGTTTGGAATGCTTGTTCTGTGCATGTGAAGCCCTTACCTTTTGGAAGGGTGTTGAAGCACTTCCAATCTGTTTAAGTTAGTATTGATCAATTTCAGCATGCCTAGATATTCGAACTTAGGCCATAGCACTGGCTTAAAATTGTTATGAGTTGGTTTCGTGCTCCAATGGAGCTTAAGAAGCTTTTGGTCCACAACTCCACTCAGATATATTGAATTACATTATCCAATCTTAGCTCCTCCACCAATGTTCTGAAAGTTTAAAGTGGATTGTAGAACACAATAAATAATTAAATATTGAATTAAATCCAATGCAAATTGAACTGTGCATCACTGAACCTTTTGCATTTTAATTTAGAATATTTAAATAATGATGTGCTAACTTGTAAAATAAAGCAGAAAAATAAGATATTGATTAACCATCTATTTCAATTTGCATCCATCAGTTAAATTACTAGCATTGAAATATCTTGCCCACCTAAACTCCGAAAAAGTTAGGTCATATGATTCTTCGGTAAAGCAGGAATTTGTTGCTAGAGATTGATTAGAAATTTGGTGAATGGTAAGCAGATGTTGAAGGTGTTTCTTGTAGGGCTTTAGTTTTTTAGAAAATGCAAGACTGAGCAAAACAATCCGCTACAATTCCATAATGCAATGAGAAATGCTATTTGGGGCTTAAAGGCCCCTACTACTTTATATAGAAAAAAAAGAAATTTTTTTTGGAATTTATGGGTCCCACTTTTGCCTAGAGCCTTGACACCTCTTTCTTGATCAAATTGTAAGATTTGACTTGAATTGTATTATGCAACTTGTGAATTGAAAGGAACAGTGGGATAATCTAAAGGAACAGTAGGAGAGGGAAGAAGAGGTACCTGGGAAGGAGGTGTGATCTCCTACTGAGAAGAAGAGAATACCATGTTGAGAAGAAGACAATGGAGAAAATTAGTGAGTTGGAGAATTACTCCCCCTCACTTATGTATTTATATAATGAGAACAAGAGTACATAGACCATACTGCCCTTAGGCTCATATACACTTCTAACAGATGACAAAATTTAAAACATATTGCCACTAACAAGAGAATTAGTAAACATACTAAAGAGGCAATTATGCCCTTAATGCTAGGGATACCGCGTGCCTTGCTACATTCGGTGTTGCTACTTACCAGCATGTCAAAACATATATAAAGATATCATTAAGAAATTTCCCTCTCCTAGGTCATTATTTATTCCCGTCCTTCAGCTACATGCTTCATAACATTGAATATAGAGTATTTCTAATGTTAAAATGTTGTGTTGTGTCATTAAAAAAAATGCTCTGTTTCCTTCATCAATGTCTTAATGACATCTTTATTGTTTTCCTTTGGAATTTGTGAATTTTTTTACTTTGAAACAACCATCTTTAGGAAGTGAAAAAAAACACAGTCTCTACTGGAATACATCAGCTAGTATCTGTGCATTCTTTATTGCGAGCTTGGTTTACTTTAAATATTCTTCTGTGTTATTTTCCAGGCGAAAAGAGATCCATACCGCTTCCGTTTTCCAATCGAAATGCGTTTTGTCGATCCTAATATAGACCACCTCATGTATGTAATACCTACTATTTTGTCATTTGTCAGTCATCTCTCTTGGCATGTTTCAAAACTTAGATTTGTAATGCTTTGTATTTTACTTGTGCTAATGAACTCCATATCTTCTTGTTAATAACCCAATACTTCTGACATCTATTACTGTTTTGAACTTTTGTTATTTCCTTGCTTTTCCTTCTTGGTTTTATGCATTTGCCTCCACTTTCGCAGCTTCAACAGGTTTGACTTTCCACCAATATTTCATCGTGATGAAGATACTAATCCCGATGAATTATGTGTAAGCGTCTTTCTTACTCGAAAATGTCAACTTCTTGTTTCATATTTATTTTCATTTATATATATATATATATATATATATATATATATATATATTATCCCCCCTACTTATTTTATAGTTTATAATACAAAACAAATTTTGCATAGGATAATTGATAAAGGAAGGTTTTGTAATTTCTCCCAATTTGTTTGCTGGATGAAGGATTTGAATTTTCTGAATGGCATCATATAGTTACATATACATTGTGTTCTTGATTCTAGTGTTTCAAATGGAGGCATTCTAGTTACATATACATTGTGTTCTTGTTTATAGACCATTTTTCACATGTATACCTAATGCAACCGGTTAACTTACCAACTTCTCCAAAAGCTTAAGATGTCGAAGAAAGGCATTATTTATCTTTTATACTTAAACACTCCCCCGCACGTGTGGCCCACTTGGCAAACACGTGGCACATGTGGTCCCTCTTTGGGCCGACCATCGCATGTGGACTTTTGCTATCCGGGAGGTTTGAACTCGAGACCTTTGGCTCTGATACCATGTTAACTTACCAACTTCTCCAAAAGCTTAAGCTGGTGGAGAAAGGCGTTATTTATCTTTTATGCAACACAACCAAATGTGTGAAAATATCAGACTTTTACCTCAGTTTATGTGCAATTCTCTGGTATAGAGTCCATTTTATTTCATCTAGAATATGGTGTGTGCCAAATGTTTGAACTCCTATTGATGTAGGACCGGGAGAGAGAAATAGAAGAAAGAGGAAAAAAGAGAAGAAGAGAAGAAGAAGAGGGAAGAGGAGAACTATAAGCAGAAGAAGAAAAGAATTAGAGGGGAGAAATCTCAATCAATCAATTAATCATCCAAAACGTAAAATCCCTAATACATGTGGCGTATCTATAGGCAGTGGACATAAAATTCCATCGAAAATAAAACCATTGAAACTAAAACACATGGAAATAAAATCCTAGTCACTAAAAAACATGGAAATAAATCCTACTGGGCAAATATGCCTCCTATTAGGCGTACAATCCGCATCACCAATTTTAGGCAAAACTTTAATTTATTTAGGCTTTTGGATGATGAATATCTATTGCTATGCTTATATTCCTTGGTTCTTTGGTTTTCATGGATCATGTGTGCCTTGGTGTCTCACAATCCATATAAATCCTCCAAAGGAACAGTTTCAAAGGTCCTCTGACCTTGATTCATGGAAATAATAAGTTGAAGAGCATTTCCTTTTGGATGATGGATATTTATTGCTATGCTTATACATCCTTGGTTCTTTGAGTTTCATGGATCATGTGTGCCTTGGTGTCTCACAATCCATATAAAATCCTCCAAGAAACAGTTTCAAAGGTCTTCTGACCCTTGTACATGGAAATAACAAGTTGAAGATGTTTTCTGTTTGAGTTTATTTGTCATCCTTTTACGTTTTGAATGTCACTGTAACCTGTTTGTGAATCCATGCCATGATTTTTTTTAATGGTAAATCCATGACATGAGTGCTCAGCAGCTGTTCATTTATCTTAGCCTTCCGTCGCATGATGAGTAGCCTAGTAGCCCGTCATTATATATTTATGTTCATTTGCATTGTCAGCTCTATGCTACTAATTATAGGACACTTTTGCAGCGGGATTCTGGAAGACCCCCCATTCCTAGGAAAAGACCAGCTGACAAAATAGAAGAGCAGCCTTTGTTGTCGAATCATCCTTACGTTGATAAGGTATTTCTAACCCAAACTCCCGAGACGAAATATATTTCCGTTTTTTAACTTTTGGACCCCTGGTTTGTGTTGTCATTTCCATTGAGATATTCTTGTCTAAATTATTATTTTGAACATTTTTCACTTGCCAGTCTCATGCATGTATTTCAGTATTTGCGACTACTTTTTTGAACTGAAACTGCTAGGATTATCCTTCACAAACAAATAGATTCATCCTTTCAGATTGTCTATCAATTTTGCTCAGATGAAACTGGTTTGTAACATGGTTTGAAATTTCGGATTTCGGCCAGGACCAACCCTGAAAGTTCCTGAATTCGAATTTCGCTTAAATTTTCAAGATTTCCACCAAAATTGCCGAAATTTCTACTGAAATCTTGTAAAATACCAAAATTATTTTCCGAAATTTACATGATTTTGGCTGAAACCGAAAAATTTCGGTTTTGGTTGTGGCCGAAACCGACATTTAAAACCTTGGTTTGTAATGCAAGATCTGTTTGTTGGCTATGCAGTTATGGCAGCTACATGTTGCAGAGCAAATGATTTTGGATGATGAGGAGGCAAATCCTGATAAGTACAAAGATGTGAAAAACATGGAGTCAATTAATGACACTGTTACAGATGAAGACGATGGTGTCGAATATACCCAAGATTATTTTAAGAAAACCTTACTCCCAAAGATGATTTTGGTGAATAACAGTTCCCTTGTTAATTTTACCTTGATTATGGATGGACCTCATTGTTCTTGGGTTTGTCTGATGATAAATATTTTCACAGAAAACAAATGTGAAAGAACTTGACATGGATGCTGCGCGTGCTGAACGGCAGGTGACGTAAAACACTGCAACTGTGTTATTAGTTATTAACTAATTTTTTGGGCGTTTTAATTTGTATTTTATTTCGTCTGGTTGGGTTGGGTTGATGCCAACCCGAACCTGACCCGAGTTCAAACCCAATGAGGTTCAACCGGACCCAACCCGAGGAACCTGACCCGACCTGAGTGCCTGCCCGACCCAGACAGAGTTTTTAAGCTTTGAATGTACAAACTAAACACTAAAAAAATGATAAAAAAATGTTGGGTTTCACTCGAGTTGGGTTGCCGGAGCCCTCAACCCAAACCGACCCATACTCAGCCCGGGTTAGGAAAACTCGACCCCAACTTGAACCCGACCTGATCCGACTTGTTTTTCTCAGGTTGAACCCGACCCGAGTTGCACCCCTATGAAATTTCAATGATTTTGAATTTTTTCTAGATGAATTTGGTGAAATTTTCAATGCGTATTCGTTTAATGCAGCTCAACAACAAACTAAAGAAGGAGGCAAAAGATAGAGGAGAAGAATATAACGTAACCAAGTTGAGACGAAATATTGAGATGGATGAGTATGACCTGATCCATTGGCGGCGATCGCTGGAGGAAAAGGAAGCTCTTATCAGAGATATTAGCTGGTATTCCTCTTATTCTAGAAGAAATTATCATCTCCATTTTAATGTCCTCTTTTTTTTTTTTTTTTGAATGGTAATTTTAATGTCCTCTTTGTTTATTTATTTGTTTGGACCTTGGATCAAATAGTATTTGTCTATTTTGATCTTGTGGAAAATCTATTCCATTGTTTTATATAAATCCATGCTTCTACACCTATTAAATTAAATACAAAGCTACTTTTGTCTCCATTTTAAATAGGATGTACTTAAGTTTCTAAAAGGTTTGGTACTTGTGTATAAGTGAGTTTTATAAAATAATAAGATATCTAGGGTTGTTATTTTATTTTTTTGAATTGCAATAACATATCTATAGTAAATAGGAACCAGGTACAAGGGCATGATTTGTGTCCCTCTTTAAGATTTTGGTAGCCTTCTCTGTCAACCAAGTTGACCCAATATGTAATCAGTGAAATTGATGTTGTGTCTTTTTTCTTTCTTTTTTGCAGTCGCCAATCTCTTGGTCTTCCTTTGGAGGAGCCAGGGAGATATGTTGATGAAAGTTACTTTGGGAAGGATCGCTATGACCCGACAAACCCTTTATACCGCTATGACTACTGGGGAGAGCCCAAGAACTCTGAGAAGAGCAAACAAGAGAGAATGACTGATATGCATAATAAGTCCATTGTAGGCAAGAGTACTTTGTGGTACGGGATGTCCTACGAAGAGGCCATTAAGAAACGAATGCAGAGAGAAGCCCGTTCTAAAGGGATGAAGAAAGAGCCCGACGAGGTGGAAGACAAAGATGAAGAAAACAAAGTTGATGATGATGAGGATGATGATGACGACTTCGACTACAGTATTCTAGGTTATTCAAATTCAAGTTCTTCAGATAAGCCTCTAGTTAATGGAACTGAATCTCCTAGAATGTCAGATGAAGGCATGTTTGAGAATTAGTTTAGGGTTGCCATTGGATAGTAATCCTTTTTGCTTGTACAGTAATTGCCATAGGAATAGTAAATGCAGCCTTATTCTTCCAAGAAACTAAAAATTGTTGAAGTGAAGTGGTATATTCGCCCCGTTTTCTTGCCCACGCCACCCTTTCAGTGTATTTATGACTACTCTTTTTAGTCTTTTAACACTTGAAGGGGGTGGCCAAGGGAAGAAATGGGATGAATATATCATTTCCCTTGTAGAATATGGATTTGGCCCCAGCTTACTCTCTAAAAGCATTAGTGAGATATTCTTGTCTGATTGCAACATGTTTGAGAATTAATGAATGGTTTCCAGTGCATGGTAATCCTGTTTTGTTGCTTGTACAGTTATTCCTAATTGATGATGATCTCATATAACAAATGCGGCCTTATTCTCCCCAGAAACTACATTGAAGAATGGGAAGTGATATATTCGCCCCCTCTTCCTTGGGCCACACCCTTTAGGCCACGCTTGGATACCCATAGGATTTGGATTTGGTTTTCTCACAATTTCAGTTGAGATTTGGAACTGGATCAGATCCTTAGATTTCCAAATCATCTACAGCAGTGAAAAAAAATCCGATTTTCCAATCTGTTTTGCAAGACATTATTTGGAAATCAATATTCGTCGCAATTACCTTCACCCTCCCTGCTCCTCGACCTTGCTGCAGCTGCAGCGAGACGTCCCTCCCTCGTAAAACATGAGCATGAGGATGATTGATGTATTTTGTATCCAAAACTCAAATCCAAATCCAAATACAAAAACATGATGTATCCAAGCGTGGCCAAAGTGTATTTATGACTACTCTTTCAACACTGGAATGGGGGTGGCCCAGGGAAGAAAAGGAGGCAAATATATCATTTCCCTTGCAAAATATGGATCTGCTCGTAGCTTGCCCAGCAAAACTATTTTATTAGTGTGGTATTCTTATCTGATTGCAAGCTACATTGATCAAAAGAAAGATCGGAACTTCGTCCAAAGATTTTGACCATGCTCGGAGACCCCTCTGCTCAACAACTTACCAACTTTTGCGCCCATATGTACAGTGTAATATTTGGTTTTTGCCCATTTTAACAGAGCCGAAGGCCCCTTTGACCGTAAAATTTATTTTACATCCAGTTTTTCACTTAAAAAATGGGTGTAAAATTTGTTTTACGCCCATCTTATGTCGGAAGAAACAGGAGCTCCTATCATATCGGAATTACCGAAACACCCTTATCATATCGGAAATAACCAAAATACCTTCCTGCATAAACATTTTCTTTATTTTGTTACCTTTTTTATAAAAAAAAAAAAAAAAAAAAAAAAAAACCCTTCCTATATGCCTGTATTATGGAAAATCAACCAAAAATACCCGTAACTCGTGAAAAATGATTAAAATAGGTTTACCCAAAGTTTGTCCATCCGTAATAAGTTAGTCTATCCTCAATAAATTTGAGAAAAATAAAATAAAATAAAATAAATCATTAAAAATTTGAAGCACGGTTGAGGATGATCAACCCTAACCCAACCCACCTCTAAATTTCTCAACCCTAACCCAATCCATCTAACCAAAATCAGGTCGGGTTGAGTCAGGTTGGTTCGGGTTCACCTTGGGCCAAATAGAAAATTACAATAACAAATAGAAAATCAAGAAACGATAAGAGGGCGGAGGTCGGGCTGCCAAAGCCTCAACCCTAAGTCCCTAACCCAACCCGAAATTAAATCGGGTTGGGTTTTCCCAACCCAACCCAACCCAACCCGAGCCAAAATCGGGTTGAACCCGTTGGGTTCGGGTTGAGCCCGACCTAGGTTGCCTTCCCCTGTTACATTTACGCCCATTTTTCTTTCCAAGCCTCGAAAATCTTCAAACAGCAATGTCGAATCGAAGGCTATACACTTCTATATCCAGATTTCTAACCAAAAAATCGCCTCTAAACCCTACTTCCTCACTCAATTCCCATCCCAGACTCGAATCCTCTAGGGTTTTATCGAGATCCTTTACCCTATCCTTAGAAACCACATCTCTATGGACCTGCTACAATCTCCTCTCTTCAAATTCTAGGGTTTCCACAAAGAATTTCTGCTCCAAATCAGAAGATAAAGACTTTGGTAGATGCTGGAACTGTGGAGCCGTTGCAACATCAGCACCGTTCTTAGCTTGCACGTCATGTAGAAGCGTCCAACCACTTGATCCTTCCATTGATTATTTCAAAATATTTGGGCTGTAAGTATTCATATAGTAATTCATGAATTTTCTCAACTGATTTCTTTTCTTTTCTTGTTTGAATTTGTGCCATGAAGGGTGTCACATTCACTATGAATCTAACCATAAATAGTAGAGTGATGTTTGGTTCATTTAGTATCTCTAATGCAAATTTTGACAGATTAATTGTTTTTGCTCATCATCAAAGGCCCCTCACAGCAATTCATCCACACATAGGAAGAAATAACTTAGAAGATCAATCACAATCAAAGTTCTTTCATTTAGTATATATAGTATAGTAGGGATTACTGAGCATCAGCCCTGATTGATTAATGAAAGTTGTCCAGTTCATATAGAATCTATTAGTAAAGTATCCGTAGAAGGTTATAAGCGAAGCTATCTCATGAGATGGCAAATAAAATTAGCCTTTGAATAACTGTCTGATAATGAGCAGCTCTACATTCTATGAATATCTATTGAACTTAATTGGTTTTGGATCCTTTTGATGCATGTCAACTAAATACTGGAACTAATTTGATCCTAGTTGTTTAATCACTTGATAACCATCATTTTTCTTTGGAGACTTTTCCTATGACTAATCTCATTAGAACTTGATGATTCATTTTTTTTATCACTAAGATCTATGGAAAGCCAAGCCAATCATTAACTGTTTGCAATGTTCAGGAGAAAAAAAAAACTTTCTTCTTCTTTTCAATACAGGACATCATAGACATCAAAAGATATCCATGCTGAGAAGGGTTACCATCTAATAGCATGTCGCCACGAAAATAAAGCGTAAGTTCTTCAAGAGAGTCTCCTAATTATTCTAGATAGAAGAGATTCTATACTAAGACAAAAAGAACTAGGTTTAGGTGGTTCCATAATAAGTTTCTCAAGTCAATCATGTATGAAGATGCCGTCATTTGATCTTTTGAAGCTCTATTATGTTCACTAGATACTTGGGAGAAAATAGAGGTTGTATATGCATGATATATTTTGAAACAAGTAGGCAATGGTCTAGCTAATTGGCCCTTTCAGGTTGGTGATCTCAGATCAATATCAATTGAACTGTCAATGATGATTCATTTTCTTTTTCTTTTTTCCCTGAACAAGTGGATCTCCTTTAAGCAGAAACCCAACAAGCCAAAGCTAATGCGGACAAAATACAAAACACGAAAAAAACAAACACAAATTATAATCTAGGCATCTCATTCCAATCTCTCAATCATGAACAAGATACACCATAATTTGCTAGTAAGTCGGCTGAGATATTTTCTTCCCTATGGATGTGAGAGAAGGTACACTTGATGCCCTGTAATATGCTTTTCTGCAATGCTGTTTTCTTAATCAAAATATTGCAGAGGAAACTAGACTTGCTTGTAATTATGTTGTTAGGATGTAACATATAGAGATATTTTGTTTATGGTGCACGGTTGATCATGTATTCTCTTGTCTTTTACTAAAATTTAATTGTTGGAGATATTTGGGTTTCTACTAATGTGTTCCTTGAGTGGGCCTTTGTTTAAAACACAAGGGAGAAGGCTTCATGACTGTATTATTTGTATGAACATGTAAAACCAGTGTTATAAAAACTTGTACTTGGACAAGAACTCGCCCGATGGAAAACCAAGGCGAGTTCTTGTCCAAGTACTTGCCTTGGTAAAAACTAATGATGTTAACTTTTTCATTGACTGATGTGAGTCGAAGGATATTTTGGTTGACTAGATAGAGCCAAGACCGAGTTGACTGGGTTAAGTCATGATTTAGTCAATAAGATTTTAGAAAGTGTGAAATTGCTGAATTAGCTTACCAAGTTGGGGATTTTATATAGAGAATAGAGTTCCTAAGGTGTCACCTCATATAGCTTATATGAGGTGGCGCTTAAAAACATAAGGGGCCCACTTTGTTTGGATGATTCAAATCATTCATTTGATAGGCCCTCACATAGATAGGGTGTGCCTAAAAAATCAACTTCATAGGATCATCCTAACCCTTCCATTTGTGGAGGTTGAAATGGATGGGTATAAACCTCCATAAATCTGCCCATTTTTAACCTCCATAAATGGAAGGGTTAGGATGATCCTATGGACCTGATTTTTTGTAGGCACCATATCCATCTAAGGGCCTTTCAAATGAGTGGTTTCGATCACCCCAAAAATGTGGCCCCCTAACGTTTTGTGAGCGCCACCTCATATAAGCTATATGAGGTGACACCTTAGGAACTCTATTCTCTTATATATATAAGTATGGGTACTTTTATTGAGTCATTATGGGACATTTTATCAACTTTCTTCAGATTTTAACAGGGAGAAGGGCTTTGAAATAAAGGATGAAAACCTTGAGACTAAATACAAAGACTGGCAGAAGAAACTCCACCCTGATTTAGTTCATTCAAAGTCCGAGGTTTGAGCATGTACGCTTGGAACCATGAAAGTTCTATATTTTTCTATATGTTTTTGTTGACTCTTGTTACATGCTCCATTTTCTTGTTTGTTGATTTAGAAAGAAAGAACATATGCTGCTGAACAGTCTGCTCGGGTAATTGATGCCTATCACACGCTTGATAAGCCATTATTGAGGGCTTTGTACCTGGTGAGACTTTTATCTACTTATGGGTTTCTACTGTCTTTCAATGATATACCAGTGGCTTTGTCGTGTGTTATGTCTGTTGATAAATCCCCTTCTTTATAGATATTGGGCATCAATCTGAAGCATCCATTGATATTTTCTATTTGTGAATTGGATTAATTGAACCCTCGAGTTCTGTGCATTATCAGTGCGCCACTTAAAAGGTGGGTGTTGAAAAAATAATCAGAAGAACTTTCTTCTTTTTCGGATTTACATGGAATAGATTAGAACCATCATTGAATAAAAGTTATGGACTGCTTAAAGTGGGGCTGAGAAGAAAATGGGTTTTTAATGGTTATTATGTAAATGGTTAATCACATAAACAAATATATTTAAAAAAATTAATTTTAAAATATTGAACATGTACTGATGGAAAATGATAAGTCCCTTTGATTTGTTTTTCATTTTATAAAACAAAGAAATTATGCCAATAAGAAGCCAGTTTGTAGTTCTTATGGTATTTCTTTCTTCTGTCGTTTTTCTTTCATTTTTCTTTCATGTCATATCCCGAAACTATTGGTATGGTAAATAAAACACTTCTTCATTCGGCTGTGAACAGGGCAGAAGAGTTGAAATATTTTGTTATGTAAAAAAAAGGACATTTCACTGGGTCCCTTTCAATTTTTCCTCTGGAAGTTTATGTTGATCTCACCATAGATGATTTTGATTTGCAATGTGCATGTAATTTTTTGTCAGGTTCATGTTTATGTTTGGAAATCCTTTTTGCAGATTTTGGAAACTTCGACATCAAGCTATGATCTGTGCACATTGATTCGTGTGCTGAGTATCAGCACGGATACAAAGTGTCCGACACGGCAACCCCTAGAAATCTAGAAACGGGGCACACCCGTGCACGTACTTACGTAAATAAAATTGCTAATTACTAATCATAATTTGCAACAAAATAAATAGGGCATTCCTTTAACAAACTAATAAATATTACTATTAAGCAACTATAAGTCTCAAAGAAGGATGAGGTAATCGAATAGCAGTGCATTCATCAATCTGATCTAATTATCTCCAGTCTCCAATCTGCGGTGAGAAAGAGAGACCAATAAGATACAATGGATATAATATTGGACGAGTGTTTGTTTAGCATTTTAGGTTTAGGGGAGGGGGGATAACAGCAGATATTTATTAAAGAAGAGTTAATAATAAAATAAGAATTAATGATAAAAGACGAGTGTTTGTTTAGCGTTTTAGGTTTAGGGGAGGGGGGATAACAACAGATTTATTAAAGAAGAGTTAATAATAAAATAAGAATTAATGATAAAAGAGGAGGCAAGCACAATATTCTATAATAATAGTATTTCAGCTGACACTGTACAATAATGTCTCGAGTCTCGACGTACCCACAATAAGTTTGACAGTTCTAACAGTACATTTACAAGTGTCAGAAGGAGTGTCAATACATTTCGACATGTGTGTAACAATTCAAAGTGTCAGTTATATCATAGATGCCCAGAGTGTACTATGAGATGCCTAGGACTTCCATGATTTAGGTAGAGAGATCTTTCCGTATGATTATTCATTTTTAATCCCATTATTACAACAACTTAGAGGCTAGTTTGTGAAGGCAGCCCATACTAAAACACCGAAAGCCGTTCAGGTTTTGTCTTTATCGCTTCTTCGGATGATTTAAATGAATAAGACAAATCTGAGTCCGTGTGGCTGCACTCACATGCAACAGCCCATTCACGAAATGCTTTCTGCAATGGTCCCTAGAAAATCCCACACACACATATATTTCTTTTGTTTTAATTTTTTTGCCTCTGACATTGAATAAGAATTCTTCTTTTGGTTGTGATGGTCAACACTTCATGTTGTGATGCTGCCATAATCCAGGTTGGTGTAATGTTGATCTTATCATAATTTATTTTGATTCTGCTATGTTCTATTTACCTATTGCCATCTACTGGTTTTTTTGTTTTCTAAGAAAGAAAAGATAAGTTCACATGCTGTTACATTCAGTAGTTGCCTGTTGAGTTACTGAATTTCTTTCATTTCCTTTTGGGCTTGTGACAGTTGCAACTTGAAGGCATACATGTGGATGAAGAGAAAACAGTTTCAGATCCGGAACTGCTTGCTGAGGTAAATGGTGAAATTGACTGATTTTTTTTTAAACGGCAGCAGATTGAATTAAAACAAGAAAAGACCAAGATTGTCAATACAAGGAGAGAAGGACAAAACAAGGAAAAATAGCAAAAGAGAAAAAAAACATGCAAGGGAATACACCCAAAGCCGAAAAAGACCAGAATTTGATTTATTTTCAGGCTATCTTGTATTCTTGTTATCCTTCTCAAATTAGTGAATTACTATCTCGATTTAAGACACAATATGCAAGACAGCTGCTCCTGAAAACCCAAAAGGAAAATGACATATCAACTTGCTTCTATTACATATAATGGTAAACATAAGTTCTGGTTAACGGTCCAAGTTTACTACAATTTTATGATTTTATTGAGGAGACTGATATCTGCACAAACATGTTTTGATAATGGGACGACTCACCTTGTTTCACACTTTTTAACCAGCTGTCAAAAGCTGTTACAATTCCCAAAAAACTCTCAGCAGGCAATTAGATAAGTGTAAAACAAGGTGAGTCGTCCCATTATCAAAACATGGTCGTGCAGATATTGTCTCCTTTTATTGAAAGGCATTACTAAATGACTAACTTAACAATGTTTCCTGATACATTTTCAAAAAAAAAAAAAAACAATGTTTCCTGATAATATTGGGATGCTTGTGCCATTTTTTATCATAAAAACTGACAATTTCATCTATTTCTAAATATCCTTGTAATTGTGCATAAAACATAAATCCAACTTTCAAAAAAAGAAAAAAATCCTTGTAATTCCTCCATTTGAAATGATACTGGCTGAATCAAAAGCATAGGGGTTTCTTGGGTTATCAAATTAGACATAGTGCGATACGGTCAAAACAAGGTTTATAGTAAGAAAATAGACAGGAAGCCAATCAATGGATTGTCCATTTTTCCATCCAATCTTTTTTGTTGGGTATTTCTAGGGTAATGATTTTTTTCCCAGATTATGGAGATCAGAGAGGCTGTTGAAGAGGCTAATGACTCTCAGGCATTGAAGCAAATCCAGTCTCAGGTAAAGAAGCCTCCTGGCTTGCAGATATTCCTTTTTAGGGGGTGATACATACAACTACTTATACAGATTACCATGGTGTACCTAACCATCTTGGATCTGTTTTTAATCCAGATACAACGGAAACTGGAAAGGTGGTCCAATTCCTTTGGAAATGCTTTCAAAAACCAGGAATTTGAAAATGCCATCAAGTCAATCCTGAGAATGACGTATTACCAGCGTGCAATTGAGGCAATTGTGAAAAAGCTCTGACGTATGTATTCGGTTTAGAATTTCCTTTGCTAAATGACTAAATTTAAAAGTTCACAACATTCCCTATTATTTCATTGTGTGTCCAAGGACCCCTATTTTTCTTCTTTCTCTTTGTAGGTTGCAGCCTACACTTGATCCCTCAAAAAACCATGGGAAAACTGTCACAATTTCTCTAATACTTTTGGGTGATTGCGAAGTTTTGCTGCATGTTTTTTATAGATATGCCGAATAGTGTAACTAAAAATCTAAAAGCCACTCAGCTATTCATTTACTTACCATCTTGAAATACCCGTCAGTTTTCAATCCATCTTTTGCCCTACTGGTCAACAGGTGTGCCTTCGCAACAATGGAATATGGCTCCAAGGTTCAAGCAAGGATGGGTGGAAAATGTTTCCTGGGTATGTAATTGTTTGTTTACAAGGCATTGGGATTTGGGTATATTCTGAAGAAAGGTTTAAAATTTTAAAAACCATTGTTTTCAAAAGGCCACCTTCTCGAGGGTGAAGGCTTATGCATCACCTCAAGACAGAAGAAAAAAAGTTCCAAGGCTCGCTGTGAGTTTAATCCAATACCATGTCACAAATATCTCCGAGATTTTCAAAATATGGCGAATTTATTGCGACATTTTGATAAGATGACAATCCTGAAATAATCCCGAGAATTAAAAAAAATAGCAATATTTTCATTTACCATGTTAATATTGCGATAATATCACAATATTTTTTATTTTTCTTAATTTATATACTTTTATATATTTTTAAATAATTTTATTTTTATCATTTTTCCTGATATAAACCCGAAAAAAAAAAAAAAAACTTAATATATCTCGAGATTTCCCCGTGCCGTGAAATTCCCGAGAATGACATTTGTGACTTAGATCCAAGAGACTTGCTCTTCAATATACAAAGCCATTAATTTTTGGGTGAGCCTTCTATAGGAGCATGTGTCTCACCGTGTTTACAGAATATGATTTCTGGGGATTGCATCTTTTTTAATTTGATCCTTATGCCGCCCTGTTGCTTCAAATTCGGATATTCAAGCGATCTTTTATGCATCATATGGACAGACAGGCTTGATGGGAATTTTTGCTTTTCAAAAAGTTTCTCGGGATCAAGTTGTCCTTCTCACTTGTCTTCATTCTTCATAGGTACAATCTTTACAGTTCCTAGTTAATAGGGTGATTCAGCAGATCAACATAGCTGATCACAATCCATGTGTCAGTGTATGGTGGATCACTTGCATTCTTGCTGATGTAGAAACGTGTAGCCATTTCATTATTCTACTTAATTTGTCTCTTCAAATTTTGAACATTTTTCTTGGTTCTCCACACTTACGTCTCAAGGCCTGATGAACTTGACGAGGGCAAATTCAGATTAGGGTTTCAAGAAGTGAGTTACCTCTTTTACTTGTGTGGATAGTTGATCAAGTTTCTTGGCAAGTGTCTTCAGTCCGTGATTGACCTTTTGATCATACCCAGTTTGAGCATTTAGCAAAAGAATCGACAAGGAAGTATGTAGGGCAGAGCATCCTCGGCATCATGCAAGTTAAGAGAGAGAACGAGGAGAAAGAAAATAGGGTGGAGACGAATATAAGAAGAGGAGTTTTGATATGTTACGCCTAATTCATTTAATCTGATTTGTGTTGAGGGTATTTTTTGTTTAGGGCATAATGGGGCTTCTTCTTAGCAGGGTTCAAAAGTCAAGTAGAAAGTGATTCCTCTTAACTCAATTTTGTGGGCTAAAGGAATTTGTGACGGGCCGTGGAGACTAGCCAATGTAGTAGACGAGATCAGAGATTTAACTTTGTACGGTACTATCTATTTTTCTCTCATTCCTAGAAGTGCCAACGATTTGGCTGATTGTCTAGCCAAATTATGAGCATCTCTAGTGTCTCATTTTATATGGCGGAATCATCACCGACTGAAGTGCACCTGTAATCATTTCTTCATTTCTTAATAAAATTGTTTTCTTTTTCAAAAAAAAAATAAATCCAAATAAGTGACAGGAAGTAGGTGTCAAGGAGAGTGAAAAAGAACCTGTCAACTTTCGTCTCTTTGATTCTTTATAGATTTTACGAGTTCCTATACATAGGGTTGTGATCAAACTAGGTTTCAGGTGTATTGAGGAGGAATATATAATGTTCTTTTACAGTATTTTTGATAGGCTATTTCTTGGGGGATAGTGATAGTTATCTTTTGGGAGACTTTCAACATTTGATGTGATGAAGCGGAGTGGTGGTAGAAAAAGGAGAATTTGATTGTGGTGTTTGAAGTTAGTTGTTGGAAATATTTTCCTGCATTATCTGGTTTATCATTTTATTTTACAGGAAAATGCTATTTTCTTCTCTCTGTATTGATAATAATCATCCAGGACTAAATACTTACCTTTAGATGCTCTTTTTTATCTGCAAAAATGCTGTTATTGTGAGAATTATATGCTGAACACTGTTGTAGTTCTGATGATTGCTTCATGTGAAAGCAGGAACTGTTTTGGTTGCTACACCTTATATTTTCAACCAACATGGGCTGGACTGAGAATCATGAAAAGCCAATAATCACTGGGAAAAGAAAATTCACATGAAGTTGAAACTGCTAGGGGAAGGTTGGCATAAACTTAACTCTGATAGCCAGGTAATAATGCCTTTGGATCCAAGAAGCCTGTAGCCTTTTATCTGTTATATTGTTTCCAAGATAGCACAAAAGATTTTTCCCAGTAAATGAAGGTGTTTAGGTCCTTGCAAGATCAGAAGGCATTTGTTTTATTTGAAAAATAATGGTACTTGTGCTATAGTTGTAATTAGATCCTGCTATGGGCTTCGCAAGTTAGGACTAGATGATTGAAGGTTTCTCTTTTCTCTTGCTTTTTTTTTCTTTTTTCTGTAGGAATCTAATGGCATGGTGTATTATTACAAACAATAGGTGGTAAAAGTAAAGGTGACGATTCATGATCATCGTCGCTTGCCTGAATTGACTACCTGTTACCTTGGCCACTTGTTTGTCCGAGCTGTGTTTTGCCCTACAAAATCAATTATAATTCCTTTGACTCTCTTCAGTTATTACCATAGTTGGCCGAACTTGATTCAGGAAAAAAAAAGGATGGGAAAGATTCAAGTTTAATACTTTATGGGGCCGTTTGAATATGTGGATTTTAGAATTCAGGTTTTAGTTTGAAAGCGGTGTAAAATTCTGGATTTTACAGTCCATTATCCTGGATTTTAATTAAGAAGTCCAAGTTTTAGAAATCTCTCACCCATCCTGAGATTTCTAAATCCTGGAAACACGGGACGATCTTCCTACTCTCGCTGGACAGAAAGAAAGCTTGACGGAAAGAAGGGCGAGAAATCAGAAAACGAATGATGGCCTCCTCTCTCATCTCCCATCCAGGATTTTGAGGAAATCCAAGATTCTAAAATCTGCGCCTATTGGTTCAAGAAAATGTTGTAAAAAGGTCAAACACACTGAAACACGATAAAACCAGTTTAATAAGTTTAAAATTTTGTCATTTATGTATTTGCCCCCCTTTTTAGTTGGGATGACCTCTCTGGTGTATTTATAACTACTCTTATACACTAGAGGGGGTGTCCCAAGTAAAAAAAATGAGATTATTTCTTTTCCCTTACAAAATATAGTGGGGTCAAGTTGGACAAAAACTGTGTTTTTCCTTAAAAATCGGATTTTTTTTGCTGTAAATGTTTTAACTGACTATTAAACGACGAACCTACAAAACTTTTTTTTAACACAAGAAAATGTGCCGTTTAAAATGAAATTTTGTTAACTATGATTAGAATCATTGATCTTGGCTATGGCCCATTTAAAGTGGGGCCTAGCAAATGAGTTTAGCCCCTTGATCAGGTGATCAGTTAACCTGTCACTCATCCTTTGGTAAGATCAGATTCCCCCCATCCTCAATAGAAAATTTCTGGGGTTCTCTACCAGGTGACTTGAGTGTATAAAATCATAAGTTCAGAAGAGAAATAAAAGTGTACGTGATAGCTAGAAATCTTGCAGAGCATTGGTTTTAATTATGGTTAAATGCAAATAATTTTCCCTTTTTTTCCATGGTTTCTTGCTGAGAGTTTATTTCCCTAACTCTTAGTACTCGGCCAATCGAAAACAAGATGAATTTCCAGGTCCTCTCTAATGGCATCACCTGGCCTTAGTTTGCTCCATTCACACTAAGCTTCTTTACCAGATCCCTTGAGGGTAGTGAGAACCACTTGAGTATCATTACAACTACTTTGGTGTAATTCTTACAGGGAGGATGTGGGTTGTGTTTGTGAAAGCGGAAAACCATATGGAAGGAGAGGAACACACGAGTGTTTAGAGGTGAAGTTAAAAACCCTCATTTCATTTTCACATGATCATAGCTCTAACTACCTCTCGGTTAAGGAATCTCCCTGAATTCAAATTTGTATCATCATATGATTTATGGCATGGATGGTGTGAGATTTGCTATAGTGACGAGTAGGACCAAGTCATTTCGTGTGGGATCCTCCTAATCCTAGGAAGCTAAAATTGAACTTTGATAGCTCCGGCTTGGGGAATTTTGGTCTAGCTTGTATATGGGGCTTATTAAGAGATACTAGAGGTGCGACATCCTAGGTTTTTTTTGGGTCCCATTGGGATATCAGACTCCAATGAGACCGATGTCAGAGCTGTTTTACAAGGTATCGGGCTTATCAAAGCACACGATTTGGATGTAGCGATAGTGGAAGGGGACTCGTTAAATGTGATCAGGTGGCTGAAGGGGAGTCACTCCCCCCTTGGCGGTTTGTGCAGTGGTTTTAAGAGATTAGTGATCGAGCGGAGGGTTCTTCCTTATCTTTTAATCATATTAGAAGGTAGGCTAAATCAAATGCTGACAAGCTAGCTAGATAGGGGGTTAATATAGTGAGGTATGCCTTCGAACCCAACCAATGTCTGATCTGAGCCGTCCATTTGATAGGCCTCAACATTGAATCTCAATATCCTAAAAATCACACCAATCGGGCAGTCCCTGTGGATAATAATATGTATTTTTTGGTCAATGGATCCTCTGTGGGGTTCATATTTCAAGATCCAATTAGGATCCGAAAAATTATGGATTCATCTTAGAGAGACATGTTTGAAAATCTGATTGGAGTCCGACAGATTACTACACGTCCTAACATATTTTGTAGGGTTTAATATCAGTTATGAGGCTATTTAATAATTGGTATTTGCTAGGGATCATCGCATAAGGCATTTTGGGGAACAGCTGTTGCATGGGAGTGCAGCCACACAGCCCAGGCTCATTTTTCAACAGATTTTGTCTTATTCATTTGATTTGTCTGAGGTGGCTGGACTCTCATATATGCAACAGTCATTCCATGAAATGCCTTTTGCGATGGTCCCTAGCAAATCCCTTAATAATTTTAGGGAAATAATATATCTGCCCCATTTTCTTGGGCCACCTCGCCCGAGAAGAAAAGGGGGCGAACATATCACTTTTCTATTTTTATCATAACTTAGCTTAGTATTAATTATATGGGATTTGCCGGTGACCATGGCAGAAGGCATTTTGCGGACCGGCTGTTGCATGAGACCAGCCACATAGGCTCAATTTTCAACAAATTTTGTCTTATTCATGATGTGGCTGCTCTAGTGGGTCCACGGAATGCCTTATGCAATGGTCCACAGTAAATTCCTAATTATAATTATATTTTATTTTGTTATAAAAAATACGTAAATCTTCACTAACTCCACTAGGTAATTACATATATTGCATAATTCATTTAGGTAAGTGATAAATTATCTTTTTGTTTACTAGGGACAGGCCCCTTTAGTGCAAAAGAGTAGTCATAAGTAGACTAGAGGGGGCTGTCCCGAGTAACAAAAATGGGAGAATGTATCGAAATTCATCTATGGTTATGACCATCCAATTGATGTGATTTGCACCTAATAGTCTCTCAAGTGACCAGTTTCTCCCCCTTTTTTTTTCTCTCCCAGGCCACGCCGTATACTAGTGTACAAAAAATAGTCATTAAATCCACTAGAGGAAGGTGGCCCGGGGAAGAAAAGGGGGCAAATACATCACTTCCCTCTCAGTTATCAGGAAAGTAAACGAGTAAGGGGGGATATTAGTCCCACATCGGAAAGTTAGAAATATTTCTTGAGCTGTATAAAGGCTGAGCTGGGAGTTAAGAGCACGACCTTACTTGAACAGGATCTGTTCTATAGGCTCGTACTTCTGTATCCTTAAGTTCTAAGGAGACAGGCACCCACGTCCGGTTGATGAAATATGACCACACGATCAGAGCGTGATTGACGGCCGAGATTTCCTTCTGGATTTCTTGGCATTAGAGGATCGTTCTCAGTCAGATCTCTGGCTGGGGCGATCGTGTGGTTGTCTGACGGACCTTACAAATGAAACAGCTTTTGATTTTTTATTGTTCCTTTTTTCTTCCTTCTCTTGGTTATTTAAAACGAACAGCCTACTAATTGTTTCCATCTCTGTGTGTGTATTTGCATTTGCTAGCTATGTGTTTGATGAAATGCCTGTGAGAAAGGCTGCCTTTGTTTCTCTTTTGTTATGCTAAAACAAAGCGGCACATAGTAGATGGAAGAAAAACAAAAAAAGTAGTCCAAGCAATGAAGTGTAGGAGGTCTAGGATCTTCTTTGCCAAGAAACTTCAAATTAGGCCCTTAATATATATTAAGCAAGTTTTTTCCGGCGTCATTTGCTTTTTTTCTTCTCATGATAATATTTATTGGAAAACATTTTCTTTAAGGCTCTGTTTTCGTTCGGCGTAAAAATGGACGTAAAATTTGTTTAATGTTGTAAAAATAGACTTAAAACAAAATTTTCATCCATTTTTACTTCGAAAGAAACGGAGCCTAGATATCATGTTTTGTTTTGACAAGATGGCGCCCAACAGTTCATGCCAAATCATAGCATGTGTAAAGGTCCACCGTGATCTGGAGAGCCCACCAACTCTACCCAAACCCATGCATATGGTAGGGCCAACAATTTTACACCCTTTTTTCTGTTGATGATCGAAATAATTTCGGGGTACCACTTCTTATTTTTTTCTTATAAGTTTATGTTCATCATGTTGGTGTAAGTACATACAAGATGTAACATTAGGGCATGTTTGCCAATATGAAAATTTATTCCAAGGAATATTCATTGGCTTTGTGAGATAGGACCTGAGGAGGAAGTGGGGAGAGACTTGAAAGAGGAGAGGAGAGAGCATGAGAAATCCCTAAAAATAGTGGAAAAAATGTTATTTCGAATTGGGTTTTTTCTTTTCCCCCTATTTTTTCAAGGGCTTTTTATGCTCCCTCATTCCAAACCTCTCAAGTCTCCTCCCCTCCACCCATCTCTCACAAACTGACCCCCCAATATTCCATAGAATATTTTTATGGGGAAGTGATATGTTCTCCCTTTTCTTTACTTGGGACAGCCAGCTCAGGTGTATCTATCACTGCAGAGGGGCCGATTGATTACACTTGGGAAGAATTCAACGGCCTCGATTGCCACGTACACTGGAGTTGGCTGTCCCAGGTGAAAAAAAAGGAGTGAATTTATCATTTCCCTTTTAATGGTTGCCAAACATGTACTTATGTGTAATTTTCGTGAGTAGAAAATCACAAGTTTTCCGCCTGTTACGGTAAATATCGGGTTTAGGATTGGGGTTATATAAGGGTGTCCGTCGTAAAGAGAAATTATATGGTGGCCAACCTTGAAGACCCGTGAACGTGGGGTACGTCAAACGTACCACCCTCAAACGTACCACCCTTGATATTTGATCCAACAGCAGTGCGTGAACGTGGGGTACGTCAAACGTACCACCCTTGATATTTGATCCAACAGCAGTGCGTTGTTGGATCAAATATCAAGGGCGGTACCACTTTCACGGTACTTGACGGTCGGGCACCACATAAAAACTTCCATCGTAAAACTTTAATGTGTCTTTGTAATCTTTGCATGATTGAAGCTTATTGATCATTTAGACATTAGTATCATCGCAGAATCATGTAAAATCTTTGTGGCATTATTAATTTGTCCAGTTCATTTATTGTTTCGTCAAATCTTAGATCAATTGTTTTTCATAGGAAAAACAAGAAGAAGCAAGTATCAAAGCGAGGTTAGGGTAGTGAACGGTTCGACTGTGAAGAACAACTTCAGCTTACATGTACAAAAATTATGCAGAGAAGGTTTCGAAGAGGGCTGAAGGTCTTCTACATGGTGATCTCACTCACGAACTGGCTATATTTCAAGCAACAAATGTACACTTTACGAATGAAAGATCATGTGTTAATCCCCAATCATCTGAGAGAATATAGTAAGGCCCTGTTCGTTTGAGATTATGATGACTGATGGTGAGCCCCCAATACGATCAATGGACTCAAAATTAATGTAAATTCGAGTCCAATAATCGGTTTGGGGGCTCACCATCAGTTGTCATAATCTCAAGCAAACAGGACCTAAGATTATGTGTCAATAATTAAGTATTGATGCTTCAAGCTGAGGATAAACCCCTATTATTATTCTCATCTAGATCAAATATGAAGACTGTGGAGTATTTTTACTGTCATAAGCATGAGCAGATTAAAAGAATTTTTCATAAATACAAAGAAAAGTTAGAAAAAGAAAAGAATAGTAAATCCTCCAATGCGACTCTTGCAGCAGAGGATAATAGTGGTCATGCTGAATCGATTATTTCACAAGTACAACGAAAAGTCAGGGCATAGGATATAGGAGATTATAAATTTATGGAGCATTAATTTCAAAAGCTCCAACTGTAGTTGGAAGGTCTCCATAACCCAAAAGGTAGGTGCCACTGTATAATAGTTAGAGTGCCTAATTGTAATATAATGTGGTAGTGCATTAATTTGTAAGCAATCCTCAGGTTTGTAAGCAAAAGTATATTCATACCTAAATACAAACATATAGATTGCACTAATTTTCTTTTCAATTTCGGTTTACTCCCACTTTTCATATTCTGTACTTGTAAACATATCTAGACCATCAAGGGTGGAGAAATAGTATTGTAAGGAAATTTGTCCAGATGCAAGCAGGTCATATTTCATGCTTGAAATATAGCTGCAGACATATATTTGATTTCAATGTTTTATTCAAAAATCTAAGAGGTTGAGGAAGGAATCCTTAAGTCTCTTGAGAGGAGCTAAAGAGTCAAAACAAAATCCTAGATGTGATGAAACTTGAGCTCCAGTCTCAACGGCTGTATTTCACTTACTCCCTGTTTTTCAATACATTTAACAGAAAAATTGATAGACAAATTCCATAGAACTCACCTATTTTGACAACATCTAGATGATAATAGTCTGTCTACACTTGCTCCATCCTTGTCACACCTACGAGTTTAAGTTGAGGTCGATCTTTGTAGAGTTTCACTCAATTAGAGAGCTAAAATTCTCCGCTTAAAATTTCCTGAAGCCTTCCTCTGGGATTTATTATCCGGCTGAGACAGTTCTGAGCCTACATTACCATACCTCCATCAATGGTGAAAACCTGGATGAAACCAGCAAATCTTTATTAGATACGGAGCAGTGAAAGGACGACAGGAAAGAAATGCAGGGAAAAAAATGTTGTAATACGTTTTGCAAAAGAACCAGATAAAATCACAATGGCACTTGGCTGAGTAAACTTGGCCAGGGACCAAGCAGTGGGACCCAATAAATCAACAATATCAAGAACTTTCGAAAATCACCCAGGACAATGATTTTTCACAAAAAACCAGTTATCTGTGACAGAACGTTTTAGAAAACTCACCTTAGTTTATGGAAGAAGGAAACCAAAAGCCTATTTTTTCAGTTTCTGCTTCATTTTTAAAAAGTCCTATGTTGTCAGTATGCTTTTCACTTTTAACATTGCTTCAAAACCCTTCTCCTTTCTGTTTGAAAATCAATCTTACTCTATCCAAAAAAGCCAAACAAACAAGCAAATGAAAATGACTTCATCTACCCGGTTTTATCCTTGATTAACCTTGAGCCTAAACTAACCACCACACAGTACACAATCCACCTATTTACACATTAATGGGAGGTATCTAGCAATTTTGTTTCTCCTCTCGAAATTAACCCGCAACACAAATTTTGACCCAAGCCACCTGTTTGAACATTAATTGGAGGTCCCTAGCAATTTGTATTATTTTCTCCTTTTTCTAATTTTTCTACTACTTTGATGGTTTCAACAAATTTTTCATTGACTTGGATGGGTCCGTAACTTATTAAAAAATTTGGACAAGTCAACTCAGGAAATCAGCAGAGTTCCAAGTCAATTACGAGATCTTAAATATTTAGATAAAACAAAATGAAATATTACTCTTACCTGTCCGGTAATGTAACTGGCTGCGGGGTTAAGTGCTAAAAATTCTACCAGTCCAGCAACTTCTTCAGGCTGGCCGTATCTCCCTGCACCAACACAGCTAAAAATCAGACCCTTTTTTACCTCTCTCCTCTTTCCTTTTCTGTTTTTGACAAATGAAACAGGTTTATGAAGGCTCTTGAAGCCCTTCATGTCAAAGAACACAAATGTAGCCTGTAGGAAAGCATGTAAGCACACAGAAACAAACTTAGAAACCACAAACAAAATGCATCTGCTAAAGTACCACAATGCCAGTTGCAACAGTGCATTGTAGGGTTGGCAAAATGGAATAGCAGAAAGTCATTGAAACAACACTATTCAGAATCTTGATTGCATAAGGACTGCTTACATGGGTTAGTTTAAGAGCAAGGGATACCTATTTAAGAGTTTCTTAAAAAGGATAAGAGAATGGGAGGCATTCTTAGGTTTTTCAAACTATCAAATGTGGATATGCTACCAATTCCTACATTCTCCTCAGAATCAGGGGTAGAAACTTTAACTATTTCAATGCTTTTATGCGTCTTAAATTTCTTGTTTAATTTTAATCATGTATATAATTAAATTACTAGGCAGCAGCTTGAAGATGATTGCTTCAGTAACATGATTAATATAGGCAATTTATAAGCTAAAAATTAAAATAGAGGCTCAACATTCTTTAATCCACTCTTACCTAAGGGGATGGTCTCCAGTATTTTCTTCTCAATGTCTTCTCCAAGCTTGGCAGTCATATCAGATGCAATGAATCCAGGGGCAACAGCATTCACCTGAAGCAGATTTAATGCCAATAATAAAATAATTTTTATTTTTGACAATGAATAATAGAACAATTTCAATCCACTAGCATAAGGTTGTATCATAGATGACTTTCATTAGAAGAGAAAGGAATATATTGGAACCTCACAGTGATATTTCTACTTGCATATTCCTTTGCAACAGTCTTTGTTAAGCCAATAACCCCTGCTTTTGCAGCGCTGTAGTTGGCCTGTCCTATGTTGCCCACGAGACCAACAACAGATGCAATATTGACAATTCTTCCCTACATAAACCATAGCAGATCTAACAGATCAGTAGAATGGGCAGTGGAAGAGAGCTGAAAGTTAAAACTAATCGCTAGATAAATGGCCACTTGCCAATATTGAAACAAAATCTGAAATGTGGCATAAAAGGAAAAATATATATAACACCCAGAACTTCCCAAAAGCCTAAAACCATTAGCATCAAGAGCTTATCTCCCCTACACAGCCCAAATACATGGGTTGAATTCTAATAGATACTTGGACAATAACTCGTGTTACCTAGACACTCACCACTTCTTAGTGAAGTGTTTCATATTGGTCATGTGGACATGGATACTGTTGGTCGTTGTACATGACAATTCTTTAAGATCACCATGGTAGGGGAAGGAGGGGGGTATGAACCAATGGGACCTCATTTTCAAACTCACAGGAAAAATTGGAGAATTCGGAGTGTCACAACCATCAGGTCAACTTGTGGGGAATCAGTTCCCACCTTCGTAAGGACTTGAGTGGAGGTGAAACTCTCTTAACACAATGGGAGCATTGAAGGCTGACAATCCCACCAAAAGAAAGGTGGATGAGGTGATTGACATTACCATCTCCGTTCATGAAAATTGAACGAGGGTTGTGACACCACTCTCTACTCTCCACAAGAGATGATGCCACCTCTCCCACCAAAAGATAGGGTCCTTGACACAACCCTCCTAGACATTAGTGAGACCTATCCTCCCTCACCAAGAGTGCAAATGCTTCATGCTTCATATTGATCATTTAAACTCTATCTAGTCTATCACTACTAGCAATGACTAACAACGAGTTCTTGGTGTCAACAAATCTAACCTATTTGCTCCCAAGTGATGCAGATTGTAGGCCCAATAAGAGGCATATTTGCCCATTAGGATTTTATAGATTTATTTTCCATGTTATTTAGTTTCTAGGATTTTTATTTTCATGTTTTAGTTTTAATGCTTTTATTTTCCATAAAATTTTATGTCCATTGCCTATAAATTGGCTACATGTATTAGGAATTTTAGTTTTGATGAACAAAGATTGATTGAGATTCTCCCCTCTAATTTCCTCTCTTTTTCTCCCCAGATTTCTTCTCCTTCCCCTATTCTTCTTCTATTCTTCTCCTTCTCTTTTATTCTTCTTCCCATACCCTTCTTCTCTTTTCTCCTCTGTCTTCTTTTTTTGTTTGTTTGGGAAACAGATGGGGATGGTGGTGGTTTAGGGTTAGGGTTTAGGAAGAGGTTAGGGATTCTTTAGGTTGGATTCCAATTGAAGATGATGAATTTGAAATTCAAGGGTTAGGATTTAAATTAGGGTTTGGTTTTCGGATGGTTTATCACTGTTAGGGTTTAAGGAGTGAGGTTTCAGGACAGATTGCGGATGAGAGTTTGGTGGTTGCTTTGTGGATTGTGGCTGGGAGAAAAAAATTCTGCCGTAATTTCCACGGGAACAATTCTTGGAAGACTTTGATCTTTTGCTTTGATGCTGAAACAACATTTAAAAGTACAGCCCCATTTAAGACTTGGATCTTTCAGCCACTTTTATGCTTCTTCACCCTTTCTTTACAGCCCAAAACCACAATTTAAAACCCATAATCAGCCACCAAAATCCCTTTTAGATTCCCTTTTAGATTCCTTTCTTCCCTATTATTCCAAGCCCCATCCGTTCTCTTCTTCCACCCTCATCATCTGCCGGAAACGTCACCGTCACCATCACACCGGTAATCTCTCCCGACGGTTTTTTGTACACAGAACCAAGCAGATCTGGGACATTGAGTCACATCTAGTCACCGCCCTTCACGCCATTGTTTCACTCACTGAGTCTTCAAGGTCACTGTAACTTGTAAAGCAAGTTACCAAAAGGAGTTGCACAACGGCAGTAACTTGGTAACTTGGTAAGTTATACAAAACAATAACTTGCTAACTTTCTATTTACTCAGTAACTTTCTACCTATAGTAGTCTGGGCTACCTTATACTTATAGTTGATTACAAAAAAAAAAAAGAGAAGAAGAAAGTAACCTTTAGTAAATAGAAAAGTTAAGTGCCCATTTGGCTTCTACTTTTCGAAGAAAAGTTACATGACACAAGATTGAAAAAGTAATCACCACCCCCCATTCTCCCGTTGGGCACCCCCTTACACTAGTGGTAACACCTCCCTCTTTTCACTTGGACACCCTCCTTTTTTTCACTTAAAGTAGCACGTGACACTAGTCACGTGAGTGACCAGAACCAAAAAGCAAAAAAAAGGTCATACTCTGCCAACACCCCCCCGCCCCTTTCTTTCCTTGGGCACTCCCTCTTGCTTTTCTCTTAAAGGCATATCACCCCCTCCTTTTCCTTAGGCAACCCCCTTAGTTTAAGCAATTCACTTGACAGATTAAAGATCTGTCCCATCAGTGAGTGAAGAAAAAACACAACATAAAAAAAGAAAAAAAAACAAGAATTTCTCTCTCTCCATCTCATTTTCTCTCTTTTCTGCTCAAAATTTGATCTCGCCGTCAACACGAGAGTTGTTCATAACAACTTGAAGACTCTATTCACCACACTTTCAGTAGCCCACAGTGAGCGCAAGCACTACTTCGAGCAACTTCCATCGTCTGTCCGTTTTGGTCCAACCACTGATCCAAGCCATCCGGGAGTCCGATTTGAGATCCACGAAAGGCATTGTATTTCTTTCAACATAACTGACGGATTAGACAGTTGATTTCATTTTTCGTCACCGATCTCAATGGTTCCACCAGTTGTTCCATATTTTAATGGATACGAGGATCGATATTTTTCTGCGCTACGGGTTCGTTATTTTTATGGTTATGATAACTACTACTATCCCTATGGAAATTTTGAGGATGCGTTTTTAGAATGGATAAAGACACTAGATGCATACCTTAAGTACTATGGCTATGATCAGCAAATAACCATTCGTCGAGTCAAGGATACAGTATGCAGCGATGCCAGGTCGAAATGGAGATTCTTCGTACTACAGCGCAGTGACTTGGGCAAGCCAACATTCCATCTATGAGAAGAGGTTCGTTATGAGTTTATGAGAATTTATGCATATCAATATCAACAAAGATTGAAACGTAAGCGAGCAACATATAAAAAAAATTGGTAGTGAAGCCGCCGCTCGACATGAATGCGATGCAGAAACTGAAGCAACAAACGGATATCTAGACCGTCACATACGTGAGTCAGTGAGTGGGATTTGCAGAGCCACTTAGCTACTTCTTCTCCCCTACCACTTGTTGATGATATTATTTCTCAAGAAGAGGAGACGGAAGTTGCTAACACTAATGAGCTAGATGCTAGTGTTGACGAGACCGTTATCGACATTGAGCCTATGATTATGTTAGATACAGTGTCCATGATGGCAGATACAGAATCAGAGATGGAAGATATGGAGCCGGAGAGTCCAGTGACTGATGAGGCATTGCCAGAGCAGAGCACAAGCAGTTCATTGAGGATGCCAATTCCATACCAGAACAAGAGCATATTGGCAGTGTTGAGTCTCCCGTGGATATTCAGACAGAGGATTTTAGCACAACAAACGACAGCACTGAGCCAGATACGGTTCTAGCAGATGACTGTTACTAATTTCATTGAGCCCGATCAGACCAGCGGATGTTGATCTTTTAAAGGAGGGTCATGAATTGATATTGCCCATAGCTATCATGTTGGTCCAGAAGGATTATGTTGCTATCTTCCCAGCCAGTTTATTTCTTTAGAGTAGCTTGTGTTCGTATGATTCTCCATGGGCGATTTCTTCCATATCGCTCTGCTAGCGTTTCAGATCACTTTCACGGTTGTCACAAGTATTAGACATCAGGAGTGCCTCCAACGGATTACGACTCCTAGTGCTTCAGTGGATCGTCTATATATTTGATCCAGACGGACTAGAACTCAAAGGCGAGTTCATTTCAAAAGGGGGAGAATGATGCAGATTGTAGGCCCAATAAGAGACATATTTGCTCATTAGGATTTTAGAGATTTATTTATCATGTTATTTAGTTTCTAAGATTTTTATTTTCAAGTTTTAATTTTAGTGCTTAAATTTTCAATGGAATTTTATCTTCATGGCCTATAAATTGGCCACATGTATTAGGGATTCTTAGTTTTGATGAATAAAGATTGATTGAGATTCTCCTCTAATTTCCTCTATTTTTCTCCCCAGATTTCTTCTTTTTCCCCTATTCTTCTTCTATTCTTCTCCTTTTCTTCTTCTATTCTTCTTCCCTTCCCCTCTTTTCTCCTCTTTCTTCTATTTCTCTTCCCAGTCCTACATCACCAACTCTAAAAAAAAACTCACATTGAATAATGTTGCATATGGTCACATTGGAAGTCCAGAACTAGCATTTGGTTTAATCAACTAAATGAACCCATTCAAAACAATTTTTATAAGTTCTAAAGCACATAGATGCAGAAAGTAAAACATCAACCGGTATAAATAACAAACCCTGAAAAGAATGTGAAATTTAGAAATACCTTTCGCTTTTTCATCATAATTTTGGTTGCAGCCTGCAAGGAACAGATTACCCCAATGACAATAAAGTTAATCCAATCCTCAGAGCAAGTAAATAATGTGAATATGTAAGCATACCCACCTGTGTGCAGAGAAATACACCAGTAAGATTCAAATCAATAACTTCCTGCCATTGAGCTTTCTTCATTCTCATCATCAATGTATCCCGAGTAATTCCTGAAATCATTGTGGAACAGTTGGGATTCTAAAGAAACAAAAGAACTATGCCACCAAAAGAACCGAAAATCAAAATCTAAATAACCTGCATTATTTATCAAAATATCAACCGTTCCCCACGCATCAACTGCCTGTAGACACCACAATGCAATGACACCAGAATATAAGTAGTACTAATAACTAGATAATTTTCAGATTATTATCTGATAGAATCAATCAGATTTGATTCCTCACAGTTTTGATCATAGATTCCACATCAGCTTCCTTCGAAACATCTCCCCCAAAAGTAAGGGCTTGACCACCAGATGCCTCTATCTGCAGTAAAATAGTTTTCGTAACTAGTCATGGTCTGAATACCATTCAACAATAAAAAAATAAAATAAAATAAAATACTCATGGTCTGATGATCTGGGTAAATGAATAAGCAACAGATTTAATGGCTAAAGAACATGAGAAACAAGACTAATGACCAGCGGCAGGGTATTAGCAGAACAGCTCCAGAGATTAGATTGGCGGATTGCAGGCATTATGAAATAAAAGGAATAGGCATAATAAGCATAAATTTTTCGTAAATGGGAATGACACAGATTTCTTCTGCAGTAACAATGTAGTTACATAAGATTAAAACAAATGTCAAAAGAAAGGTATGGAAACTTATATCGCGAACCAAGGGACACTAATCCTTAGTGCAGGTTAGCTAGAGAATTATATTTAGAACCAAGAAACATAAATCCTTAGTGCAAGTAAGCATACCACTCAGAATTTATTTTTATTTTTTTTAATGGTAAAGCATTTCATTAGAAGAGAGACCAATATGGTAAAAATTACAGAAAAAGAATAAAACAAAAACGAAAAGAAGATACAGAAACATCAATAGCAAGACAGAGCCAATAAGCCGAGGTCATGGCGGAAGGAAATCATAGAACTCGAAACCCACTTTGGCTACCCCATCCCTCGCAAGCATATCAGCTTCGCTATTAGCATACCTCCTAACGCGATGAAAAGATATCCTATGACCACTGATTATGTCTTTTATCTCGTCGAAGAAGGGCGCAAATCTCCAAGGGGCATTTGATGACCCCCCAAGCTACTTGATTACGTTTAGACAGTTTCCTTCCACCACAACCTTATCCAAGATACCTCGGTCCAAGTGTTTGATCCCCTGAAAGACAGCTTGCACTTCTGCTTCGATAGCATCAAGAACCCCAATGGGACCCGAGAAAGCCCACACAACCAACCTCGAGTCGTCTCTAAGAGTGCCCCCAATACCTGAGGGACTCGGATTGCCCAACTTAAGCCATCAAACTTGAGCTTGAGAAAAATCAGGGAGGGAGGCTCCCAGACCTGCACAATCTTGGGTCCCAGCTCTGAGTTAAAGAAAATCTCCCTCCACACATGCCAAAGGTCATATAAGCTGAAACAAATTTGAAGCAAGGAATTATCTTCACCCAAAAAAATCGTAAGGGCTACTACTTTGGAAAGAGCAACTCAACTAATTAATAAACTTCGGACATTAAGAACTGATTTGAACAAGGTGTCTAAAACTCCCTAAAAATGGAAATGTGAGACCAGCATGCACCCACATATAAATATCCTCTATGTGTGTTAGATGTGGGGGCGGGGGGGGTGTTGTGAGAACAGCCACACAGGCTCACTTTTTAGCAGAGTTCGTCTAATTTAATTCAGCTGATGTGGCTGAATTAAATGAATTAGACAAACTCTGCTAAAAAGTGAGCATGTGTGGCTGTTCTCTCATGCAAAAGTCAGCCGCGAAATGGCTTTCTGCAAGTTCCAAGGCACATGACAATCGTGGGAGTGATCAAGGAGAGCAGCAAAACAGTGGAAAACTTGATGAAAAAAGCATGAAGGGGCCTTTTTTTCTACACCAACTAAACTGCCACCAGGTGGTTGGGCAAGTTGTACTTGAATCGGAGGCTTTCTGACCTGATCAAGAATTGCTATCTTCTTGAATCTTGAGTTACAAGAATGAAGAGGATATTAATTGCACGACACTACTCTCACATGACTTGGTAACCACTGGCCGCCGCCCAAACACAAGTTGCGGACTTTTGAATCTTTTCTTGATGACTTTATTGTTATAATAGAGAAACCAAAACAGAGAATTTGCTGATTTTTATATGAACGAGAAAATCAGCACTCATGTCTTAGCAGCACTACCTACCAGAAGGCTATATTCAGAGTGAAATGTAACAAATAAAAACATAGCATACAGTAGTATTTTTCTGGTGGCAAAAATTTAGAATAGAAATGCAAATGTAAAAAGTAAGTAATATAGGGTGATTAAAATTTAAACAGTTTTGATTGACATAAAAATATCACCTTGATCATCATAACAGTTACATAGCAGTTACGGCAGGGCATATAGATAAGAAAAATCAACAATCCAACCCACTGCTTCTACAAGGCTAAAAGTAGATATCAAGGCTCACCTCTTGGGAAACTTCTTCAGCCTCCTTCGAGGACCTCGCATAATTTACAAGTACCTGAAATTGGATAAAAAAATATCTGAAATAAACAAGGACTCTGATACAAGGTAATGGAAAAGACCACCCATGCCACTAAACATCAGATACAGCATGACTATAAGGAGAAAGTATGGCTACTTTTGGGTCAGTATGGATTGCATCATAAAGTAGATGTTTAGAAGCTTTCAAAACTTGACCTAACAAGAACACATGTCAAATTCCTCAAATAATTTGGAACAACTAAAATGACCCTCTTCAAACACCTCTTTGCAATCTAATGGCAAATAGATATATGCAATAAAGTGGTATTCCTCCACAAAAAAATTCTGCCAACAGTAGCAAAATCGAAGCTTGGAAATTACACATCAAATTATAATAAGAAAATGATAAATTTGGACAAAATTCTTCTTTTTAAAGAGTAATGAAGCAGTGAACATAGCAGTTTTCAGTACTTGCAAAGGCAAAAGCTAGCGTGAGCATCACAACACTCCAAATGCAAACAAAATCTTTTGAATGAAGGGATGAAATGATTCGCTGGCATGCCTAAAAGTTCACATGAAATGTGGTAAGACTGCTTGCCATCTTAAAAGTTAGAACGCAAGATATGTTACATAACTGCCTAAAAGCTGTTCAATCATTCATGTTGAAAGGAGATCACCCAGAGTACCACAAGACCTTCCATGGGTATAAAGAAAGGGAAGTGAGATATTCACCCCTTTTCTTCCCCGGGCCACCCCCTCTTGTCCCCCTCTTGTCGATTTATGACTACTCTTTTTACACTACAAGAGTAGGAGGGGGGTGGGGATGGGGGTGAGGGAAGGGTCAAGGATGTTTTGCACCAATCCCAAAGAAAGCTCTTCTCTTGATGGAAGGATATTCATAGAGTGTAGTACCCCGGGCTTTAAGGAAAAATATGGGCCCATTACAGCTGGAAAGTATAGTTGATAAGTTTTCAGATTTAGTGAGGGGAAGAACATTGTTTGGGGGAGATAATGAGGTTCTAGATATCCTTGCATGTCCTTCCAAAAGGAATTCTTGCAGCCTTATTCAGGGAGTGTTTGCTCTTTGGTGATTTTCTCTTATTCTTTAATAAAGGTTTTCATTATTCTTCAAAAGAAAAAGAATGACAGTTGAAAGCAACTCTAATAATGCCGTTGCTTATGCCACCAAGAAGAGCAGAGGACATTGGATGTAGGCACACATTCTTGATAAAATTTGGGAAATCACTAATGGCTCAGAAGTATCCTTTATTATCCTATGTGCTAGACTAATGACTAAGCAGATTCCTTAGCTAGGGAAGGCGTCGATCTTATCGAGCCGTGTATTAGGTAATCTCATCCCCTCGTGTAATTTCTTTTTTTTCTTTACTTACAAAAAGAGAATTATATATATATAAACACACACACACACACACACACACACACACACACACACACTTGATCCGATGACCATGGACATGCCACCTGCAAAGTGAGATAAATCTACTGACCTTACAACCAGCTTTTCCCATGGCCAACGCTATTGCTTTTCCAATTCCTCTAGAAGCACCGGTGATGACAACAACTGGAGCTTCAACATTTTGAGCCAATGCAACACTTGCTTGCTCAACAGCAGCAACCTTAGTCCTTACACCTGTATGTGCCATTAGAATCACTGAGTCCAGCTCTATGCAAAATCAACATGCAGAAAACTTACAACATAAGGAAGCATAACATAACTAACAAGAGAAGCTCAAGGGAAACATGATTTTGAAAGAAGTGCTGAACATTTATTGCAGTCAATATAGTTAGAAAGCATGTGAATAATTGAATATTTCCAATACAAAGCAATATTGGTCAATCAAAAGAGATTAAGTTGCAGAAGTGTATTAAGCGCAGCACAAAATTCTAAACCAAAATGCCCACTAAAATGTCATCCATAACAAGTTAATTCTAGCATTGATTCTGGATTAGCATAATTGTTTGAACAGTAACACAGATTGCAACACAAGGTAAACATAAAGTAAAGCCTCATATCTTTACACAGGAAAACAAAAATATAGAGATCAGGTCGCAAGATATTATTCCACTTCAATCCCATAGTACATCAGAAATTTTCAAAAAATGTATCCAACTTCCCTAAGTAATCATCACTACATGAATCACACCAAAAACTGGAACATTGTAAATATCTTCCAAGAGCCCCTCAAGAACTAGGGTACATTTCAGAGCGAAAGCTCAACCTCAGCATAGGTTAAATGTGCCTCCCCACTTTTGTTGGATAGCAACTTGTCGTAGCGTAGGATCTAGCAACCTTTCCTACAGACCAAGTTCAAAAAGCCCGTCCAGGGCCCAAAAGTTTGGCAAACAGTAAAGGAGATGGACCAAAAAATAAAGTAGTAAGCCTGGCAAAGGGCCCACAGGGCTGTTTGTAGAGATCTTTGGGTTGTTCCAAGTACGTAGCAGTAATTGACTTTGGAATCTCTCAAAGATATACTTTGAAAGGATCTTAAGTCAAAGGTCTTATAGGTAGCAATAAGAAATATTGACGTTATCAGAATCTTTTGGCTTCTTTTAATAAAAGATTATAGTTTGAAAAGAACTGACAGCAAAAACTTCAGAAAGTTAAAGATAAAAGAGAATTAATAGCGTGGACCGTCATGCATGCACGTGCAGACCAAAAATACAATGGCCGAGCTCAAAAAATCTTCTCCATAGGATGATCCTAACACTGCAAGCCGTGAAGGATTCTATACTGTGCCGTCCATTTTAAACCTTCACAAATCGAAGTGCTAGGATCATCCTATGGAGAAGATTTTCTGGGCAAACCCTATCTACGTTAGGGCCCAACCATTGAATGATTTAGATCACCCAGAGAATGTGAGCCCCATTGTTTCATTCAGCTGCATGTGCATGCACGGCCACCCACTATAAATTCTCAGGATAAAAACCCCAAGAGTATAATACAAGTCTACCTTTTTTATATTTATAATGAACTAATTCCTTGTTTTTTGTTTATCTTCTTAGCCTCGGTCCCGAAAAACCTTGACTATTGTTCTTTTTCTCCTTCCATCCTTTCTATGTTTCACGCTACGCCACGTGTTATCAGAGTGGGTCTTTCCCGATCAGATCGCACAGAGTAATGACCGTGCGAGAGATATGATGGAATGAGTATTGCATCTGCATTGAGCAACCTTTACATCAAGACTAGAGAGGCAAAATGTGGAGGCTCTGGTGCAAGCTAAGTTATTAATTCTGTTTCGTTCGCCGTTTCGTTTTGGCGACCGGAAAAAAACGTTTCGGTGTTTCGTCCGTTTCGTTAAACATTTCATTCGAAACTTTTTGTTCCGCTACAGCAAGGGAATTTTTTTAAATAGTTAAAATATGAAAAAAAAACCAAAAAATCTTAAATTGTTAAAAGATATAAGAAATAATTAAATGAACCAAATATGTAAAAGATCCGGCAGTTACTTAAAAGAAATCACTATCAGCTAAAATGCCTATGTTGGCCAGTGTATTGACAAGATGAAAAAAAATTAGAGACCAAATTACGAGACTTTTTTTACCGGACTTCTTGGATTTAATAATGTTTGGACATGATATAATTTTTGAATTTTTAAAATTGGAAAAATACCCCATCGTTTGGAAGGGAAAATTTTGACCCGACCCGTTTTTTTCCTGAATTTTGTACTAGAACTGGAAAGTTGACGTTTTATCCTTTTAGATTAGGATCTTGAAACTATTTTTAATAGATCCAAATGGATAAAAGATCATTTTACTGATCATTTCTTAGGCAAGGATCTTACCTTGCTTCAAATTCTTCCCTACCTTGATGTCAAGCGGCATTGGACGGAGATTTGCTCCGGGAAGGAGAAGGTGGAGAAGATGGTTCCAAGATGGATCCCTCCCAACCCAAGATGGGTGAAGCTTAATTTTGATGGTTCTAGAATTGAAAACAGTGGACCAGCTGGGGTAGGAGGAATCCTTAGAGATAAATCGAGCTTCAACAGGTTGGCTTTTTCATCATCAATCTGGGACCTCTTGTCCCCTCACTTGTATTATTTCGACTTGCAAGAAAATTATCTGTTAACTTTCCAAAAAAAAAAAAAAAAGTTGGCTTTTTCGAGCCCTAAAGTGATAAAGGATTATACCAAGGTAGAGGTGAGGCCCTGCTTCGAAGAATTAGGACCACAGACCTCAGTGATTTGGGTAGGCTTATATTGTGGAGGGAGATTTCCTCAATGTTATAAATAGATGGATGGGATTTGCAAATATTATTGAGGAAATGGGTGGAGGGATTTCTAGTTTGGTTCCATCATGTTGGAAAATCTGCTAATCGTGAGGCAAATGACCTCGCCTGATCTGGAGTTGATTGGGCTAGCATGGAGATATTTGATTCGTTCCCCCTAGATTTTATATTTAATGTTGTTTTGTTTTGTACTTTCTGTTACTTTTTTGCTCTATCGACCATCTCGGTCGCTTCTCCTTTGATTTAATAAAATTCTAATCATTCAAAAAAATTATAATCTAGAGTGAACATCATGCAGGGACCCATCCTCCCCCATTCCCATCATGAAAAATATCCATAGTTACGCACTTCTATCACTTGGGGCCATCTTCTATGTCAATTTTCAGTGCATCAAAGTGAAAATCATACAGGGACCCATCCTCCTTTTCCAAATATCCAAATTCCACCATTAAAATCACAAAGTGATGTTAGACTAAAGCAATGAATTCAAGTTTATAGCAGGCAGTAAAGCAATTCCATTTATAATAGGTTGTATGTAGAAGGAAAACTCCTCGGAGTGCAAATGATCTAGCGAATCGACTGGCTCAATCCGGGGCATTGAGGGACTCTGTTCATTACGAGTCCTCTCTCCCCATTGAAGTGAACTTGTAATCTTAATCTTTTGTTATGAATATAGTCATCTTTTCTCCCCAAAAAAAAAGGTAAGTAGAAGGAAAACTAAACGAAAAAGGTAAATCATTAATGTCACAATTCACCAATTGGAATTTTCCTAAAACAGCTAATAGATATGGTCCTTTTGTTATCATATTGTATGTTTCGTAGTGCCAAGAGAACCTAGAGTTTAAAGAAATAAAGGACCCAGAAAAAGAAAAGAAATAGACCCTATTGAGAGAGAAAAAACAGATAATTCCATGTCATCGGCGAAAGAAGTGAATTCACTTCATGGAAGTTTGTCACTAAAGTGAAGAAGACATTTGATAAACCACATACCAAAATGTCTACGGCATAGTTGCAGGAACTTCCTACTTAGATGGGAAGCCTACTTTCACGGAAACTCGCTTAAGAAGCTAAGTTCTTCTCTCTTCCCAAATTTAGGAGAGCGCGCTTCCCAAATTTAGGAGAAGTGTGTTTCCCAAACACTTCATACGTGTTTCCTCTTAATTAAGAGTACGCTTCCTATTTAGGCGCTTATTTCTTCTTAAAAGAATATTTTCTCCTTTTGATAATGATGAAAGGACGTACCATTTCAAAAAAAATATGATAATGATGAAAGGGAGTATTTAGAAAAAAAAAGTTCAATTAAAACTTGAAAACTCATCTTAAGTTTCAAATGAAAATTATATGGATCTTTTTCTAAAAACATTACATCAAATATACATGAATACAACTCAACTAAACTCAACTAAGCCTTTGTCCCAAACTAGTTGGGGTCGGCTAATGAATCCTTTAGTAAATTTTCATGAAGAAGGTGAAAGGGTCTACTCGGCTCAAATTGACTAAGTCTAATCCTGACACTAGTTGGGTTCGTCTACATGGATCATATTCTTCCATTCTATCCTATCCAAGGTCATGTTCTCTGTTATGTTCCTAGCCCTCAGGTCTTTCCTCGCTATTTCTACCCAAGTTGTTTTCGGTCTGCCCCTACCTCTTTTTACTCCATTAACTTGGTACGAGTCACTTCTTCTCACTGGAGCATCCAAAGACCTACGTTGGATATGCCCAAACCATCTTAAGAGGTGCTCTCTCATCTTCTCCTCAATTGGTGCCACCCCCACCTTTTTACGGATGTCTTCATTTTTAATTCTATCTAACCTTGTGTGGCCGCACATCCATCTAAGCATTCGCCTCTCCGCTACACTCATCTTATGCACATGCTGCTTCTTGGTGGCCCAACATTCTGAGCCGTACAACATGGCTGGCCTTACAGCTGTCTTATAACACTTTCCCTTCAACTTAGTAGGTATTTTACGGTCGCACAGAACTCCTGAAGCATGCTTCCACTTCAACAAACCTGCTCTTATTCTGTGGTTAGCATCCTCTTCAATCTCTCCTTCCTTATGTAGGATTGAACCAAGATAGCGAAAGATATCCCTCTTAGGTACCTCCTGTCCAGTCATATTTACGACATCCTCGCCTCGCCTCCTTACATTACTAAAGTTGAACTCCATATACTCTGTCTTAGTCCTGCTCAGTCTAACACCTATGGATTCCAAAGTAGTTTTCCATAACTCTAACTTAGCATTAACTCCTGCTTTGGTTTTGTCAATTAATACTATGTAAAACATGTAAAACTATACCATTAAAAAGAAAATGTAAAACTATACCATTAAAAAACATGTACAACTATAAATTCCTAAAACTTGTAATTCTAATTAGTCGCGAACTCTTCTTTTCTTCTTGGAATCCTTACCGATATTAACCCTTCCTCCGTAACCCACTACAATTCTACTCTTTCCATGTACATCTTGTTCGCTTCCAATGAGGATTATTACATGCTCCATGTTGACTTTTAATGACGCTTCCCACACATTTTTTCCTTTACTTTCTTTAGATCTTTTCACTTCCCGCACTCATTTCCCACTCTGGGAGAGACATTTGGTCCTAGACATTAGATGTACTTAAGGTTTATAAGATGCACCTCAAGTAAAAGCTTTCTATAACCATCCGCTATGTTATGTTTGTGCCAGCATAAATCCTTTACCACACAGACCCATTCTTTACAGTTTTGATCAATCGGTGACATTAATGTAGTGCTTCCCCACCCAAATTCAACTGAAACAAGAGCAATGTTTTAAATTTAGGTTTCAGTTTTGGTTTCGGTCAGCATGGAAACAGAAACATTTCGATCTTGGTGGAAATTTTGATTGAAATCTTGTAAAATCACGAAACCGTATGGAAACATACGCAAATGATGAAATTTTAAGGTGAACCTTTGGGAAATGCTAGAATAAGCACAAATCATTCAAAAAAACAAATACTAGAATAAGCACAAATACATGTTTAGAAGCTATCACATAAGCAAGAAAGCAATCCATAATGGCTTAATCACATCGAACACCTAGTGACATGCGTTGGTCCCATGCTGATCTGTCATGCCATGCATAAGATATAGTTACTTTGATGTGCAGTTCAATGATGTTGCCTACCAAATATCATTCTCTACATTAATGAAATAAAATGAAATGAAAACCATAACATTCTTCCAATTTTTTTGTCATTTCGGGAATTTCGGTCGAAATTTTGGGAATTTCAATGGAAATAATGACGCGGAAGGAATTCATTGAGATTTTGTTTCAGTTAGGATGGAAACAGAAACATTTCGGTCGTCTTGGGAAATTTAAAACCATGAGCAAGAGTCCCACCATTCAACCAAAAGCTCAAAACTGCAACTGAAAACTCCAGTTACATGATAGAAGATAGAAGAAAACAGTAAATTCTAGACAATTAAAACGATCAAGCAAGTTAAAAAATCCTATTTTCATTTTACATTTATCTAAACACAAGAAGTTCAAAGAAACAAAAAAAAAATACCATCATTTAAACTTCTTAAATTAAAAGAACAGATGGTGAAAACGGAAAATTAATATTAAAAAAAATCAATTAAACAACAACAATTTGGCATGAGCTAAAAAAAAAAATTGTCCATTTTCTTTCTACAACATCAAATCGGCATGAGCTTCAAAAATATATGTAAAAATAAATAAAAAAATCTCCATTTTCTTTCTACATTTATCCCAACACAAGAAATTCAACGAAACAAAGAATAAATACCATCATTTAAACACGCTAAATTAAAAGAAAAGATCATCAAAAACGGAAATCAACATAAACAAAATCAATTAAACAAAGCTACAAAAACCAAAATAAATTCACCACCTGAAAAACCGGATGAACTCTCCGATCTGATCTGCATAGATCGAATGTTTCCTGAGATCCGCGAGCACTGACGGAAGAAAGTGAGCTTTTGAACGTAGACGGCGCCGGAAAGTGAAGTTCTGGCCGAGATTCCGGCCGGATTGACGGCGATTGTGGCAGATGCGGTAGCCATGAGAGATCTGAAGGAATTTCGAAAGGAGAAAAGGGGAAGAAAAATTGAAGAGGAAGGTATGAGAGTCGCCAGGAAATGAAGAAAGAGAGGATTAATTAAAGAAGAAAGAGGAGGGCCTTGATTTTGGCGGTCTTTGGAAGCTCCGAAGACTCTTCGATGAAACCCAAGTTTTGTTTTTTAACAGTTTCTCTTAAACCTAGAAATTGTAATTAGGTCCTGGATTCTTTCTATATAATTATATAAAAATAGGCCTTACTGATGGGAAAATGGTCAGATTGTGGACAGCAAAGGCATCCTGAAGTTGTTCTTATAATTTTGTAAAGTTATTGGTACAAAGAGGGACAGCGTCTTTTTCAGTTTTTTGGAGGAATCAATTTGCAAATCCAAAAGTAGGGATAGTAGTTACTAAAAGTGGGGCCCGTTTAGATACCTCATATTTTGAATTTGGATTTGGAATTGAGTTTTTAATACAAAATGAATAGATCCGGCAGCTCATGTAGAGGGAGACAGAGAGGGAAGGGGGGTACTTCCTAATGGAGGGGAGAGGTTGGGGAGCAAAGAGGGTGAAGGAAACTGTCAGATCTTCTGTGGATTTCTAATTTCTTATTTCCACAGCGCATTTAGAAATCTGATTTTTTTCACATGTCAGCTGCTGAATTAGAAATCCAGGAATTTGATCCGATCCAAATAACAATACCAAATGAGCTGCAAATGTGAGAAATCCAAATTAAATTCTTCTCGGCATCCAAACAGGCCGGTGTGTTTGGAATTAAGTTCAAATGGAGTGGTATAGTTATAATTTGCACATTATAACTTTCCACGAAGGATGTTGCTACAAAATAAAGGGTTCACATTAGGACTGATTTATAAAAACTCATTCTCTTAATCATCATCCAAAAGTACATGTGTCACATTCCTAGGGTGATCAAGGCCGTCGATCGAATTAATTGTCCATCTCCAAACATTCAATCAAATGTATTATCTTTGTTATGATTTTCCACAACCATACCCAAAGATTCAATCACATTTGTTCGGTGGATGCTTGAATCGGCATCCTATTCCAATTCCACCCAATTCCGACGTTTGGTTCAAAAAACAAAAACAGAATAAGGGGTATGGAAATTTCTGAAATCTATTTCCCATCCTAAGAGGTGGTATTTTGATTCCGCCGCTGTTGAAATAAATAAAAAAAATTTATTAGAATTTTTGTAATCAAAAGTTGGCCACTGATATTGGCACTAACATGCTTTTATAATTGCACTAAATCACCTTGTCTATAATTAATAACCAACTGTCAAAATTTTATTACAATTCCCCGAACATACTAGTGCCAATATCAATTGCCTAAATTTTCTATTTAAATTTTTTGATATTATGCTTAGAGGAGAATCTAATCGAGAGAGGATGGAATCCAAAAGTAGGGCTGCAACTCGGGTCGGGCGGGTCGGGTTTTGGAGAACCCAACCCTACCCGAGAAATATCTCGGGTCGGGTTTTTTTTTGGAAAACCCACGATTCCCAAACCCGGCCCTACCCATGATAAATCTCGGGTCGGTTCGGGTCGGGTTTTTTCACGTTGACGCAAATTTTTAAGGAAAATTCTTGTTTGGCAAGGTAACTCAACTCATAGAAGCAGAAATTACACTCACATTACACTTGAATCAAACAATGATGTAATTACACTCACATCACACTTGAATCAAACAATGCTGTAATCAAACAATGCGGAATCAAACACTTGAATCAACTCAACTCATAGAAGCAGAAATTACACTCACATACAGTAACAGTGGGTGCGTGGGTTTTCACTTTTAACTTTGGGATGATTACATTTACACCCCCTCTAGTTTCTGACACATCCACTTTCACCCCTATAGTTTAAAACGTGACAAATACACCCCTGTAGTTTCAATTTGTTTAAGGTTTGCCCCCTCAATTGAAGGTTCGTCCATAGATTGAAGGGTTAGGATGATCCGATGGAGCTGATTTTTTGGGCACACCATATCTATGTCAGGACCCATCAAATGAACGCTTTGGATCATCCAAATAATGTGGGCCCCTACCCGAATCCAAACACTACCAAAAATCATCCAAATAATGTGGGCCCACATTGTTTGGATGATCCAAAGCGTTCATTTGATGGGTCCTGATATAGTTAGGGTGTGCCAAAAAAATCAGCTCCATCGGATCATCCTAACCCTTCAATCTATGGACGAACCTTCAGTTGAGGGGGCCTACTTAAACAAATTGAAACTACAAGGGTGTATTTGTCACGTTTTAAACTATAGGGGTGGAAGTGGATGTGTCACAAACTAAAGGGGGTGTAAATGTAATTATCCCTTTAACTTTTAACTAACAATAGAAAAAAATGTACATACTATAACTTATGTAACTCGGGTCGGGTCGGGTCAGGCCCCTTCAAACCCGGCTCGACCCGAGATTCATGCGGGCTTTTGAATGCTGAACCCGGCTCGACCCGAAACCCATGAAACCTGAACCCGACCCAGGTTATTTTCGGGTCGGGTCGATGCGGGTCGGGTTTTACCCGGCTCGAGTTGCAGCCCTATCCAAAGTAGCCTTCATTTTTTAACAATTTTTAACAAGGGAATGTTGATATCACATTCCTTAAAAAGAAAAAGAAAAAGAACGTGGAATTGTTTTTAAAAAGTGAGAATCATCCTTATTAAAACAAGGGAGTGCCCATATCACTTTTTTAGTTATTATTGAATCTCATTCATTTTTGTAGTGATTCACAAAAGAGAAAAGTACGGAATGGCGGCTAATGTTTGGAGAAATTACCTATTGCGGGCACATGTTAAAACAAGAACAAAAATCGGGCTAATCCTCAAAATAAGGTGGGAACAAGACCCTGGTACCCTTCTAACATCAACAGAAACGTCATTCAGCTTCCTTTTTCATTATTACCCATTAAATTGACACGTTACACGAGGCTTCTTTTGGTTCGTCTGAATGTGTATTTGAACCTACAGAACCTTGGGTTCGTTTCTATCTTAGCCGTCGAAAACACTAGAGATGGATGGATGCCTGACACGTGTTGGAAAACCTTTTAAAACACTGACAACCCAAAGTCAATCATTATCTTTTCTCACTTCTCTTTTGGCTTAGAACGGTAACATTATCGAATACGTCTCTTCTGGCTTAGAAACTTTTCACTTCTCTTTTGGTCCTCACTTCTCTTTTGGCTTATAACGATAACGTCATTGAATACGTCTCTTTTGGCTTATAACGGTAACGTTATTGAATACGTTTCTTTTGTTTTAGAACGGCGACGTTATTGAATATTTTATTATTTCTCATGTCTCTCTTGGTTGAGAACGCCACCGGATTCTAGATTACGCCGCCGGAATATTAAGGGGTAGCCGGCAGAAATAGGGTGTAAGCGGAAATAGGATGTACGCCGATGGTGTTCATGAGTACCCCGGCGTAAATAATGGGTACGCTAGCGTAAATAATGAGGACCAAAAGAGAAGGGAAAAGATTCTAAGCCAAAAGTGGGTACGCCGGCGGAAATAATGGGTACGCCGGCGGCGTAAATAATGAGGACCAAAAGATAAGGGAAAAGATTATAAGCCAAAAGTGGGTACGCCGGTGGCGGAAATAATGATGACCAAAAGAGAAGGGAAAAGATTCTAAGCCAAAAGTGGTACGCCAACGGAAATAATGGGTACGCTGGCGTAAATAATGAGGACGAAAAGATAAGGCAAAAGATTCTAAGCCAAAAATTGGTACGCCAGCAGAAATAATAGTACGCCGGTGTAAATAATGAGGATCAAAAGATAAGGCAAAAGATTCTAAGCCAAAAGTGGGTACGCCTACGGCAAAAATAATGAGGACCAAAAGAGAAGGGAAAAGATTCTAAGCCAAAAGCGGGTACGCCGGCGGAAATAATGGGTACGCCGGCGGCGGAAATAACGAGGACGAAAAGAGAAGGGAAAAGATTCGAAGCCAAAAGTGGGTACACCGGCGAAAATAATGGGTACGCCAGCGGCATAAATAATGAGGACTAAAAGAGAAGGGAGAAGATTCTAGACCAAAAGTGGGTACGCCGGCGGCGTAATTAATGAGGACCAAAAGAGAACAGAAAAGATTCTAAGCCAAAAGAGACGTAATCAATAACGTTACGAAGAAAAGATAACGACAGCGTTCCAAAAAGTATTCATTAACGTCGGCGTTCTAAAAAAATTTCTAAAACGTATCAAGCATCCATCCTTCTCTAGTTATTTCTGACGGCTAAGATAGAAACAAACCCAAAGTTTTGTCGGTTCAAATACACATTCAAACGAACCAAAAGAAGCCTCGTAAAAACACACTAATTTAATAAGCAGTAATGAAAAAGGAGGACTTTGTTGATACCAGAGGTATCAGGGTCTTTTTCCCACCCGATTTTAAATATTAGCCCGTTTTTTGTTCTCGTCTTAAAAGGTGCCCGCAATCCATAATTTCTCCAATCCGTACTTTTCACAAAAAGTCGCAGCTCGGTTGGTGAGCCATTCACCAACTAAAGCTTTTTTCCTCCCGTGTGGACAAACTCAATAGCCACCAAACATGCCTACCGCCTCTCATATTGAAAGACCCTTCTTACCTCTTCCTCACATCTAAAAAAACATGCCTAATGGAAGAGAAAAAAAACACCTGCAATCCCCCCATAATGAAAACATGCAATAGAAACTGTAAAAATACAACTCGGCAACCCCTCCACTAACCGTTATTTTAATTAATAAAGACAAATAAATGATCTATTTTAAACTTACTACATCTTCAAACTTCTCACCATAATAAAAAAAGATAAGCAAAAGAGCCGGGTGAAGAATGAAAAGGGAATAATGTCTCTTAGCAATATCTTTTTACAGTTGGGGAGTTTGTGCATTTCCCTAAAAATCAACACCCAATCTACCTCATCCCTTTTTTTAGTTTTTTTGGAAAAGTAACTTTCATTAGTGAGAAATTCAAGCACAATCTACCTCATCCTATGTACAACAGCAAAGTCCTATTCCTACTCTTTCAGAAGCCAGCAAGCTATTCTCAAGAATGAAAGCCATCTATTGCTGTGTATGACAATTTGCCTGTGGAAAGAGCCTGAATTTTGGAGCTTTGATACACTCAAGTAACACACATAAAGGGCAAGTTGCCAATGCCCCTTTGCAGAAGACCCAATCTCCAAGTAACAAGTAATATCAAACATCCACTCTCCCTTCCCACACAACACAAATCATCCAAGGAGGATAAAACTGCTATATCTCAAAACTTATATGGCATCTTTAGATCTTGGCGCCAAAATTTGTTCCCAACCAATCCAAAATCCAATCTGAAAAACCATTGCTTTCTTTGCAATCATCGGTTTGGATAGGGCGAAGCAGCCACGAACAGGAAACAAGAACTTATTTTTGCCCCACTTGCTAAAAACAGAAAGACCCAAGAAGGTGTTCAAGGTTTCCTCTTACCAGTTTAGAGTTTGGTTCTGAATCTTTTGCTTGTACTCGAATATATTAGTAACAGGATAAACCATCTCAATCAATTTCTCCCTCCTCAGGGGCACTGTCATTTATGGGGGCACTGTGGGGCTCACATTCTTCATCCTCCTCCTCATCCACTTTCATGTATAATCCAAGCTGCTCCAACGGATTGCTCCCAATGAGCTTGAAGCCCATGTCATCTTGACAGTGATCTGGGCTCGTCTCATCAACCGAGCTTGGCAAGTGCTCAGCAGGAACAGAACCAAGCATTTCAAGATCTTTTAAAAATTGACAATTCTCATTGATTTCAACAGTTTTTTCCATCTGCAAAAACCCAAAAGATATTTGTTAAATGCCAGAACTAAAGAAGAAAATTTAAACACCCGTTTGCTAAAGTAACTTGAGCTCACCTTCTGCAAGGCCAGGCGTGCTGCTTCTCTTTCAAACTCCCGTCTCCGTCTAGCTTCTGCGGCGGCTTCCGCGGCAGCCTCTGCTTCAGCTTGCCTCCTAGCATCCTCCGCAGCTTTGGCTTCTGCTTGCAGCCGAGCCTTCTCTGGTAACACAAAGCGGTAATTTTTTACTATGTCACAAATAATATGTCACCAATATCATTCTCGGGAATTTCTCGGCATGGGAAAATCATGGGATAGATTAATCTTTTTTTATTTTTTCAGGTTTATATCAGAAAAAAGGATAAAATAAAATTATTTAAAAATATATAACACATATAAATATAGAAAAAAATACAAAATAAAAAACATAATAAAAATATCGTGATATTATTGGGATAAAATCGTGGTAAATGAAAATATCGCTACATTTTTTAAATTCTCAGAGATTATTTCGGGATTTTGTCGTTTTATCAAAATATAGAATATTGCGATAAAATCACTATATTTCGAAAATATCAGAGATATTTGTAACAGAGATTTTGTAAGCATTTGACGCATTCTAAAGTTAGACTTTGACTTCCAACAAACACAAAAGCAGCAGATCAAGCCTAACAGAGAAAATAAAGCTTCGGGTTTATATTTCAAACCTTCTCTTTGTTGCCTCTCAAGTTCCTCCCTCTCCCGCCGCAGTTTCTCAGGATCCCCCTTTTCACCCTGACCTCAGAACAGATTTCACACGATAATATCAGGAGTTAGGGCAGACTTGGGAAATGTATATGCACAAGAATGATAATTTTGCAAGAAATAGCCCAAGAACTTTGTAACCAACCTGGGCAAGTGTCTTCTCTTGAGCTTTAAGGATGGTATCGGCAAAGCGGTTCCGTAATAAAGCTGCTCGATAGAGCTTTTCTGGGGAGACCTGCCTTGCAGATCGAGCATTCTCCCCTAAAAATGTTCATAGCAAATAGTTAAGATGATTCATTAAAATCACATGCTTAACAACCACCACCCCACAATTTTGTTCTCTCTATTTTATGCTTACCCTCTTGACAGTTGTCTGCCTCAACAGAAACTGGATCAGGATGGGTATTCTGTTCATCTTGGTCCAACCCACTACCGGATTCTGAAAATCGTAAAAGTAGATGTACAATTAGATAGCATCTTCAATATTCTTACAGATGAAAAATTACGGACACGAGATCACATTGGATAGTGTTTCTTGTTCCTTGATACAGAGAAGGATGGTAGCAATAAAAATATAACACAGACTCACGGTTTCCATTATGTGGATCCAGAAGATCACTTCTCTCTTGATCCAAAGCTGCTCTAGGACCTATACTATCCTGTGCACAGGGCATGCAAGACAGTGAAAAGGGTTACTCCAGCAAAGCGGATATGAAGAAGTAGAAGGGAGCCATAGGACATTATACGCATGTATTTCTCTACTGTTATAGGGAAGGCAAAGAGATTAAGAGTATACCTTGACAGTATTTCCAGGAGATGAAACTTTAGCACCATCAGATTCACTTCCAGAAGAACTTCCAGAGTCTGAATCTGCAAATGGAAGACATAAGGAACTAGTCAGCAAAGAATGTAAAGGTGCAGTCCATCCATTAGACAAGATGAAACTGCAATAGAACAACGATAGCAAAACCCTGACAAGACAATGGCAATCAATAAAAGAATCTGCTTAAAAATTTACCTCTCAGTGCAATCCATCTCTAAAATCTACGCAATTCTACTGGAGCTCAATTACCAGATATTGCAAAGCTTCCTTTAATTATGGGAAGTATCATATCAAATTACATCATAATTTAAGCCCATCCAACAAATCACGACTTGGCAATAGAAACCAAAAACAAACGTCAAGGCAAACACAACATAAAATACTTGAATAACCTTCTTGAAGAACAAAAATAAAATATACTGAAAAAGGGATAAATAATATATTTTGTTATAAATATTCTAAAATATGCTAAAGATGACTGCCAACATGTCATGTATATATTACAAAAAATGTGTTGAGAGGTGTGTCACTCAAGCAGAGCTTATTTCAAGTGCCAGAAACAGATTCTACACTCGATTCCAGTGTTTCAAAATGCAAATGCAGCCAAAGCAAATCCCAGTTGACTTAGCGCAGCGCGATCAAGTACTCAGTTGACACAACCAAGAACTCAGTTGATGCAGTCACACAGTCATAACTTAGGAGCCAAAGGAGGTTTTTTTTTTGGTAAGAGTCAGAGGAGTTTTTATTGACTTTGTTGAGTAAAACACAGTTAGAACATTGAAGGCGATTCTCTCAATGTAATAAGATGGCTAAAGGGTTCCCACTTGACTCCTTGGAGATTTGCCTCTTTTATGGACGAGATTCAAGATAGGTTGGGGGATGCTTCTGTGTCGTTTATCCATATCCGTTGTTCTGCCAACTACGTGGCTGATAGACTGGCTAGAGAGGGTGTTTCGAGGGGGGAGGTGAAGCTCTTTGATTTCCTTCCTCCGTGATATCCTTTTGTCCTTATCTTTGTTCTTGATCTTTCTCATTGTATATTCTCCTCTCTTGTATAGACCACCTTGGTCTTTCTTTCTTCGTGAAATATTTACCATTCAAAAAAAAAAAAAAAAACACAATCGGAGCATTTTCTATTTTCATAGTGTAGATAGGTGTGCCAAGTTGATGGAGTAAAAAGCGGTAGGGGCAGACAGAAAACAACTTGGGTCGAAACAGTGAGGAAAGACTTGATGGCTAGGAACATAACAGAAAACATGACCTTGGATAGGAGAGAATGGAAGAAAATTATTCATGTAGACGAACCCAACTAGCGTCAGGATTAGACTTATTCAATTTGAGCTGGGTAGATTCTTTCCCCTTCTTCATGAAATTTTCTAAAGGATACATTAGCCGACCCAACCCAACTAGTTTGGGACAAAGGCATAGTTGAGTTGAGTTGAGTTGAGCTGAGTTGAGCTGAGCTGAGATAGGTGTGTCATCAGAGCTTATTTCAAGAGTCGGAAAAAGATTCTACCCTTGATTCCAGTGTTTCAAAATGCAAATGCGGGCCAAAGCAAATCCCAGCCGATTTGGCGCGACACGATAAGTACTCAGTTGGCGCAGCCGAGAACTCAGTTGACTTGGTCAAGCGGTCATAACTTGAGGGTCAAAGGAGTATTGATCGACTTTGTTGAGCAAAATGCGGACTGGAACAATACTAGAACAATAACTCGACCAATGTAAAAGCCGACTGGAGAGTCAACAATGATGAGAAGGAGCTTTGAAACTATGCTTGATTCATAAAAGTATTAATTCTATTGTTTTACTCTCCTAATTATTAGCAAATTTTAAGAAATCTGTCTAAGAGCATTATCCATCTCCTTCTAATTAATCACTGAGCAGTTCCTTTTATATGTAATAACAAAATATTTCACAAAAGGTTAGCAGATTTCAGGATGTTTGGGATTGGTCTCAGATGAACTAGATTTAAAAAGATGGGCTAATGGTGTATAAGAATGGAAAAGTTTGGAAAATATCAAGACATGGTAATTTACACAATAAATGGATGTTGTAGTATGTAACGGATATGCTTGAGTTGTCAATTTTGTTTCAGAAGCATGGCATCCAGTTTTGCCAATGTGACAGCATGATTTAGAATTCTGCTGAGATGTGGCAAAACAAAAACATTAAATGGGGAGAACAATAACAAGTAAAATTGTAAAAGAATAAACGGAAATAAAGAAAATCCAACATTTACAAAAGAGTTTGACACCCTATACCATATAAAAACAATGGGACAAAATCAACGACGATGTGTTGTTGAGAACATGAAATAGTGGCTTCAATTCCTACTACCAAAAAAGCTCATCTTATAAAAGGGCAGCCTCTTTGGTTGCCCATGGACAAACATCACACGGATTAGACCGTCATAAGCATCAAAGTGAAGATACTTTACCTGGAAGGCTACATATAGTTTTAACAATCCATTTGTAGGGCACCTGACAAACAGTTGTGATCGTGAAATTGGTGGAATTTTATGGAGATGATGGAGCATTTCAAGGGAAGCATTATGCCCTTTTCCAAAATTCTGGAAAAAAGAGGGGCTCAAATTCAAAATTAAAATGCCCTGGTGGGCCCCTCAATCCCCTAAATGGCGGATCTCCTCATCTACAGATTTCACATCCAAACAATAAGATATTGGTTGGCGAAACATCCCAGGCTGAACAAAAAATAATCCTTGCAGGTAGAGCCCACTTATGGGTGCGTCCGCATCACGATACAACATCACTGTTGCTTAGAAACGCCATAGAAGATATAGACGAGATGGTATGGAAGGTTGAGATCTCACCAAATACCACACCTGATTATGATCTTATTCTGGAATTCTTGTGGCAATTGGCAGTTAGAGGCAAGAAGGTCCTCCACCTGGCCATCCAAATCGCACATCCATCTCAGAACTGGAAGAAAAAGGAAGAAGATGGCCATCCTAGAGAAGCTAAGGGAGGCTGCCTGCATTATCTGTGACAGAGAGCTCTGATGCAGGAGCATCCCCTGGAATCTCTACATTGGCCCTTCCATGCTCATAGTGTAGTAGTTTTAGCATTTGATGCATTCGCCTACTGGTAGGTTGGTGAATTTGATCATTTTACATGTCTTTTGTGTCTTTTGGTTCAAGTAGGGGTAGTTTGGTTATTTTAGCATCACTCATGCTATTTTGGTCATTTGATATTAGCTGGGGGCATTAGTGTCATTTTACAATTGTAATTGACTATAAATAGACATTTCTCTCTCATTGGTGAAACGGATTGCAGACTTTGGATTTGGGGAATAAAATTTGGTGTTTTTCTACTCTCCTTATATAGAAAATATCTTGGGAACGAGGGTTTCTAGCTATTTTCAGCCATTGGAGGAGTCTTTGAGCTTGAATCTCAAGCTCTTTCTTCTTCTTCATCACCATTTCATACCTTGAATAGCAAGGTTGTTTCAAATCTATATGCTTTGGTGTCTCCAAGTCAAAGACCAGCCAGATTTGTGGAAATTTTGAAGCTTCCGCACGTTTACTCTGCATCAAGCTCAAATTCATGGGGAGAGTCGAAGGGGGATCACTCAACACGACAGGAAGAAGGCAAGTGAAGCTGGACTCCCTGGTCGCCCGAAATGCAACAGCCTCGTGAACACCTTTTATTGAAGGCTTCAATTGGTACCACGGATATTGACGTGTTGAAGTTATCCAGGGCAACAAAACCCGAGTCCGCTAGTAAGGTAGCCGTAGAGATTGAGATTGCAGGACACCAATCCCCAGCCTCCTGTCCAAATCCTATTGCTCAAGTGGGTGAGAACAGTTTCGAGGAGGACACATTGGAAGCCAAGCCCAGGGAGGTTATTCATGAGGCCCTGAATCAAGGAGATCAGAAGTCTCCATCACATGAAAGCGACGCACGAACGAAGCAAGAAATTATGGCTGATATGGCCCAAGAACTTGGTATTCTCCTTCAGGAGGAAGAAGCCAAGATGTGGGGATTACTGGAACCCATTGAGACCTGAGAAAATGAAGGAACCAGAGTCTGCAAAAGTAAAGTGAAGGGACTCAGAGGGTTGGAAAATCTGGCCTGAGGTTCAGATTTGGGAATATCCGCAAAAGTTATAGGAAAATGAAGATCGTCTTCTGGAATATTAGAGGCTTGAGGTCTGCGGAAAAATGCTCAGCTATTAAAAGTATCGTTCTAAATCGTAAAGTGGATATAATAGTCATTTTAGAGTCTAAGGCGTCAAGATCTGCAGAAAGCCTTGCCAGCAGGCTATGAGGAAGGAGGAATAGGAGCCGGGCAGCCCTTAATGCCAAAGGATCCGCTGGTAATTTAATAACCAGTTGAAGGGACGACAATTTCTGCATCGAAGCTATTGAAGCCAAAAAGTTCTCCCTTGCGATTACAGTTGAATCGATTGCGAGATTTGAAAAGTAGAAGTTATCTGCCATCTATGGCCCTACCAGAGAGCGTCTCAAAAATCCGCTATGGGTGGAATTACAGGAAATTGCCAACAATTGGGATGGGCCGTGGATAGTGGCTGGTGATTTTAAACTATATGTTTCCTCCTCGAGAAGAACCTGGCGGGAAGAACTACCCACAAGCATGAGCAATTTTTCCAATTTCATAAGGGCTGTTCCAATCCATAGTAAAACTGTTGTAAAATAATTTCCCAAGTAAAACTGATACATGGTACACTTTTTCACCATAAAGTTCTCATTTTCCACTGATCCATTGCACGCATTAAAACTACAATAGTAAAACTTGAACTTCTATGAGCCATTTATTTTTATGGTAATCAAATCAATAGTGTAGGATCTTTTCTCTAGAATATTTTTGGGCCGTAGCAAATCCACAATGAAAACCACTTAATGAAAGGTCTAGATCTAGACCATGCATATGTATGAACCCACTTAAGAAAGCTAGGTCTCCCTTGCACTTTGTGCTTTGAAAAATCAAAACGCCACAAGTTTATAGATGACCCAATAACAGAGATTATATGTGTCTCCCCAAATCAATGAATTCAAGCACTCCTGAATTCAGGAATAAACTGACAGATATTGCAGCACAGATTAAACTGACAATAATTTAGTTATTGTCCATAACCACACCTATCCTGTAAATAACATACCACCTGCTTCATGGACTCCCAAAAATCCTAAAATCATTAAAATATCATCTAAACAGTATACCATCTGCTTCATGAACTCTCAAGTTCTAAAATCATCAAAATCGATTGATATTCCTCAAACAATTGAAGAAACCCAACACCCTAAACCACAATTTCGGATCAATATCCACAGCAAATGCAACAAATCTCTCCCCTATTTATATTTCTTCCTTCTAACTTCTTCCAGATCATACCAAAAAGATACAACCAAGTCCAATATGCTTTTCCTATCACATCTTTTAAGAAAGGTCTTTGAAAGGAAAGGACCTAATCCTGACTCAGCTACAAAAAGACACCCCAACAGAAAAAACTTCAAACCCAGAAAATAAAATCCCATTAAAAATCGATTCTGCGAGACCCATATTTGAGTTTGAGATTTCAAGACATAAAGCTGCAGTTTGCTAGGGAAAAGCTACCACGATCCCCATACCTTGCCGTTGTTATCAGTATCCAAGTGGCTCCGCATATTATATCTGTTTTCTGGTGTTTCTTTGCTATTACCTGTGTTGCCGCTGTGTTCAATGGAAGAGTCGTGGTTGAAACTTAACAAACTCCTTTATTCTCTCCTCTTGCTGTTCACATGGTCAAATAACCAGGGCCATCTCATCTGCAGTTGCCTCGATCGTGTTCTAATCTCTAAAGGACTGTTTGGATACGGGGATTTTAGAATCTTGGATTTCCTCAAAATTATGGATGGAAGAAGAGATAAGAAGGAGACCATCAGTCGTTTCCTGATTTCTCGCCCTTCTTTCTATCAAGCAGGTCATTTTCTGATTTCTCGCCTTTCTTTCTGTCAAGCAAGAGAGTAGGAGATCAATGTGTTTCCAGGTTTTAGAAATCTCAGGATGGGGAGAGGTTTCTAAAACCTGGATTTCTTACTCAATCCAAGATGGCAAACGAGAGAAGGATGCCGAAGGATGCCCGTCGTTTTCTGCCGCCCCTCTTTTACACAGCTTTCAAACTAAAACCTGGATTCTAAAATCCACGTATCCAAACAACCCCTAAAAAATGGGAGGAGAAATTCACGTGCATTGCCAGGACAGTGCTTGCCTAGGTATACATCAGATTATTCCCCCTTGATACTTGAAATGAGTAACTTGGACGCTTCAAACTAGATGCATCTTTATTTGAAGTCGCAGACTTCGACGATATGATCAAGGAGTGGTGGATCAACAGAAAAGTTCAGGGCTCGAAAGGTTTCATTCTTTGCACAAAGCTAAAAGAACCGAAACTCAAGATAAAGGAATGGAAAAAAATTGATGAGGCCCAGAGGCAGAAAAAATCCCAGGTGCTGCAGAAAATTGAGGCTCTTGACAAAATGGAAGAGGCAGCCTTGGGGGAGAAGAAGGGAGAAAGGGGAGCCCTAAAGTTAGACTATGAAGGGATGTTAAGAAGAGGGGAAATAAGCTGGTGCCAGAAATCACGAGCCTTCTGTCTAAAGGGGACAAGAACTCAAAGTTTTTCCATAGGATGGGAAGCGCAAGAAGAAGAATCAATGCACTAACCAGTCTGATGGAGGGCGAAGAGATCATAAAAGACAAGGAACACATCAAAGGCAAAATTGTGCACTTCTTCTCTTCTTTATACTCATAGGAGGTGAGCTGAAGACCTAGACTGGCAAGTCTAAACTTCGAACGCCTAAGAAAAACTCAAGCTACTTGGTTGGAGCAAGTGTTTGAGGAGGAAGAGGTAAGACTCACCATCTTCGGCATGGCCAAAGACAGAGCCAAAAACTCAAGCTACTTGGTTGGAGCGAGTGTTTGAGGAGGAAGAGGTAAGACTCACCATCTTCGGCATGGCCAAAGACAGAGCCATGAGCATAGTTTTAAATTTCCGCCGAAATATCACGGCATCGGTTTGGACAGAAACCGAAAATACATTGAATCGGCAAAATACATGATTTAGCCGAAATTTCATTTTTCACCCTTACCATTATTTACAAAATTTCCACCTAAATGTTAAAGATTTATTTAAAGATTTCCACCGAAATTTTAGAAATTAAAATTTCAGTGGAAATTTTTTTTTTTAAAAAAAAACTGAAATTCTTATCTAGGTTTTACATGATTTCAGCTGACATTTCCACCGAAAACGTTTCGGTTCGATGGTGGCCAAAACCGACACCGAAACCACCGACATTTAAATCCTTGGCCATGAGTCTTGACAGTTTTCTTATTGTATTCTTCCGGAGATATTGGGAGACTGTGAAAGAAGACATCCTAGCATCTCTGTCTTAATTCCACACGAGGGGAAAACTAGGGAAGGAAATGAATACTATTTTCATCACCCTTATCCCAAAAAAGTAGGGAGTAGTCAAATTGAAGTACTTCAAGCATATCAGTTTGGAGCATAGCATGTAACAAGGTACAGGCCAAGGCACCAATTAGAAGGGCCAAAGTGGCCACGGAGGATATCATTTCTCAATTTCAAGGGGTTTTAGTAAAGGAAAGATTGATTTTGAATGGGATCCTCATCGACTCCAACATCCGCAATGGTGAAGAGGGAACCAGTGTTTAAAAACGCGGATGCGCTGCGGAACGCGGCCAAGAAAAATCCTTGTCGACTCGGCGTGGATGCGGCCAAGAATGCGGTTGATGCGGTCATAACTCGGGAGAGTCAAAGGAGTTTTTATTGACTCTGGAGGACAAAACATAGGAATGCGGATGTGGTGCAATTCAGAACGCAGCCAAGAAAAATCCTTGTAGGCTCGGGCGAGTTCCTTATCGTGTCAACGAGTTTTTAAACACTGGAGGGAACGCCTACTAAATTGACATGCAAAAGGCTTACGATTATGTGGATTGGTCTTTCCTGGATTATGTTAAGAAAAGCTTATCATCTGCATCTTTCTCCATCCTTTCTAAGAGATCGCCAATGGGCTTCTTCAGGAGCACGAGTAACAAACAAGGGGATCCTTTATTTCCTTATTTATTTATCATGGTGGCGGAGGTCCTTCGCCTACTTCTGACAAAAGCAGAAAGAAAAGGCTACACTCTCAAAGTAAAACAAATCAAAAATTGAGTACCCAACTCACATTTGCAGTTTGTTGAGACACATTAATCTTTTTGCAAGGAGGAGACGACTCCACAAGAAACCTCAAAAGAATCCTCAAATGGTATTGAAATGTCCTCCGGGATGAAAATCAACTTCTCAAAGAGCCAATTAATAGGATAGAACATGAAGGAGAATGGTTGGAGATGCGAGGTCCAACCAATAACCTACCTCGATTTGCCTTTGGGGTATGGGATACCCAAATCTTCTTTGTGGGACCTGGTGGTCGATAGAATTGAGAGGACGAGGAAGCTCGTGGAAAAGGCAACATCTATATCTTGGAAAGAGCATCTATTCGTTAATACTGGTTCGAACAAGGGATCCAGGCACAACGGAAGGCCTTGGAATCTAAATATACACAACAACACAACAACACAACAAAGCCTTTGTCCCAAACTAGTTGGGGTCAGCTAAATGAATCCTTTAAAAAAACTCATGAAGAAGGTGAAAGGAATCTACCCTTCTCTAATCCTGGCTCTAGCTGGGTTCTTCTACGTGGATCATTTTCTTCCATTCTATCCTATCCAAGGTCATGTTCTCTGTTATGTTCCTAGCTATCAAGTCTTTCCTCATTGTTTCTACCCAAGTTGTTTTCGGTCTGCGCCTACCTCTTTTTCCTCCATCAACTTGGCAAGAGTCGCCTCTTCTCACTAGAGAATCCAAAGGCCTACGTTGGATATGTCCAAACCATCTTAAGCGGTGCTCTCTCATCTTCTCCTCAATTGGTGCCACCCCCACCTTTTTACAAATGTCTTCATTTTTAATTCTATCTAACCTTGTGTGGCCGCAAATCCATCTAAGCATTCGCATCTCCGCTACACTCATCTTATGCGCATGTTGCTTCTTGGTGGCCCAACATTCTGAGCCGTACAGCATGGCTGGCTTCACAATTGTCTTATAAAACTTTCATTGGTGATCAAAAGGGAATAAAGAAGGGATCAAGAAACAACACCAAACGATTACTTGACTGATAATCTCTGCTTGATCTACTCCCCGCTTGGCTTCGAAAATTCTTAAGCACGAATGCCTCAGAAGTCGGAGTGATGGCTCCTCTTTGAACGCATCGAACTTGTGGAGGATTGAAGAGCTCTTCTTCAAAAGGTGAGAGGAAGGAGAAGGAGGAGGATTTCGCTTAGAAGAATGCGCGCGCGCGCGAGAGACAGAGAGAGAGAGAGAGAGAGAGATTCTTGGACGTCCAACCTCCCAGATTTTGGTAAGACTAAAGCCATTGAGTGGGCCGACAGACCAATATGACTCCTTAGGTCTTAAGGACATATAAAGGGCCCTGTTTGGCAGAATGGACTTATCCTTATGTCATTCGTATTCCATGTCCACAGGCTATTCTATAGTGATCCTTTCAGTGCGCAAACAAATTGTTGCACCCACTCTGCCCACTTAGGGTCCACTACCCAATGGCTGAGATAAACCACCCCAATGCGTGTATGGAGGCAAGGCCTGCTGGTTGTGTACCGGAAGAATTTTCCAGTCTCAACCTCAACCAAGAACCTTTAAGGAATGCAAAGAGCTGGAATATCATATCTCCCTGCCTTCTAGGATATGTGAATCCATGGGCATAATATTCCTACGATGCTACCTAAGAACAAGCATGCATCAAAGTAAAACAAGCACATCACACTCCTTTATGGCACCCATCGATTATCATGACATGAAATATTTATTAATAAATCAAGTTTCAATACATCAATGACTGACTTTTAGGGCATAAACTCTAACAGAATCACCCTTATAAAATCAGCATCAGTAAGCATGCCAGTGCACTGCCTACCTATCTCTTTACAAGGTTCCATCCAAGGTGGCGAAACGCATAAGAAAATAAAATTGCAGAGAGACTTCCAATCGGAAGGTAGGGAGGCTAAGAGGCATTTAAAACATCTCATCACATAGGAGAAGTATGGAGACTAAAACCACAAGGAGGGGTTGGTATTGGCCGTATCAAGATGAGGAATATATCCCTATTCGAGAAATGTCTCTGGCACAATGGTGAGGAGGAGGAGGCTCTATAGCACAAGATCATTGGCGACATATATGGATGAGCTTGGGGGGATTAGGAATGTATGGACCCCCTACAGGTAAAGGGTTAGGAACATGGAAATCAATGTGTATCCAAACCCTTGTATGAGACATATGTAAGACTATCAGTGGCAGGGGGAGGGTATGAGGTTCTGGGCGGATCTCTGGTTACGGGACTCAATTGTGCCACGCTTTCCCAAATCTTTATCAGTTAGCATATGACAGAGGATCGGGAGTCTGCAACTACATGAATAGAAGGAAATGTGAAGATGGATTTGATCATCAAACTCAAGAGAGACCTCAAGCCTCTCGCAGCTCCTTTCCCTTCTTGAGCTTCAGTATTGCTCCCAGTCTTGCAAAGATTATAGGCTTTGATCCCCTGGCATATCTGGTCTCTTCTCGGTATGTTCTTTTTTTTGCAGGTTGATTAGCGGGGGAGGACCGGAGAGCAAGTTTTCAACAATATGCAGAACATCGGCTCCACCAGGATGGCAGCTTCCGCTTGGACTATAGCCAACAAGCAGAAAACACTTGTGAACATCTCAAGAGACATGATGTTTCTATGGCCATCCGAGGCATCATGTGCAAGTCTGAGGATGAATCTTTAGACCATCTCCTCTTCCACTGCCCAATCTCCTCTGCTTTATGGAGGGCAATTATAAATAACTTTAGCATCTCTTGGGCATCTTAGAGGTCCATTAGAAGAACAATGCAACACTGGCCATCTAGCCCATCTGGAAGGACGGATCAATCTTTATGGAGGTTGGTTCCATTTGCACTCTTGTGACATTTATGGGCTGAGAAACAGAAGGATTTCTGAAGAAAAATAAAAACCTTAGTAGACTTATTTCGGATGTAAAGATTGACTTATTGCTTGGGCCATACCAAAGGACACCCTGGTGATCTACTCTACAGCTGATATTATTCGGAACTGGCGCTCAATGATTTGGGAGAAAAAGAATAAAACCCGCCCAAAACCCCTTGTTCGCAGTCCCCTCCCACTGGTTGGCTAAAACTCAACTTCAAGAGGAGTGCAAGAGGCAAATCAAGACCAGCAGGGATTGGGGTTTTATAAGGGACTCAATCAGCCACACACTATTTTCCTTTTCAGGTCCCACGGGTGTTTGCGAGTAAAATGAGGCGGAAGCAAAAGCTTTATTATGGGGTCATAGGCGGTACGACCTCGATTTCTCTTCTCCAACCTTTAGTCATAGGAAAGTGGTTCGGCAATAGGCCCTTGGAAGCTCACAAGCATTATATTGGAAGTTCAAGATTGTTGCACCTCTATTTGTGTTCGTTTTCCACACATGCTCAGATCCGCTAACGATATAGAGGATGTGTTGGTGAGATCCGGAGTCGATAAGATGCATGTGGAGGTGATCCAATCTTTTGGGACTAGCAGGCGAAACATATATCTGTTAGGACTGCTTACTGGATTGTATATATGTTAGAGGACATCTTGTCCTTATTATTTTCCAGATTGTAATTGGCTCTATCATTGGAATGATAAAGTTAGGGCAGCCCAGTGCACGAGGCTCCCGCCATTGCAGGGTCTAGGGAGGGCTAGATGTACCCAGCCTTACCCCTACTTTGCAGAGAGGCTGTTTTCGTGACTCAAACCCGTGACCACCAGGTCACAATGGAGCAACCTTACCGTTGCACCAAGGCTCGTCCTCTATTGGAATAATAAAGTCACCTTTTCTCAACAACAAAAAAAAAATTACAGAGATGATCCGTCAAAAAATAAAAGTAGGGATCAATGAGCATGTGCACCAAAAATAGTGGTCAACTCTATGGCACGGTTAAGTTCTCAAATCCACGCAATCATTGCTCAAACTCAACTCAACTCAACTCAACGCAATCATTGCTCAATAAATGAAAAAAAAAATACCAGAAAAGACACGAGTATCACAAAATTGATAGAGATCGGTCAATTCCTGACATCGGGAAAGCAACATCCTCTCTAGAGTCAGGCACATCGTTGGGATCTCTAATATATAAAAAAATGAATGATAGGGAACTCTAATAATATGAAAAATCAATTTACAAACTTAAATCCCTAATCTCATCAATAACATGGGTGAATCTCCAAGGATCAATGTCGCCCAAGCATAATATTTGAGGAAACACCTTCCACCCAGAGCTTTCCTCATACGCCACCACTAAAAACCTAAAGTTCCATAAGAAGCGCCCTTGCTTCATATAGTGTTCTTCCATGCCCCTCAACACCCACACACATTGTTGAAAATCGTACAATTTGCAATACAAATCTTATGATTCAATCATATCTTATGGCTTTCAATTCGAATCTCATTGTTGAATCTTAATTTGTATGAATCTTGCGATTTTTTATTGAGTCTTACAATTCGATCGTAAATCGTACAATTCATCCGATTTATCCTAATTAAGTTTTGTAGAGTTTCTTTCGAAAGGCTCCATTCCCCTTCTGCATTAGAAGAGGCATTCAAAAACCTTCTCGTGAGAACATAGGAGGAGCTCGAACAAATCAAAAACCAGTTTGAACAAATCAAGTACAACGCATGGGCTTGAGGACATTATTTGCATCGAGGAAGACAACTATAATGAGGACAACATTGAAAACTTACCAATTTTTTATAATTAACATTTGTCATTTGATATTTGAGACTTTAAGAATTGATATGATCTTGTGCCTATTGTCATTTTTTAGGCTATTATCCAATATGCATGAGTTTGGATACGAAATACATGATTAGTATGTGATAAGTTTGTTATTGAAAACAATTCCTATTATGATATTGAATAACAAATCAAGGTAGTTTCTATTTAATTTAATAGATTTTGAAGAAAAAAAAATGAATAATTAGCTATTTTATTATTCTTTGATTTGTTTATAATTTTTTGTATCTTTTTTAAAGAAGAAAGGTGGCCCCAGTGCACGAGGCTCCTGCCATTGCGGGGTCTGGGGAGGGCTAGACGTACACAGCCTTACCCCTTACCCCTCTGCTTTGCAGAGAGGCTGTTTCCGTGACTCGAACCTATGACCACCAGGTCACAATGGTGAGCCAAGGCTCGCCCTCTATATCCCCCAAAAAAAAAAAAAATGCGCACCCACCCCACCACCCCCACAACATTTGAATAGATATGGGGCAGCCAAAGGAGTTTTGACTGACTTGGTAGGGAAAAACACAAACGTGGACAAGAACTTGGCCAAGGTAAGAGGGGTTTGATTCGGGTGAGTCGAGTATTGACGAGGAGTGTATTGAAACAATGATTAAAATGCAAGACTGAGTCTTTCATGATAGAAGCAATTTGGAAAACAAAAAGTTTCTTGACTTCCTGTTCAAGTGCTTGATTGGATGCACACAAAAAAAATCTTTATTGTCAAAAAAATTATCTCACCCGCAAAATTTAACATATCCAAGAGAGAAATTATTTTTAATACGCAATTTCCTTGTCACAAATATGTAAAATAGTTTTGGTTATGCAATAGGTTTTCATGCACTACATTACTTTTTGAAGGTCCCTTAAAAGCTATTGCAATTAGAAAATATTTCTTGAGCATACAATTAATCCCTAAAATTAAAAATTCTATTTTCAGGACGTTGAAGATCTGCCAGAATGGTTTCAGTTTGGAAAAGTACAGGAACTGTGAGAGAAAAAAGAAAGGAAAAGGATAAACAAATGCAAACCATATTCCAAGAAAGAAATTTTTTTAATAAGAAAAATTCTCATAAATATGCACAGTAGAATCAGTTATTCAATAGTTTTGTATGCACTATATTAGGGCGCGTTTGGCAGCGATCTTAAAGATCATTTTCGGTGTTTTTTGTAAAAAAAAAAAAAAGAAAAAAAAAAAGAGAACGTGTTTGGTTAAAAAAAAGTCTTTGTGATTCGATTTTTTTTTTAAACAGTTCAGAATGGTCTAAAAGGAAATGAAAAAGATGTGTTTCGCACGGGGACCGGAAACGATAAAACACTTTGTTGAGGACCCTCGCCCCCCCCCTCTCTCTCTCTATCATCCATATCTCTATCTCTTCTCCAAAGAGCAGTCATTGAAGCCCCCACCCGAACACGAGCACCGAACACCAGATCCCAGGCTAGCCATTGTCTACCCCCCGCCCTTCCTAGTTCTCTCACTCTCTCTTTATCTCTCCGCCTCTCTCTGCCAATCTCGCTCTGCGGTTTCTACTCCGAATCATCTTGGGTTCTTCCTCTTCTTGGTCTTCTATGTGCCAAAGGAGAACCAATTATGTTCGCTCGGTTTGAGCCACATTGCAGTTCAGTGGTTTATACCTTTATGGACAGAACTTAGCTTCCTGAGCATGCCCAGGGTTTTCATAGTTGGGGATTAGGGTTTTTGAAATGCAGGTTTGGCCATTGTTATTTTGGTTTTCACATTGTAATGCTACTGCAATTGCTGGATTTATACAGTTTGAAATTAGGGTTTGTACAGTTGCTATTGAGGTTTTGAAAGTTTGTAATTAGGGTTTGGGAAATTTTGATTTGAGTTGAGCTTCATGCATCTTGAAAGTTAGTAATTGGGGTTCTGGCAGTGCTAAGATTTTTGAACTAAGTAATCAGGATTATAGCTAGGGTTTTTTGTACTAAATGCTACTGTATTGGAGATTATGCAGTGATAGGGTTTAGGCATTTGGTATTGTGGTTTTTACACTCTAATGCCACAGCAATGTGAGTTTTTACTATGCCAGGGCCTTCGAACTTGGCAGTATGGGGTTTTTTTTATGAAGTTTTGGCACTTGTTAATGAGGTCCATCGCAATGCTCTGATTTTTGAACTCTAATGCTAGGGCTCTACTATTGTATTGTAACTTGGCTTATTAGGAATTTTACAATTCTAGGATTTTGGGAATTAGTGATACCGGCAGTTTAGATGATTGCACATATTTTTTGAATGATATTTAATATATTTTTGCTTTGATTTTCATTATTATTATTTATATGATCGTTCGTACTAAATCATGTTTTCTCTTGATTATCTACTACTTAGTTGATTGATTGATGATATTAACACTTAGTCGGTTAGTCCCTCCTCATTTCATATACCAAACTTGATTCTAATTCCTTATAATATACCAAACTTGATTCTAATTCCTTAGAATCAGAATCCGAATAAAAATAGAATCAAGAACGAGAATCAAAATCGAGTAATAGGATTAGAATCATTGCCAGAGGCAGCCTAATCTTTTGTGTGTTCCTTAACAAATACCACAAAAAAAGATATTTCAAAGACGTTCAATTCAATTAATCCTTATAAGAAATAGTTCTACTTTGACACGTTGAAAATCTGCCACCAATGGGATCGGGACTGGAAAAGAAGAGAAGGTGAGAGGGAACAAAAATGAGGAGGCAAAAAATGAAAACAAACCACTGGAGGAAGAACCAGAACCGCTACTGGAGCTGCTTGAACTGCTAGATTTGCTACTTCGAAGGGCTGTATCCTTTTCTATCTGCACAGAAGGGAAGCTCAAGACGGGAGGATCATGCCCAACAATATCTACATCCTCTTCAGCCGGATCATTGCCTACAGATATATAAGATGCAAAATGATGTTCCATTACCTGATATAAATATCCAGTAACAATCACATCCAGAAAACAAAAAAGTAAATAAACCTTTGCAAGGTTGCATTGAGAAATTGCTAAGTCCTGACTCATTCAAACTCTGCACAGGAATAAGAACTTCATTGAGCATATAGACACTAGGGCACAGAACAAGGAGAAAACAAATTCATAAACACGATTATGATAAAATATACCCCCATTTCACGAGGCTCTGCTTTCAGCTGATTTGTCTGTTTCTCCCGCAGATAATCATCCAAAAGCTTCCGCAATGTGAACAATATATCATCGCCTAGAGCATCAATGTCAACCTCGATCTCATCCTCGCTTGTTTGATTCGCGCTGTAACTATGCTCCCTCAGGAAATCAATAATATGTTCTGGAATGTCTCCCTGCAAAGAATCTAAATCTCTACTCAGACTCTGCCTCTCCTCATCTGTAATTGTCCGCTTTAGGCTCTCCATCTTAGCCTTATTATTGTTCATTGAATTGGGTTTTGTCTTCTTGGGCTGCAAGGACGGTTTAGCAGCTACCACATCTCTAGAAACACCAGGTTTTGCAGGCATCAATTGTGAATTAGTCGCCCGTAGTTTCTTCTCAATTGCTTTCCACTTCATTTCAAAGAATTTGCTGAGAGTACCCGCCATGCTGTGAAAATCATTTCCAGGTGGATTGTACGTCATTGCATTGGAGAAAGTAAGACGCAAATCGGCAGCAAAATCCAATGGACTCGAATATGCACCTGAAGCTATCTTACTCTTCACTGTCCCCAGATCCATTGGATTCTTTATAACAGTGAAATAATCTGGAATGTTCAACTCCACCACATCGACCGGAGTATTGAAAACCCAACCAAACTTATGTGACATCAATTTTTTCAGCAGTGCATCACACTGCTTCATCAGCATTACATCCACGCTACTATAAGAGGCTGCAGCCGGGTTCACAGATTCAAACCTGCCCGAAAGACCGCGATTCAAATTAGGCCCATTTTGGCTAGCCAGGGGTTGTTTCTTCCCCAACCCATTTGATAATTCGGACGAACTCACAAAATTCTCAGTCTTAGGTCTCTTCCTCCTGTTGCTGCAACTGTGGATATCACTAGAAGACGACAGACCAACCCCATTTGTACATGTTGAGACAATTTTCTTCATAGTGGCCTGTACCTGATCAAGCTCAGCTCTCAATTTAAGTTGTAACTCCTTTTTTTGGGACTTGGACATCTTTGAGACTGATAAAAGTTGCAACGGGACGCCAAAACCATCGGATTTATCAGCATTCAGACTTATGCATTTCCTTTTGGGGGCACAAGAATCCTCCGAAGCAGTCATCTCGGTGTCAACCCGCCCTGAGCTACCAAACCCTTCCGATTCACCCATGGTCTCAACTGTGAGACGGTAGTCTGGAACAAAACCGGATGAATAGCCTCCTCTAGAGAACCTCTGTGTTTTACCCATCATTGCGACAGATGATTCAGTAAAAATCCTATTGGATTCCTTCTGTTAAGCGTAATCTACAAGAACAGTTGGTGCCATAAGCTTAATCCATCCCCAAAAAATCCTCACAGAAACAGAGTTCTTTCTCCCAAGAGAACAGCAAGATCAACGGAAAATCCGATTAACCTTTCGACCCTGAAAAGAACATATTCCAGATTCCCACTAAACTGGTTGCTTTTCGGTTTACTTTTCATTTGTCAAGTAAATCAGAACCAAGATTTACCACCAAATCCCCCCTTTTTCGGCTTCCCTTGATAAAATTATCCGTTCAGAACCAAGATTTACATCAAATCCCCCCTGTTTTCTGCTTCCCGGATAAAATTATCCGTTATTTCTTTTCTTTGATGAGAAGATGATGGAATTAAATATTTTCGTCAAACCCTAGTCATGTTTCTTCTCAAAGAGAATAGAATTTCAAGATTAATGTGTTTCAGATTTAAATAGCAACACTGACAAATCAAAACCCTAATTCTTCACAAGAATACCCTTACTGTTTCGCATTGCGTTCAATCAATTGAAACAAAAAAAAAACCTTTTGACAGGAATTCCCGTTAAAAAACTAACTCAACAGATTGGAAACCCTAACCCTTATCTCCGGTAGCAAATTTCACAATAAAAGCAGGTGAAAGAAAGAATCAGTGGAAAAAGATGAAGGAAACAAAAACAAGAAAACCCTAACCCTAACTTCAGCAAAAATCCACGGAGAAAACGCTAGAAATAAAAAATAGGGACAAAAATCGCAACGAAAAGGATAAAATTACCTACAGAGAGCTACAAATTGATTCATGAATTCTAAAATCCAATACAAAACCTGGATCGCGAGCAGAGCCGTACGCGACGAAAGAAACCCTAGAAACCCTTCTTCTTTCTTCTCCTCAGAGAGACAAAAAAACAACCCCAAAACGACGGAATTTTTTTTAAAAAACTAAAACCTTCGATCTTTCGCCTAGTCCGCTCCTACTTAAAAGCCCAGTTGCTTTCCCACGGGCGATGTTCGATAGATCTCAACCGTTGGATCTAGAAATATCTAACAGTTTCCACTATTGGGTTTCTTTACACTTTGGATTATATTCTGACGGCCAAGATTGCAATCACCGTTTTGAAATGACTTTTTGACTTTTCTTTCCTTTGTAGATGGGCCACGTGAGTAGTTCTAGAAGGCACGTGTTCAACAAAATTGCATGGCGGTATTTTAGTCTTTTTGCTTGGTCTTTACTCGTTTTTTTGCTAGACGTAAAGGCAAGGTTTTAAATTTCGGTCTCGGGGTAGTTTCGGACATGGTTTGAACTTTGAAATTTCGGTTTCGGTACCGGTTTCGGACCCCACCAAAATCGAAATTTCGGCCTAAATCCGGCGAAACAAGAAAACTACTATTTTATTGGATATAAAATTTCGGTCGAAATTTCAGTAAAATATTAAATTAATTAAAAAAAAAAGGTTTTTGGGTGAAATTCGGAAAAAACGAAATTTCGGCCGAAATAAAATACCGTTTTGGATTTCATTGATTTCAGTGTTGGTCTCCACCGAAATCCGAAATTTTGGTCCAAATTTTAAAACCATGGTTTTGGACCCAGCCGAAACTGAAATTTGGGCCGAAATTTGATAGACACGAAATTTCGGCTTAAATTACCACAAAATTAGTAGGATGTTGTTCCTGTGGATATGATGCTACCTATAGATGTTATTTCTAATGCCAACGAGATTTCTGATGTACATATAGCGAGTTGGCCTGGCGGATCATTGCTCCTCAGCCACTGTCAACAGTTGACAGAATTGATCATGATTGCTACTTTCTCATTCCGCCATACTTGGTGAGTTGGATTGTTTTTTATGTTGTTTGTCTCGGGTGACTTTGGTAGCCTTCTGCTCCTACTGGAAGAGTGGGTCATTTACGTATTTGACCCTGACGGACTAGTACGACACTGAGGCTGGTGGGAAACTCAAGGATGAGTTATTTCAAAAATGTGAGTTTGATGCATGAGCATCCCTATGACTTTTTACATTAGCCCATGATCGCTCATTTGGGAGTTTTATGGTAGATTTTCTTGTCTTCTTCATTACTATGTTACTATGTACGGGTAGGTTTGGTTATTTTGAGCTTTTCTTGTACTTTTTGGTCATTTTAGCTCTAGAAGGGGCATACTTGTCATTTATACTGCATGGGAGAGTATAAGAGGCATTTGGCTCTCATTATGTAAAAGCTTTGGATTTAAATTTGAAATTTGAAAAGAAATCTCAGATTTGAGAATTTGGAGGGAAAATCTTCTTGTAAAAGAAGAGGTTTTTGAAGTACTCTTTCATAGAAATTGAAGGTTTGAAGCTTAATTTTCAGCTTCATCTTCTAATCAAGATCCTTTACCAGTGAAGAAAACGCAAAAATTTCAAAGATTTGTCTGAAATTTTCATCCATGCACAATAAGAGATCTGAGAATTACAAAGATCTTTCTGAAATTTTCATCCATGCACAATAGGAGATTCGATCCACATGATTCCCGGTAAATCGCTTCCGCGGCCACTTGCATCACTTTCTTATACCAAAAATAAGAAAAATCAATTTAAAAGGACATATTCAACTGTTCGTACTATTGTTTGCTTGCCATTCAGGGCATGCTTGGCTACCATGAATTTTTTTTTTTCCCCTCGAATTTTAGCTTACCCAATGGTGAGGGATGGTGGGATAGGGAGAGAATTGGGAGGCCAGGAAAGGAATGCGTAGAGTGCAAGAAACGCCTGAAAAACAAGAAAACCAAAAACTTACACTCAAAATATTATTGACCTTTCCTTTGTTCTTGAGCCACTTCTCACCCTCTTCTCTATCTGCCCTCTCAAGTATCTCATCCCACTCTCCCCACGCCATCCCCCTCTCACCACGTGAGAAATTAATTTTATTATGAAAAAAAAAAAATCATATCATGGTTACGAAACATTGGGACTTAGGCTCTGTTTCTTCGGCGTAAAATAGATTCCATGCCCATGCAACAGCCAGCATCGAAATGCCTTTTGGGAAAGTGCCTAGCAAATCCCTATGAATTTTTAGAGATAAATTGAAAATGGTTGGGGAACAAAGGTCTGTCTTAGAAAGTCTTCAGTTCATTGACATAGATGGAAGAGCCTTTCGCAAACCATGCAGGACTTCGTAGCTGAAATTATATATCCCTTCTCTTTCAAAAATGACTAGCATAAATTTTTAATCCATGGATGAAATTTGGCATCAATTCCATCGGACCAGAGCTTCCTACCCAAATCAGAGAGGGCAGAAACCAGTGGTAAAGAGACTTACCTTTCACCTCCCCAGAAGAAAATTGTCTGGCTTTTAGCGTCAAAAGAGAGGAAGATATAAGCAATTGTGATCATCAATCTCAGCCTCCAGTCTTTTACAATTGATTAGTGTAACCAAAAGAAAATGCAAACATTCGGCGCAGATAGGGGAAAACAAAATCTTCAGTGGTAATTTCTCGAAACCAATAATTTTCATTTTCATAACTAGCAAGCAACTGAAAATTAGCAATTGAGCAAGTAGAACGACAAAAATATGAGGCCCTGAGAAATCACAAACTGATTAGAGGATTATTTTAAACACTTAAAACAGGGCAGATTTGTTGTTAATTTAGTAAGATGTCCATCTACGTTTGAAATGCTCGCTGGTACGAGAAGGCTACTATAACTGTACAACCGAGACAAACTGAAAGATTAAACATTTTTCTGCATTGGTTTCTTGGAATTATTCTTGCGACGAACTTTTACGAGTGCTTCACCCATATCCTGAATAAAAGAAAAGGATATGTTAGATAGGTTCCAAGTAATCTAACCAGTTAAATAGTGCAGTTTAAAGGAAAACATAGCAGCATCATTAAGCATGAAAAAAGTGGTGAATATCCAGTAAGAATGTCTTGGCAAAATCGAAGGCTTACTTGCGGAAATGGATCAAAAACAAAATTTACATGTACTTCTTTTGAAGCGATAACAAACATTATGGCTCTACTTAGTTGCCTAAAAGCTCAGCTTTGTTAGGTATAATTTTCAGTTTTGGGGTGCTGTGTCAGCTACTAGGGGTGTTTGCAGGGGCAGAGCCAGGAATTTACCCTGGGAGGGGGGGCAGCTTAAAATTTAATTTTTTTTTTCTCTAGTCACATAAAGGGATTTTGCAATGCCCAAGATCATCTAACGAATTGGCGAATGTTTTGGGAAGAATAGGAATTGATAGAATGGAGCTCGAAATTGGAGAGTTGTAGCCAATCAAATTATGTATTTTATTGGAGTGTAATCTTAACGAAGATATTGATGTAGGGACACCTCGCCCTCATGTTGTTTTCTTTTTACATTCTGGTTTTTTCACTCAATAAATTCTATTATCGTTCCAAAAAAACGTAAATACGGAAATAAATTACACATGAATTAAGAAATAAACCCCATGAAATTTCATATGGGTCTTCCTAGATTCAAGGTAGTTGTAGAAAAGGGGAAGAGCAAAACTTTCATAAAAAAAACACGGAGGTGGGGAACTAACAAAAGAGGTAAAAAATGAGATCCTAGTGTGCAAGAGAAAAATCAGCTCACAAGTCTTATCCCAGTACTTAATAAAGAGAGGGAGTTGATGTAACTTCCCACGAAGGAAGAAAATGACCTTTTTTTGCATGATTATTCCTTCCCACGAAGGAAGAAATGACCTTTTTTTGGATGATTATTCTTGACTCCTATGAATTCAAAGGAAAAAGCTGAGAAGAAGAAGAAAAAAGGGAAAAACAATCTGCAAAAAGATTTTCTAAGTCGTTGATTTCTTTTGACGCAACGGTAAGGTTGCTCCATTGTGACCAGGTGGTCACGGGTTTGAGTCACGGAAACAGCCTCTCTGCAAAGCAGGGGTTAGGATGCGTACATCTAGACCTCCCCAGACCCCGCAATGGCGGAAGCCTCGTGCACTAGGCCGCCCTTTATTTCCTTTGACTTCAGCAGCTTTCTTAGAATAGGAGATTCTCTTCTCCGGGAGGAAAGAAGACATCTCCTCCGAAAGATAAGCAGAAAACTCCTCCATTGACAAGAATATTTCCTCCGAGAAGATCTAAGAAGATGAATACCAAAAGAGGAGGAAGATCACCCTCAATGTAAGCTAAAACCATGGTTTAAAATTTCGACCGAAACCGAAATTTCAGTAATTTCGGAAATTTCGATTTAATGACATTATTTATTTTAAAAAAAAGTGTTACAAAATTTCGGCAGAAATTTCGGAATTTCAGTCCGAAATTTCGAAATTTGGGTCCGGAATTTGGAACCAAATTACCAAATTTCGGACCGAAATTTCGGTTTTTGGTGGGGTCCGAAACGGTTACCGAAACCGAAATTTTAAACCATGGCTAAAACAGTTCTACAATAGTGCAATAGTTAATCCACTTTGGATAGGGCTAGTTCAAAGTTGAGGATTCTGAAGCAAATAGATTTGTGAGTCAGCACACAAATGGATTGGCAAATTATGGAACGATCCTACCTCAAAATAATGTGCATGATCAACTTCTCAACAGATTCTCCAATTAATTTTCAATTCACCCCAATTAACATTTAAGTGGTCACGAATATACAGCAACAAGAGTTGATCAGATTGCAAATCATCATATCGGTCAATATGTGTACAAATTACAACCTTGATCGATCTCCGAATTGTATCTATAGTTGAGATTCAACTCACAACACCAATTGTTGTCCACATTGTCGAGATAGATTAACGAAAAGCCTACATCCCCGAAGGAGCACAACAAAGATTCCCTCTTTTGGGCTGGAGGACTCTTAAAAGAGTCAAGATATCAAAGTTCTCTACGACACAGATCCTCTCTTATAGGAGGACTCTTCAAAGCAGTAAAGACATCAAAGTTCTCTACTAAAAGAGTTCCTCTTCCGTGAGGACTCTTAAATAGAGTAAAGACATCAAAATTCTCTAAGACCCAACGTCCCTCTTCCGGAAGGACTCTTTAAAGAGTCAAGACATCAAAATTTTCAACAACTCAAAAATACCCTCTTCTGGGAGACTCTTTAAAAAAAGTCGAAGACCTCCAAAAGCCTCTTCTGAGAGGACCCTAAGAAAGTGTCCAAGTGAAATATCTTTACTACTGTGGAATTTTCTACAACTCAAAGAGTAACTCTTCTTGAAAAGGTCTTAAAAAGAATGAGAGATATTTACAACTCTCAAAGTCCCTATTCCAGGAGTCTTAAAAAGAGTCAAGATATCAAAATTCATGACAAATCCAACAATCCCACTCGAAGAAGGCTTCTTGAAAGAAGCATCTATAATTCCACCCCAAGAACACTCAAAAGAAGCATGAGGAAAATATTTATTTTCAATTAATTTCTGTTTTGAAAATTGTTTTAGTTAGAAAACCTCTAGATGAATAATCAAAAGTATTTTCTTTTATTAAAAATGTAATTAAAAACAATTAGGATTGGAATTGTATTTTCTCAATATATTAACAAAACCTCTACTTGAAATAAGGAGGTTTAATCTCAATATGCTAATGTGTGACTGCTTATCTTTCTCATGTATAAATATGTTGTGAAGAAAGTCTCAATAGAATATGAATATCTGATCTCCATCTCTTTCAAGATTAGCACTACTAATGCTATGAGGGGATAAAGCTGCTTCATCCAACAACGCAAGAAGTTTGTAACATTTGGCTGCAAGCAGTATCTAGATTGTAGAAGAATCAGAAGTCCTCTAAGCAGAGGCCAGAATCCTTAAAAATTATACTAACTTCTCACATGCAAAATGGCAACATTGTTTATAATGAAATAGAATATATTTCTTTTTTCTTTAATATTTTATCTAATCATTCAATATATATATATATATCTTCTATTGGAGTTAAGAGTAAGCTAATTAATTCTATCCAGATCTACAACAACAGTGCCAAAAGCAATACCTAACAACTTCCATCCTTGAGAAGTTTGATATGAAATTAACCAATGGTTCATAAATCAGAAAATTCAAAAACGCATAATATGAGTTACGTGAATTCTGAAAGAACCTGATCGGGTCCCTTTTGGTTCGTCCCTGCTGTCCAAAGGCTTTCCAAATTGTAGTAAGCTCTTGCCTTCTCATCAAGAGCATGAACTATCACACTGCCTAAAACGTTACAAGAAACATAAGAAACATGTATCTTTAGTTCTGCTAACCTGAAGAACGAAATGACAATAAAACACTTAAGCACTCACTCAAGAACCATCAAAGTAATACACGACTCCTAAAACATAGATGGCAAATTAAAGCAATGGCTTTCTGCAAAGGCTGATCGAATTGCCCTTAAGATTTGGTATCCAATACCAGAAAATATTCAATAACAAAAGAGACTCTAGGCTGGTGCTATGCAAATGCAGTACCCACCAGAATCAATGACAATCCATTTTCCTCCTTCAAGGCCTTGTACACTAGGCAACAATAACCGCTTGGCCCCATTTTGCTTCTGTTTAACCTATACATAGAAAAGTGACCGGAATTTAAATGGTGGCACAAAACTAGGTTCATGACAGAGAAGCATAAAAGCATAAATTCATGATAGACAATGATAACTAGGTATATCTCAGTATCCTCTCCTCGGAAGTTGAAATTTGGTACTAGCCAACTATGAATAAATGTTTTTACATAGCTATCTATACCACCTGATTAGCCATTAGGTGTGAATTTCAAATATTCCTAGTTTCCTACTTGAAATCAAACAGCTCCTATTACCATTCAAAAAAAAGTAACAGCTCAGAGCAGTATGAGTTTCATTTCTTTAAATGGAGATCTCATCAAAAATTGTCAATAAGCAATTCAAAAGAGTTAGGGGCCTGTTTTGATGCACTATCACTAATACATATCATATTTTCAAAATCTCTCGACAAATAGTGGAATTTTGAATGGACAAGAAATCCTGATTTCTGCAGGATTTTGAATATCTTGCAAGATATAAGTATTTTTCACAAACATATCATAAAATTCTCCACTGACTTTTGTGATTATTTCTTTATCAATTATTTTGGTACTAAATATTAAAAAAATAAATTGAAAATAGTAAAAACAAAATAAATAGTTACCGTCATGTTTTATCTTTATTTTCATTCTTTATGCTTTTATCATATTTCTGTTTGCCAACTTTAATTTCTTAAGATTTTACATGATCTATATTTATTTATTTATTTTATACTTTCTTGGTACTCTCCGAAAGAAAATCCATGGAAAAGTTAAAAAAAAAATAGAATCTCTCGAAGAAATAATAGTCTTGAAAATCCTAAGAACGAAATATATGACTACATTTGGATGTACCCTTAATTAAGCAAATTGGCCAATTTCTTTAGTAAGATGATTTTTTGAATTGTGCATACGTGTGACACATTTGGCATTGACAAATTGGCATGTTACTCAATTGACCAACACAAAAGCAAAAAAAAAGCAATTTTCCAAATTGAATAATTTTTTCTTAGAAAATAAATCATCCAATTTGGTTTGATTTATCAGGCAACTTTGTCTAGAAAGAGTTCCCCACTGATGATGATCCCAACTCAAGACAAGTTGAGACCAGTTCATTCCTCTTGGACTGGAAGGAATGGTGTGTTTCACTAAAAATGATTATTAGCACTTAGTCGAAGCATAGTGTCAATCAAACTAGGGACAAAATTATGTTGCAATACCCACCATCACGTTGAGTTTTTTGTTTTTCACTTCAATTGAATGAAGAGGTGATTTTCTTCCGGCAATTTTCTAGCATCTGAGTTCTGAACAAACCATCATTCATTGATGGTGGCATTTCTCACCAGTGACCAACAAGAGGTCACTTTTGACCAAGTATGACTAGATTGACGTCGATGAGAGAGCCCATAACCGACCTCCTCCCTTCTTACATCATTTTCTCCCACTCTTTCTTCACGTTTTTCTTTCTTTTTTCTTTCTTTCTAGTCTCATTTCTCTTTTTCTCCCTTTCCTTCTTCACCATTTCCCTTTGGTTTCATAAATCCCTCCCCTTACGAACCCTGTGTTTTACCTTCTTAATCTTTTTTTAATGGTAGAGAATTAAATTAGAATTAAATGAGAACCGGGGAATCAGCCCGGCGATCAAGATGATCACGATACAACCAAGTGTTAAAAAGACAAGGCAAAGAGTACAAAACATAACCTGTTAAAGGAGGAAGAAATCAAACATTTCTAAGGCCGCCCTAGAGACTCCCTCCCTAGCTAGACGATAGGCCTCCCTATTCATCAATCTTCTTACTTGATGAAAAGAGATGGAGGATCCCTCCACTCTATTCAAAATCTCATATATCCACCGTTCGAACCGCCAAGGGTGAGGGACACTCCCCTTCAACCACTTTATTACATTAAGGGAGTCCCCCTCCACTATAACCGGTCAAGAACGTTGTGATCAATGAACATAATTCCTTGATGAACAACTCTGATCTCCACCTCCTTGGAGTTTGCAATTCCAATGGGGCCTGCGAACACCCAGCTCATTGCGCCACTTTGGTCACAAAGGAGACCACCAACTCCCGTTGGCCTAGGATTCCCCAAGCTAGAACCATCATAGTTCAACCAAGGTTTTAAATTTCGACCGAAATTTCGGGTTTCAGAGGAGAACGAAACCGAAATCGTTGTAATTCAAAACGTTACAAAATTGGGCGAAATTTTGTTTTTCCCGAAATTTCAGGAAAATCCCAAAAAATCTGGAATTTTGACGTTATTTAATATTCTCCTGAAATTTCGGGCGAAATTACATAAGATAAAATATGTATTTAGTGGTTTCATCTGATTTCGTCCGAAATTCCGATCGGTTTCGGTTCCGAAACCGAAATTTTAAACCTTGAGTTCAACTTAAAATGCCCCTGCCTATGCAGGTCTCATGCCTGAGCAACAGTCTGCCTCTGCTCACTGCTGATGTATACATCCAACCACCCCGTCATAAATCATCCACTGAGACAAACCTGAAGCTGGGGAGAGCCCTAAACCATGAAATGGTCAGCGCTATCACCTTAATGAAAAGGTACTGAGGAATTTTTACTAAGCCTATGAACACCCTTGCATTTCTCTCTTTCCATAGCACCCATATGGTAACAAGCAATGTTGTATAATTTATATTCCATAAAATTTTACCTGGTTGCTGCCAATGAGTGAATGTCCAGCTTTCCAAGAGCTCAAAAAGCTTTGACGGGAACAACGATGAAGTGCCAAATCTGCATGGCACTTTACTCTACGCAAGCCTAGTTGTGCTACAGTGTAGGAACATATGATCTAATGTTTCTCCTCCCTCAACATATAGAGGGCAATAATCAATAATCCACATGTGTCGATTGCATGAGTGATCCTACTCTGAGGATTTTGTCTAGAATTGTCGTCCAAGCAAAGGCACATACCTTGGAGGGGCCGGAATGCTACACACTCTAGCCGTTGGATCATTCACCATCAAATCATTCTCCTTAACCAGTTAATCTTGATCTCTTTCGTGATCATGGTCTCTCTTTTTAACTTAATCGCTCTCTTGTTCTAGATTTTCTTTTTCTCTTTCATTATTTTGGTTGTGAACAACCTTTCTTTATCCCACTCTAGCTTTCTCACTCTCCCCTCTTGGACACCACCTGCAGCTAGATGACTTTAGCTGAGAAATTAAGAATGTGACATGTAGATTTGCATCAATAACGATAACCTCTCCTTGCATATCGGATACCCATATTCATATCTGGGTATTATAGGTAATGCATACTGCCTAGTTCCCTTATAAAATGGTTGTCTTCATTTAGTTTGTCAAAGAATATAGGATGGTGAGCCAAATTTTGACTTCGGCTTAAGGTTTTTTTTTGAGGTTCCCTTAGTGCATTTTCTCACGTATTCATAGGGGAGAAAACTCAATGGCAGTCATACTGGGAAAATTTGACACTTTATGCAGAAATATAGTTATTCGGCACAAGACACCAAGTTGTGGCTGTGTTACCTTTTCTTTTTCAGTTGATAACTAGAGATGAAAGAACTGAAAAACGAGTAGGCAAAGATGAAAGAAAGAGAAATAAGAGTTTAGGGATAGAAAACTAACCTATGATGAAGAATTACAATTCAAAAAAGACATCACACCCAATCGATTAGTATTATAAGCCGACACCCCTTATCCACCTCCCTTCTTAAATCATTTTCTCCCTCCCATCTTTCTTCTCTTATTATTATTATTATTATTTTGAAAGATGACTTTTTCATTGATATTAGAAAAGGCATTGGGGACCAGAGGTCCCCGTCCTGCACGACATAACATCAATAAGACTGGACTGGGCATACCCAAAGCCAGACAAAATGAACCTAGTGGAACGAATTTCCTACCAAAAGATAAAATTTTCCTTTATCTTCCCAATGTTACCCAGGTTTTGCAGACCTTTTACACTTCAAATCCCATTCCCCTTCTTTACCTATATCTTATTTCTTTTTCTCTTCCCTTTTCTTTCTTGATCTCTTGTTTTTCTTCTATTCCTCTTTCTTCCTCCTCCTAAGACCATGCACCAAAAACACAAAACTCTCTTTCGGAGGGCCAGAATGATTCCTCTTTGATCCTAACCGTAGATATATTCAGTGCAATCCTTCAACTCCACCATCAGCAACCCAATATCCAATTCCAGCTCCATATCCTCCAGCCAGAACTCCACAGCATATTGCAGGAAAGGAACTTCTTCAATCGGGCTTCTCCAAATAGCTATGATTTCAGATATTTTTTGGATACAAAGGTTCCTTTTCACCTTCCATTGAGACCGCCTCAGATTATCAGTGTACTCCAACCAACTTCGAAAAAAGGGGAGTTTATACACCGGTGTGCTAATTTCCTTTATATTGGGTGTACCAGTCAGAGGGAAGAACTCTCGAAATACGAAGTTGTAATCCTCCAGAAATTGCTTCCATTCCGTAAACTGTGGAAGCTCTCTTAGAACTCTTTTATATGTACGAGGGCCAGAGGAAGAGGAGGAATCAGCCATTTTACAATCAACCGAACTTCCATTTCAAAAAAAGGAATCAGCCATTTTACCCCAGTAAGATTACCTTTGTCAACAAACAACCCACAAATAAGACCTTCTCCCCCTATAACCGCCTATATAAGATGAGACATGACTCTTCACATCCCCGGGCCCACATCCAGTTCTTATAACTGCCAGGTGTTGGAAAGGTTACTTTTCGAGGCAAGGCCTACCCCATCATTACAATTACCGCCAGAGGCACCTTTACCCTATCACAGTCCAAATCACACATTTTGATCCGCCCCCTTTTTCATTTTCTAGTTCCAAGATACTTATTTTTAAATAGGAAACCTCTTCTTATCCCCAAGCTTAGTAATGGCACAGTTCTCCCACGCATTGCCGACCAAAATATCCAATAGAAATTCTAGCCTTATGGAGCAGGTTAGTTCTGGCGGCTTTCTGATTTCTCTGGAATTGGGTCAAGGGTAGGTCCTTTTTTATAAAGGCCCTCCCAGGTATTTCCTTGTTGTCCTACTGACGTTATTTCCGCTTATAAACTGGACTTTAGAGGTACCTTTATTCGATCAGTCAACCCCCCAATTTTTTTTAATATCTATGAACCTACTCTTACTTGACCAGGGACGAAAATGACCTATTCTGCCAGGGTGTTTTCCATATAGAGCTCCCTTTGACTTTAAACCTTTTACCTTCAAAGATACAGTATAGCCAGAAGAGGATGGCACTTCTGAACAAGAGGGAAATTTGAAATTTGAATTTGAAACTTCTGAAATTCCCCCAAGAATCTTGCCAGCAGCTGGCCGGACTTTCCCAACCAGTGGGGGAGCCGAAGAAAAGGTACCCGGGACAGTTAAATTCGACACATCAGGGGGTTCAGAAGCGTTAATTGAATGGGTTTGTTGTCTCTGAATCCCAAACCCAATAGAGTATATCTTATCAAGAATTTTAATTTCAACGCCACCAAGGAGCCTGAATTTTCGCTGAGACAAAGCTCATACACAGTTGGTGATGATCTCCTTCCATTCTGGTTTCCAAGACTTTACCAAAAATGTTTCCTAATGCTTCCACTGTTGAAACGGCCCAAACATGTAGAGGTATACCATAAAAAATAATCCAGAGAGCTTCCTCACCTTGATTAAAATCCTCGTTCCATGGCGAAAGAGTGGCTAAAGCATTACCCAGGGCATCAGGTCCGATGGCCAAAACTTTTGATGTTAGGGGTTCAGAGTCGAACATAAAGAGGACCTCATTTTTTGCCAAATAACTTTTGATGTTAGGGGTTCAAAGTCGAACATAAAGAGGACCTCATTTTTTGCCAAATAGCAGGGACACTGAAGGGATGGTAAATCCCAGGTTTTTTGTGCCCAAAACCAAAGATCATTCAAAGGCTTAGAGCTATCTTTCAGCTTACCTATAAGACAGGATTTGAGGGAATCCGTACGAGTAAACACTTCCTTGCCTGAAATAGATAAAGCTGGGCTCCTTCCAGGGGCGGAGCTACATGTAGCATAAGGGGGGCAGTTGCCCCTGTTGAGTTGGGCCAAATCCTTAATAGGCCCAGCCCCCTTTAAAATTTGAAGGCATGTCCCCCTTATGTATAAGCCCGTATAAGCTTGCCCCCCTTGTGCATAAATCCTGGCTCCGCCACTGGCTCCTTCTATCCTTAAAAGAGATTTTACCTGAGTCGGGCCAATGACAGTCCACGTCCTCCTTATCTGCATATTTAGGGCCATTACGGACCACCCATTTTGAAGGTAACTCATACCGGTAGCACCATCGGACTTCTCTCGCCATTTGAAATTAAAATACTGGCAAGGGGTGCAAAACCAACCACCCAAATCCTTTCCGGAACACCTACTGGAACAAGCATAAGGAGAAGGAGGGGGTTTCAGGGTTTTCTTAAACTGCAAGCATCTTCTACACTCTTTTCTCCAACTAAAATTGTAGTAAGAACAACATTGGCATTTCCAATCCTCCGACCATTCTTTCCTCCATTTTTTCTCCATCCCTTAGTTTTTTCCAGTGTGGCACAAAAGTTATTCCATCATAAACACCATTTCCTTGCAATGGATGTTCTTCTCTTATTTCTTCTTTCTAGTTTCATTTCTCTTTTTCCTTTTTCTCCCTCTGCACCGTTTTCATTTAGGTTCATAAATTGCAATCCTTTCTACTCCTATCTTTCTCGATATTGATCTATCTTGATCTTAGTCGCTTTTTTTATCCCCCCCCCCCCCCCCGCTCTTTCTCTTGTTATTTTGGTTGTCAACAACCTTTCTTTCTCTCGCACTACGTTTCCCTCTCCCACCTCTTGGATACCAACTGCAGTTAGACGACTTTGGCTGAGAAATTAAGAATGCGGACCATAGATTTGCATCGTTAATGACAACCTCTCCTTGCATATCGGATACCCACATCAGTGTTTCAAAACATGGATGCGGGCCAAAATGCGGTCAAAGCAAATCCGACTCGGTACAACAAGGTTGAATACTTGGTGGACATGTCCGAGTACCCAGTTGGCGCAGCCATAACTCCAAAGTCAAATGAGTTTTGATTGACTTTGTAGGGCAAAATGCGGAATTGGACAAGAACGCAACCAAGGTAAAAGAAGTCGATTCGGGGGAGTTCACATGGCGTGGGAATGTAGTTTTGAAACTATGAAAAATATTCATATTTGGGCATTATAGGTATTGCCTACTACCTAGTTCATATATAAAATGGTTATCTTCATTCAATTTGTTAGAGAATAGATCATGATGAGCCAAAATTGGACTTCGACTTGCAGTTTTTGTTCAAGGTTCTATGAGTGCATTTTCTCTTGTAGTCATTGGGAAGGACACTCAAAGATTGGCATTATTGGAAATTTTGGCATTAGATATAAAGATGTAGTTATTCGGCACGAAATGCCTAAGTTTATGGCTGTTTCTTTTTCCTTTATCAGATGAGGGAAGGTGATGAGGAAGGAGTAGAGGAAGATGAAAGAAAGAACGAAAGATAAGAGTTTAAGGATAGGAAACTGGCCTGATATGAAGCACCACACTTCGCAAAAGGCATCACCCCCAATCGGCTAGTATTATAAGCCGATATCCCCTATCCTTCTCCCCTTTTTATATAATTTTCTCCCTCCCCTTTGTCATCTCTTATTTCTTTATTTCTTATCTAATTTCTCTTTTTCCCTCTTTTTATCCCTTTCCTTCTTCACCATATTTGCTTGGGTTCACATACCGCTCCCCTTCCTACCCCTATCTTTATGCCTCTCGATCTTGGTATCTTTTGTGATTTGGGTCCCTTTTTTATCTTAATCACTTTCTTGATCTTGGTTCCTTTTTCTTTTCTCTCCAATTATTTGGGCTTTGAACAACCCTTCTTTCTTTCACTATAGCTTTGTCTCTCCCCCCTCTTGGATATCACTTGCAACTAGATGACTTTCGCTAAGAAATTAAGAATGTGAACCATAGATTCACATCGATAATGACAACCTCTCCTTGCATGTCGGATAACTATGACATATTGAAATTTGGGTCTTATAGGTATTACCTACCACCTAGCCCCCTTATAAAATGATTATCCTTATTCAGTTTGTCAGAGAATATAACATGATGAGCCAAAATTAGACTACAGCTTAGGGTTTTTGTTAGAGGTTCTCCGAGTGCACATTGTCTTGTATTCATAGGGAAGGAAACTCAAAGGACAACATTTTTGGAAATTTTGGCACCAGATACAAAGATGTACTTATTCAGCATGAGATGCATAAGTCGTGGCTGTGTTTCTTTTTTTTCTTTTTCAGTTGAGAATGAGAGGTGAAAAGGGTGTGAGAAGGGAGTACGAGAAGATGAAAGGAAGAACAAAAGATAAGAACTTAGAGCATGGTTTTAAATTTCAGTTTCGGTACAAATTTCGGCCGAAACCCAGTAAAAAGCTAAGAAATTTCGCTTCTTTGGGCAGAAATTTCGACCGAAAATTTTCAGCTGAAATTTAGTAAAATAATAATAAAATAATATTTTAACGAAATTTCGACCGAAATTAATTTGGTAAATTTCAGGAATTTCGGTTTCAGTGCATTTCGGTTTTGGTATTGACCGAAATATGAAATTTCGGATTTCAATCAAAATTTAAAACCATGGCTTAGGGATAGAAAAATGACCAGATACAAAGCATCACACGTCAGAAAGGGCATCACAACCAATCGATTGGTATTATAACACAACAAACTCTTATTTCTTTCTTCTCTTATTTCTTTTTTCTAGTTTCATTTATCTTTTTCCCTATTTTTCCCTTCCCTTATTCACCTTTCTGTTTAGGTTCATAAACTGCTCCCCTTCCTATCCCTAACTTTCTCCTTTTTTATCTTGATTCTTTCTTGATCTTGGTCACTTTTTTATCTTAATTGCTTTCTTGATTTTGATACCCTTTTATTTTCTATCTCATTACCCTTCTTTCTCTCTCTAGCTTTATCTCTCTCCTCTTGAGAAATTAAGAATGTGAACCATAGATTCGCATCAGTAATGATAATGTTTCCTTGTGTATCAGATACCCATATTCATATTTGGGTATTATAAGTATTGACTACTGCCTAGTTCCCTTATAAAATGGTTTATCTTCATTTAATTTGACAATGCATAGAGCATGATGAGCCAAAATAAGACTTTGGCTTACGGTTTTTGTTCGAAGATCTCTAAGTTGTTCGAAGATCTCTAAGTGCACTTTCTCACATATTCATGGGGAAGGACACTCAAAGGCCAACATTCTTGGAAAATTTGGCACCAGATGATGCAGAAATGTAGTTATCCGGTATGACATGCCTAAGTTGTAACTGTATTTCTTTTTTCTTTGTCAAATGTAGTTGTTCTTTCTCTTTTATTATATGTGTGAATGTCATTTTTGCTTCTCTTTAAACAAATCAATTGTTCATAAAAAAAGGAAATTAATTATCATGATATTTATATCTATGTGTGTGTGTGTACACACACACATACATATTGTAGACATGTTTATTTTTTCTAGTGTCATTCATCCTTATTACCTATCATATGGTATTCATAATTGACATGGACAGTAAAATTGTTATGAATGAGCAAAAAAAGACTTGTCATCCGTAGAAGTAGTCATTTTTATGAGGTGTAGACACATCGTCCTCTGCTTTAGTGAAAATTTAAATGGCAAGTGGTCTGATAAGAATTAATGTCATTGAAAAGTAGGTTAACATTGTATCTTTTCAAATTGATCCAATTTCTTCATATATCCATAACATTTTGGAAGAGTAACAGTTATCAATTTTTTTCGTATCTTCTCAAAACAAATCAATGCTCGAAAAAACTCATCTATTATAAACTCAACCGTTTCGACTCTGTTTCGGCCCAACCCATGCAACCGCATAGAAAAACTCACAGAGTATTTGAAGATACTCAAAAACTCTAAGGCAGTCACCGAATCAGAGTAATTTTTTAAAATTTGTTTTTTTCTAATTTTCATATCTTTCTTCATTTTTTTAGGGTTTTAACTCAATTCACAACTCGAACTAGAAAGTTTCAAAAAGCATAAGCAATGATCTGAAAACGCACAAGTAGCACAAGCAATCCGGCACAATGCATCTTTCCTACACAATCAATGATCCGGCTAGGGTTTTTTTTTTTGCAGAGAACCCTAACGTCTCGAACAAAGAAAAGGAAAACATATATAAAAAAAAAAAAAAAGAGGAGCTTACTTGGTGAATTAGAGCTTGAGCGATGTTCCTAACGTGCCAGGTCGATCTTCCTGTGGCGATGACCATGAAATCCGTCCAATCGCATTGACCTCGGACGGGAATTACTTTCACATCGTCAGCTTTAACGTCATTGAGAATCTTCTCTACCTCTTTCAGTTCCAGAAACCCTAGTTTCTCTGGGGAAGAAGACAAGGTGCGGAGAAACCCTAGCTTCTCCCATGGAGACAGCGTGGGGGAAGAAGATACAGGTAGAAGGGCTCGAGATCTTAAAGCAGCCAACATGACTCTCTACTCCGTTTCATTTCTCAAATGGTATTTATACCACTCTTTGTTGGGCGCGACCGCATTGCAATACAATAAGCGCGCACATTACCACGCTAGTGGGTCCCACCTTTTACTGCTCCTTGCCGTCCATTGGTTTGGATCTCTCTCATTGCTAAAAACTCTTGTCCTTGAATGCGTGTAGTTGCCTAGGATTGTTTTTCGTACATGAGAGTGTTTGGAACTTTGGAATCAGGGAGCTGGAATAAGTAGACCTGGCAAAATCGACCCGTGCCAGTGCCAGCGGGTCGACCCAACCCGGTCCGACCGGCAAATTTGCATGTGTGGGTTGGCATTTTGAGTGATCCCTGAAAACATGGGTTGGGTAGGGTCGGGTCGGGTGAACCCACAGGTACTTGCATTTCAATTTTATTTTATTTTTTGTTCGAGTAGATACAAGCCGCATTCTCTGACTTGCAACAAAGGGCAGCTTTCAAATAAATGAGGGGATTTGTTCCTTATCTAAGGTCACCCAAGGAGGAGATTTTTTTTGTCTTTCAATTATTTTCGAACACTGAAAGATATATACAAATGTATGAAAACTAATAATTAAGGGTAATTTTTTATCATTACAGAAAATGATATTTAAAGGTGAAATTAGTATGGTTGGGAAATAAGTAAACATTTGTAAAGATAGGGTGATGATATTTTCACCGCCACCCCCCCCCCCCTACAGTACTTGCACACACCCCTTATAACGTGATTTGACATAAAGTTGCCCACTTTTCACGTCAAATCAAGTTATAAGGGGGGTGTGAACGTAATGCGGGGGGTGAAAGATATCCTTCTGTATTTTTCTGCTGCAGTTGTTAGTGGATTTAGATATTTATGAAAGACCTACTGGGGCTGTTTTTCACGCCCGGGCATATAATTCTTTCTTGGATAGTTCTTGAAATTCTCTTATGTGCTGTTCATTAGTTTTATGCTGGTAATATGAATTCATTCAAGAAAATAGGCTGATGTGAACAAAGCATAGCAAGACTAAATAAACCTGTTTTGCCATGTAAGAGGGTGGTTGGATTTGTTGATTCTGTGGCTCTGAGTTTTACCGCGAAAACACTCATTTTTTGGGTGTTTTGTTATAGTGGTTTGATGGAGCTTAAAATGGATGCCATGTGGGCCAACCGGGTAAGTAGTCTGTTAGTAGTTCTGTTGTGTTTTGGCAACCAAACAGATTCCGATTCCCTAGTAAAAGCCTAGCTTTTGGGCAACCGGGGCCTGTGTTTAGAATTTTGAAAATAAAAGTTAGTAGTCGAATGGCTTAAAAGCGATTCCTTAAACGTCATCAAATGGCTTAAAGGATCCAATAAAAATCTTTGGAGGTTTGATAGATTTTTTGACGAGATCTCAGATTGTAAAGGAAGTATGGCATTATTCTTTAGGCATGTTCGGCAAGCATGTTCGACGGTCGGCAAATGAGGTGGCCGATTGTTTGGCTAGGCTAGGAGTCTCTAAAGAAGAGTTGGATCTGTTTTATTCTCTCCCCACCTAATTTCTTTTCGCCTTTTTGTATCTAGCTTTCCTATATCTCTTTCTTGTTTGTACTTTGACCATATCGGTATCTTTTTTCAATAAAATTAGTGATCATTCAAAAAAAAAAAGAAAGCTAGTAGCCAAAGATTTAGGCAATATGTCTTTCTGGCATTCTTATATTCAGTAAATTATAAGTTTTGAGATTTGTGATTTTCCAAAATGTGAAATATATCGCCATTGGTATAAGTTTTGGGATTATTGATTTTCACACGTTTGAAATATGAGATATGATTAGACTCGCACTCACAAGGTCCATTTGAGTGCGAAGGAATGACAAAAACAACATTGTGTGGGAAGAGGACTGCTAAATTGAAGGGCACCCTTGCAATAACCAGCTACAAGGACACCCCAATTGACCACCTCACAAAAGAACATCTACTATTCATTTGATTTTATATTTGTCTATGCCATTATGAAAGCACTTTGATGAGATGGTCCTATGGGGTTGCCCTTGTTACTTGCTTTTGCAAGGGCTCCCTTCACTTTAGCATTACTCTAAAGCTCAACATGCAGACATCTGGCAATGCCTTGTCTTCCTCCACATCCCCTTACATGTCCTCACATGGGTCATCGTTGGTGTTTTCACAATTTAAAAGTAATTTTTTTTGTACACATGGCACATTATCATTACTGGGCTCTCTCATCGGTCTTACTATTGGCCACGATATTTGATTATAGAGGCCAGAGGGATTCAAAACTGAAGGGTGCTCTTGCAAAAGCCAGCCTCAAGTAAACTCCCATTGGACCTACGTCATCAAAGTGCATTTATAACACTTTGATAGGGGTGGATCCACTGAGACACTTGGATTTCTCACATTTGCAACCCTTTTTGCATTGTAATTTGGATCGGATCAAATTCTTGGATTTCTAATTCAGTAGCTGACAGTCAAAAAAATCGGATTTCTAAGTTTGCTGTGGAAATAAGAAAGGAAATAAGAAATCCACAGATCTGTCAGTTTCCTTCACCCTCTTTGCTCCTCAACCTCTCTCCTCCACTCGGAAGTACACCCCCGACACCCCCCTTCCAAAAAAAAGAAAAAGAGAGTTTAAATTTTATGGTTCTTAAGCCCCAATAGCACAAATCACCTTCAGCAATCCCATCTTCAATCAGCATGCATGGAAATAAAACCCATGATTCCGGTCCCTCTTCAGAAACCATCAGAAATCAAAGAACTATCCCCAAAAACCACCCAACAGAAACCCAGACCAACTATTAAGATAAGCAAAACTTGCATAACAATAAACAAACAAAACCTGGAATCTAGAGTAAGACATGTCTACAAAGACAAAGGATATCCAGACAACTTAGATAATTGCTCCAAAAAACCCCTTTGTGGGACCTTAGAAGTGATTAAAAAAGGAAAGTGATTTACTCGCGCTCTATTTCTATCCGGACTCTTCTGCAAATCCCAGTGATTACACTACTATTAAAATATAAAACCTAAAAAGGAAAACTCATCCATCAAAGAAAAGAAAACATCCATATAACAAACAAGCAAAACAGATATTCTAACAAAAAACCACCAGAAGAGATGCAATCCAGAGAATCACCCGGGAATAGTAGAAGAGATGCGATCCAACTCCTTTCCATCGTCCAACATCTCAACAGAAGCAGATGAAGAAACCCCATTCCCATTTTTCCCATTACTCTCCATATCCAACAGAAAGTTAAGAAGACATCTAACTCATGGTTTCTACTCCTTCCACACAATTTTCCCATCAACGTCAAGTTATTAACCATTTAAGAAACCAAATGGACACATGCATATCTCTCTCTCTCTCTCTCTCTCTCTCTCTCTCTCTCTCTCTATATATATATATATATATATATATATATATATATATAGGAGAAGAGAAAAGAAGAGAATTTTTTGAATTTTTGGAAAATTCTATGAGATTGAAAACAGCCTCAAAACAAAAATATGGCGTGGCAATGACAAGGTAAGGGGGTATAAAATATTAGCCCCAAGACCCCGGCCCTGTTTGGTTGCGGGAGCTTGGGTGTGATGGGAGAAGACAAGAAGTCAGACGGCATTTCCAAAGCCCGGCAGTCAAGGGGGAGATGTTCGGAACTTCGTCCTAAATTCTTTTATTTGGCATTTTATCCGGAGTTTTTATATGGTGTAAGCCCTTATAGTTCCTTATTTTTCAAAAAGTATTGATACCGTTTATATGATGGGCACTTCCCTATTTCTAAGGTTTGGTTACACAATTTCTAGGGTTTACTAGGCGTTTTGGTTGGTTTTCGGTTGCCACGTCATCGACTAGAGGTATATATTTGCATAGTTTGATTCAAACTACTAAGAGACTACTAGCCTTGTCTTTCCATTGCTTGCTCATTTGGTATGACTTATATGTCCCATCAAGCTACTTGAAAAAAGAAATTTTTTTGCTAGTAGAGTCTTGGGATTTATCGTTCTTCTTTCTTTTCTCTCTATATTGGTATTGACACCTCTGATGCCTCTTATTTTGGTAATGACACTCCGCAGTATAAAACTACTTTAGTTGACAAAAAATTACACATCACTTTTTTTGACTTTTTTTAACAAATGCACCCATTCAACTCACATATTTTCAATCCTACCCCCTCCTTTATGCTTTTTAACAAATGTACCCATTAAAGCCACATAATTTCAATCTTACCCCCCCTCCTTTATGGTTTTTTAATAAAAAATCTATAGGGTGATCTTAACCGTCCGATTTAAGAGGAATTATGGAAACCTCTATAGATTGGACGGCTAGGATCAGCCTATGGAAATGATTTTTGGGGCACAAAGAACTATACGAACCACGTCATAGGTTGATCTAAACCGTCCATGTGATGGAACACAACATAAATAGGTTGTGCCCCAAAAATCATTTTCATAGGCTGATCCTAGCCGTCCAATCTATAGAGGTTTCCATAATTCTTCTTAAATCGACGGTTAAGATCACCCTATAGATTTTTATTAAAAAACCATAAAGGAGGGGGGTAAGATTGAAATTATGTGGCTTTAATAGGTGCATTTGTTAAAAAGCATAAAGGAGGGGGTAGGATTGAAAATATGTGAGTTGAATGAGTGCATTTGTTAAAAAAAGTCAAAAAAAGTGATGTGTAATTCTCATAGAATTTTCCAAAAATTCAAAAAATTCTCTTCTTTCTCTTCTCCTATATAGTATACTAGTAAAAAAAACCCGTGTGATGCACGGGCCGGCAAAGAACTGTACGAACCACGTCATAAGTTGATCCAAACCGTCCATGTGATAGAACACAACATAAATAGGTTGTGCCCCAAAAATCATTTCCATAGGCTGATCCTAGCCGTCCAATCTATAGAGGTTTCCATAATTCCCTTTAAATCTGATGGTTAAGATCACCCTATAGATTTTTTTATTAAAAAATCATAAAGGAGGGGGGTAAGATTGAAATTATGTGGTTTTAATGGGTGCATGCGATGCACGGGCCGACAAAGAACTGTACGGACCACGTCATAGGTTGATCCAAACCGTCCATGTGATGGAACACAACATAAATAGGTTGTGCCCCAAAAATCATTTCTGTAGGCTGATCCTAGCCCTCCAATCTATAGATGTTTCCATAATTCCTCTTAAATCGGATGATTAAGATCACCCTATAGATTTTTTATTAAAAAACCATAAAGGAGGGGGGTAAGATTGAAATTATATGGCTTTAATGGGTGCCTTTGTTAAAAGCATAAAGGAGGGGGTAGGATTGAAAATATGTGAGTTGAATGGATGCATTTGTTAAAAAAAGTCAAAAAAAAGTGATGTGTAATTCTTATATAATTTTCAAAAAAATCAAAAAATTCTCTTCTTTTCCTCCCAGCTTATATATATATATATACTAGTAAAAAACCCGTGCGATGCTATAATAACAAGAAAACCTGTTGATATCAAATGGGATAAATGTTTCTAGGGAATTAAAAAAATTACCCTGTATTGATATATGCTTCCTGACTAAATTGACTTATATTGATTTCTTCACTGAACAAGGGTCCCCTCTTGCTCCCTTTTCACGAACCCCCAATGAAAATCAGCAGCCCTCTTTTCTATTAATTTCAAGACCCACATTGAACTCTCTTTTTTTTCTTACTCCTTTTCCTTTCAAAATTCTAACAAATAGACTATCTATCCTCTTTTCATCCAAAATATTCAGTTGACAATTTATACAGAAATTAAATGAACATCAAGAGAATATTTGGGATTGGAAACGGAAAATGAAGGGAGAGAAGGAAATGAAAGTCTGTAGGGATGATAAATGAAATGGATTTGAGGTTAATTTTGGTTTCAACTAAAAAAGAGAGTGCTGAGATGAAAGATGATGGTATTAGAGAGAGGGTTATGGGAATTAGATCCATGAAGTGATCGAGACCAGCAGAGTGACCAGAGGTGGGGGTTTACATCATGCATGAGTATGGGTAATGACGATAGCAACACTCCCATTACAACATTAATAGCAGGCCCATTCCCCTTAATTATATACACATGTTATTTGGTATTTTTAAATGAATAAAACTCCTTCGAATCAAACAACAAGAAACACATAACAATCATATTAGAAATGTGCTTACCAAAAATGAGAGTGTCAACATGTATTCCCTGTATTCCCCCTTGGAAATTTGTACCTGTACATTCTCATTTTGACCTCCCAAATCTATTCTATTTCTAACCTTCAAAGCATCCAACTGATGTTATAAAAATATTGAAGTTACGAACAAAAATCTGTGCTCACTTTCTCGTGGCTAATGAATTGAGATCATTTCATGGCAAACAAACTCATTTCAATACAGACTATAGAGAATATCCATTCGAATTGTCATGAACTGTATAGAAAAATTGTAGGAAATGGGAAGTTGAACTGTAGTTAAATGTTTGTATGTGACTTTGGGAAGAGGCTAGTATACAGGATAGACTAAATGAAAAGGCAAGGTAGTGTTTCTTTTAATAAATACTCTCCTGACGAGCTATCAATGGCTACTATAAAATGTGTTTAAGAAAGGAGTGTTATTATCAAATAAGAGAGTATGAATATCATTTCCAAAAACAAACAGCAAGCATCTAAATTGAGGTGTAAATCGAAACACCTCAATTATATGGATTCTTTGATTACTGACATTTACATTTCAATCAAATCATTTCAACAATGAATATGTATAAACCTTTTCCAATTCTTATGAATGCCATAAAAATCCAATGCACAAGGCAGTCATACAGTTCCCTAAACAAATACAATGACATTTACATTCAATGTCATTTAAACATTCAAATCAAGTACGAAAGCCAACGAATCAAGCAGGCTGAAATCAGCCAACACTGAAATTAATTGCATGACTTTAATACTTCAAAGATCTACAGCATTACACAAAACCTGGCTCATCATGATAGGAATAATATTTCCCTCTATCACTGGAACTTTCAACACAAAATAAATTACTTAGACACACTATTATAGGAATCAGAAACACATAAAGCTTCCATATAGAAAATTAGTTTCAAACTAATGATAATACCTAGATCACTTCATCAGAAAGATCACTAGTCATACAAATAAAACAAGTTCTACATTCCAAACAACACATAATAAGACAAAGATCTTAATCCAAGAAATATATGAAAACTTATCTGAATCACAACAGCAAAAATGACAAAAATAACTCTGATCTATCGGAATAGAAGAGTGTAGACAGCAATCCGAAAATTGATGCAATCAATGGTTGGATCAAGAAACCGGTGAATAGATCTGCCAGAACTTCAGAAAAGATGAGGATCTAGTTGGAAGAGATAAAATCTCTCTAGAAAATACAGGTTTAGGGAGGCCAATCTTGAGGAAGAAGATGATGGATTTAGGGTTTTTTAACTGGTTAGGGTTTCAAAAAGGAGTAGAAGAGGAGATTTTAACAAGAAATGAAGAGAACAAAGTCACAAATCAGAGATCTGTATACAGATTTGAAGGAGAATGTCAAATGGAATGTGGCCGGAGCTCCGGCAAGTCTGCCGGAGAAGAAGACGAGTTAGGGTTTGGGCGAATCTTATTCTCTCTCTCTCTCTCTCTTCCCGTTTCTTGTTCTTGCTCTCTCACTTCTCTCAGATTTTCAATCGAAAATGAAAATCCTTTTCTCCCGCGCCCCTCTCTCCTATTTATAGATGAGGGGAGGGGTTGCTGATTTCAGCATTCCCCTCTTTTGGTAGCCACACACCCCACTTAGTTTGCTCCGTTTAATTGTTTTCCCTCATTAATCAATTTTGGCACACCCTAGTTCTGATGATTCACTCCCCTTTTCACTTAGAGATGATATCCATACACTTGCCTTGATTTTTTATATATATATTCTAACTTACCCCTTTATTTCAACTTAGCAACATGTCATTTTTTCCGATGGTCTAACTCATCCCCTTTGATTTTTTCTCCCAAGCGAATGAAAAACCCCTCCTCTTCAAAACCCTCATCTGTGGGATTATGAAGGGCAATGGTATATTCACACCCCCCTTTCTATCTGCCTGGACAGCCCCTTCAAAGTGTATTCATACAGGGGTATGGTCTAGACAAGCATGAGAATAAACAAAAGGCATTGACATATTTGCTCCCCTTTCTTCCCGAGAGAACTAATGATAAAGGAAAGAAACATGTTTGGATATAATACAGATAGATAGATATAGATATATTATTTTAGTAGTCCAATTGGTCTACATATCATTTAATTGATGGGCCATAGACCCAAATAAGGGTGTCAATTTTGGCTCAGGCTCGGAGGCTCGCTCGAGCTCGGCTTGAATCCTTAACTAGTCGAGCCGAGCTGGCTCACCAGGCTCGTTAAGCTTAACGAGCCGAGCCTAATTTAGGCGAGGCTCGGCTCGGCTCGGCTCGTTAAGGCTCGTTAAGAATTTCATATGTTTAAATATATATATTATATATTAATTTATACATTAAAAGGGTTGTCCAGGGAGTGAGGGGGGGGGGGCAAAATATGTCACTTCATTTTTGGAACCCCATTTGTTACTAGGACCACCCCCCATAGTGTAAAAAAAATAGTCAAATTACACTAGTAGGGTTGTCCAGGGAAGATGAGGGGTGTGAACATAATATAACCCGAGCTCAGGAAAGCTCGCGAGCCTGGCCGAGCCTGACCAAGCCGAGCCGAGCCCGAGCCTGATTCGAGCCCGAGCCGAGCCGAGCTTGGCCAGGCTCGGCTCGGCTCGTTTACACCCCTAGACCCAAAAGATGTATTGATTTGGTGATCATAACCATATAATGGGAAAACTTTGTTGGACATTAAGGTTATTTAAAAGGGATTTGCTAAGGAATTTCGCAGAAGGGCATTTTTGAGGCTAAATGTTGCGTGAGAGAACAGCCACCACAGATGAATTAAGTGAAAAAGGTAAAAGTTGCTGAAAAGTGAGCCCGTAACCATATAATAGGAAATTTTTGTTAGCCATTAAGGTTATTTAAAAGGGGTTTGCTAGGCATTTTTGCGGCTAACTGTTGCATGACAGAACAGCCACCACAAATGAATTAAATGAATAAGGTAAAAGCTGCCGAAAAGTGAGCATGTGTGGCTGTTCTTTCGTACATAAGTCAGCCGTGAAATGCCTTTCCGAGAAATTCCCTAGCAATTTGCTAGGCAGTTTCACATAAAGCTGTTTCGCAGCTCACTTTTGCAGTAGAGAACATCCACCTTAGATGAATTTAGTGATTTAGACAAAATCTGATAAGAAGCGAGCTTGTGTGGCTGTTCTCTACTGCAAAAGTGAGTGGAGAAATGCCTTCCTACAAAATTGCCTAGCAAATCCCTATATATAATGGATAAATTGGGTGGCCCCTGAGATTATTTAAAACCACATAAATGCAAAGTCTCCTTTGACTTTTAGATACAATTTTAAATTTCTCTATAACTATCAAATATCTCATCTATTGGAGAAACTTGGGTGGTCCCTGAGGTTATTTATAACCTTATAATTGCTGAGTTACCTTTGACTATAAATACTTAAAATGGGATTTGCTAGGGACCATCACATAAGGCATTTCGCTGGGCTGTTGCATGTGAGAGCAGCCACCTCAAGTGAATTAAATGAATAAGACAAAATCTGAGCCTCTATGGATGGCCTGCATCAGCTCAGCTGCGAACTGCCTTCTGCGATGGTCCCTGGAAAATCCCTACTTAAATTTATGGGATAATTACATTTACACCCCCTCTAGTTTCTGTCATATCCACTTCCACCCCTATAGTTTAAAACGTGACAAATACACCCCTGTAGTTTCAATTTGTTTAAGGTTTGCCCCCTCAGCTGAAGGTTTGTCCATAGATTGAAGGGTTAGGATGATCCAATGGAGCTGATTTTTTGGGCTCACCCTATCTATGTCAGGACCCATCAAATGAACGCTTTGGATCATCCAAATAATGTGAGCCCATACCCAAATCCAAACACAACCAAAAGATCATCCAAATAATGTGGGCCCACATTGTTTGGATGATCCAAAGCGTTCATTTGATGGGTCCTGAGATAGACAGGGTGTGCCCAAAAAATCAGCTCCATCCGATCATCCTAACCCTTCAATCTATGGACGAACCTCAGCTGAGGGGGCCTACCTTAAACAAATTGAAACTACAGGGGTGTATTTGTCACGTTTTAAACTATAGGGGTGGAAGTGGATGTGTCAGAAACTAGAGGGGGTGTAAATGTAATTTTCCCTAAATGTATTTATGCTATCAAATATCTTACATGCGTAAATTTCTTTCTAGGATTTGCTAGGGAATTCCTGATTTGTGCATGAGAGAACGGCCACACTGGCTAACTTTTCAGCAGATTTTGTCTTATTCATTTAATTCAATTGAGGTGGCTGTTCTTTCATCCAAAAGTAGGCCAGGAAATGCCTTCCCTCGAAATTTCCTAGCAAATCCTTTCTTTCTAACTATTATATGCCTAATCAATGAAAATTTCTCTACACCCATTCAATATGTTTTAAACTTTTGTTCCTATTCTTACCTAGAGAAATTTAATCGTAAGAGTATGTATTATTGCATGAATACATTTTACAACGTGCTGTTGTCTTTTTGGTCAATAATAAGCTTCATCTCACTAAAGTCGAGCAAAGTTTCAGTAATAAGCATGGTTTATACACCAAAACCTGGTGTATGGCTGTGCAAAACATTATTAAAACACGGAGAGGGAAAGAGAGGGTTTATTTTCTTAACTTCACCTTTAATAGGAACTATTCTGTCCAATGGATCCTAACATTTATGGATAGAATTTGGGCAGATCGGTTGGATACATTTCCTAGTGTCTAAAATTATTTCGGATTGTGGCCTATATGTAGCCACAAAATCCGATGGAGCGTCCTAGAAGCAATGATGAGTGACAATATATGAAAATACCCTTCACATTTTCATTCAATTGTGTATATTCACAAGGGAAGAAACTTGGCTTGAACCTCTTGCTCAAATTTACTTGCATCTAATTTTCTGCTTTCCATTTCAATGAGGACTCTTCCTCTCTCTCTTGAGTTTCTTATCATTTTTTGGTAGGAAAGCTCAGATCGAACCTCCCACCTCAAGGTCAAAGTACAGTCTTTACCGATTGAGCTCGAGGTTGAAACTGAGTTTCTTCCCTTTTCCCTTCCAAAACCCTATACTATACAATGTGAGTAAGACATAGGAGACTCTAATGGACGGACCAATTTGTATATGGATTGTGACCCTGTGCTTAGAATGTAAGATCTGAAAAGCACCCCAAAAAAAGTTCTGACCGATGACCAAGACATGAGGAATGATAGAATGAAGGGCGCCCTTTATCAGCTTCAACGTGCCCCTATTGGTTAATTTTTGCAAAGAGTGGGGCCAAAAAAAATAGATGGTGGTTAAAACAGTGGAAACTGTGTTGACTTTGCATAAATCAGCCAATAGGCTCTGTCCACTTGCGTTCCCGGGAAAGCAAATCCCTGGAAAACAGCCTTTTTTTTCCTTGACAAGACAGAATTCTGGTGTTCACTTGCTTTCCCGAGAAAGTAACAAGCCTAGGTGGAAAATGTCAAATAATGACATGTAAATTGCCAAAATGATGTGGAAATATCTATTTTCTCACAAGTGTGGGAAACCAAATCCCACTATTTTGGTCGGATTTGCTTTCCCGGGAAAATTAGTGAAAAAAGGTGAGCAAGCAATTTCTCGGGAAACCTTTTCCTGCACAGTTCCTGCGCACGTGAACAGGCACGGGAAACCTTTTCCTACACAGTCTCCCTGAATTTCTTTTCCTAATGCCACGTTAGATTCCCGGGAAACCTTTTCTTTTCCTTTCCTGGAAAACAAGTGAACAGAGCCATAGGGAACCCTTGAAGGCTTGAAGCTTATTTTTGCAGGGGCACCTTTCATTCTATCATTACATATGGATCCGTTCATTTGTTGGGCTACAGATGTAAAAAGGCTATACTCCATAGCTTAGCTTCGGTGCATACTCTTTTTACATTTTCGTCCAACCTTTCTATCTTTTTAATACGTATTCTTTTATTTAAGGTAGATGATTTTTTCATCCCCTGTAGGATTATTCACCCCTCTTGTAACGTGATTTGACGTCAAAAAGGTTAGAGTCTGCCCACATTCACATTACAGTGGGCGCATAATCCTACAGTGGGGGTTAAAAAATCAGAATGAGCTTTGATTTCTCAAAATGAAGAAGGAAAGAAGAAAAAGTGGGAAAAAAAAAAACACTATCACAGTAAAGAAACTGAAAGGAAATGAAAGCTTGTCGAGGAAACCGCCAAATCTCACAAGGTCTTCGTTTTTTCTTCTGTCATTAGTTTTCTATTTAAGAAATTAAATCGAGTTTTTAGGGAGAATGTTCTGAGAATTAGGGTTTCTGCAACTCGTTCCCTCTCCGATCTCGTCTCAATCTGCTATAAAAATCGAAGAATGCTGCAGATCCGATTATCTCCATCCCTACTCACCACGTCAAAATCGAGAACTGAACTGATCTTTACTTCAAACTTCATCCAAAAGCCAGAAACCCTAGCTTAATCACCTTACAAAGAAGAGATCTCGTATGAAAGGTAAGACAAATGCACAGTACTAGTTGTTTTTCTGCAGGAATTTAGGTTCTGGATTGTTACTACTTGTTCTTTAAGTTTGGATTAATAATTTGAAGATGGATTTACAGCTCTACTTTTTATTTTTTTTGGAACAGGTGCATTTCTGAGTATTTTTTAATTGGTTTCTCAGTATATGGTACTGTGATATCTGTGAATGTAGTTCTAGTTTCTCCTGAATTTCTGCTGAGATTGATGGGAATCTGATTTTTCTCGGTTTTCGGATTTGGATAGATTATGTGTTTTAGGATTTGATTATGTGTTTAAGGGCATTTGTAGTTTTTCTTTTGTTTCTTAGTTCATAAAGAATTAGATTCTGTTATTCGGAGTGGAAATGAATTCTCAACCTATTGAGAGATTCAGGATTCAATTTGGTATTTTTTAGTTCCTTGATTGAACTAAAGGAGTGTTTTGTTGTTGTGGGTTTTTTGGAGTTTTCTCCATTTTGTGAGAAAAAATGGGTTCATCTGGTCGAGCAAGTTTGAAGAGGAAGTTACATTTGTGTTCTGCTGGGTTTTGGAAATAGGGGAAGTTGATTTTATGTAAGTGGGCATGGTTTTGTGAGAAGGACTCTGTATTTAAGTTGGTATTTTCCCGGGGTCTTTTGTGGGTTTGTTTTCCTATTGCTGGATATAGGTTTAGAATCTCCGTAAGCGGAATTCGGGAATTAACTTATTTCTCAGTCTAGTGCGAGACGATGTTCATTTATATTGTGGGTTCATGGAGATCCCTTTTTTTAGAGAAATTGGAGTGAGATATCGGTGAAAGGAATTCTGGCGGTGAAGATGACTCCTTCCCCAGCTTTGAGGTTCTCTCCAGCGAGGGACCTCAGAACAGAGAATCACAAACGGGGACGCAGTCTTGAGGGTGGATTACACCTCAGAGGCAAAGATGACGACCTCACACTGTTCAACGATATGCAAACCAGAGAAAGGGACACTTTTTTGCTGCAATCATCCGATGATCTCGACGACTCCCTGTGTAATTTTTGAAACCTACCTCAATATGATGCTTTCTTCTGTTTATATTTTAAGACTAGGGGATTTAGTCTGGTCTATACCACATTTTTTTCTTCCTTATTGTTATCTGTTATTTTTCCTCTCTTTAAAAACTTAAAAAAAAACTTAAATTCTCTTCCACAACAGCAAAATTGAGATACTTTTCGGACTTCAAGCTTAGCATTTCCATTCCGGTTCGAGGAGGGAGCAGTGATCTACTTGATGCAGATGGTGAGAAAAACGACTACGACTGGTAAGTGGTTTTCCCACTTAATTATGCTTTTTTTTTTCTTTCTATGCTTTTAACTCTAGATAATTAAAACTCTACTTCTTCTTGAATTAGCCCTGAGATCATATGCATAATTCTTAGATTCTTTTGATCTATGATCGGAAGTTGGATATCAGAACCAGAAGAAATGGAACTTACACTGTAATGATATTTTTTACACTATAAGTGCTCATATGTCGTCAGTCCCTTTCTGCATCAGATTGATTTTTGGAGCTAGAATGTTAACTTTGAAATTAGAAAGATATTGAATGTTTTTTAAAAAAAAAAAAAAAAAAAAAAAAAAAAACTTGTGCCACCTTTGTATTTAACTGCACGTGGTACTGATGGGTGGTGTTCATGACCTTCAGGCTATTAACTCCCCCTGACACCCCACTTTTCCCTTCCTTGGATGATGAGACTCCACCAGTAAATCTTGTTCATAGGGGTAGACCTCGAAGTCAACCTATTTCCATCTCAAGAACGGGAATGGTATGTCATCTGTTGCTTTTCTAGACCAAGTAGTTATTGTTCGTTTGGCAAACTCACCCTGCATATTTCATAAATTTATCACTTTATTTTTCTCATTTTTGTAATCCATATCTGGTTGCAGACAGAGATGAGTTATAGGACCACTAGAAGTAGTGCAAGTCCACATCGGTTAAGTCCATCCCCTCGGTCTGGTAATAGTACCATTCAATCGAGAGGAAGTCCATCTTCTGCTTCTTATTCCAGTCCAACTCCTGTTCGACGGCCTACGAGTCCATCGCAAAGGCCATCTATGTCCCAATACAAACCCTCAACACCTGCTCCAAGGTCTTCTACTCCCACACTCCGGAGAATGAGCACATTCTCTGGATCGAGTAGCCAGGCATCTTTGTCTGGAAAAAGGGGGACCTCTCCAGGAAAGTCAAGTCGTGGGAACTCTGCCTCACCAAAAATACGAGCATGGCAATCGACCCTCCCAGGTTTCTCCGCTGATATTCCCCCGAACCTTCGGACTTCTCTATCAGATCGGCCGGCATCGCGCACGAGGGGATTGTCCCCAGCATCCATGAACGGGAGGGATTCATACTCGAAATCTGGAAGGCAATCAATGTCTCCTACTGCTAGAAGTGCCAGCTCATCACACAGTCACGATCGTGACCGCTTGAGTTCACAGAGTAAGGGTTCTGTAGTGTCATCCTGCGAAGATGATATGGACTCTCTGCAGGGAGTATCAGTTGCAAGGAAAAATGGGCCATTGCCAAATATCAGAACTGTGGCATTCTCCAAAAAGACATCCAGGACGTTGTCCACAAGTTCTGTTCCCAAAAGATCATTTGATTCTGCTATGCGGCAAGTGGTATGTTCTCACTGCCCAATCAAGTGTGATCACACAAGTATTCTTTTATCATTTAATTTGTGCAGATAACTAAAAAAGACATAATTTTGATGCATTTGTTTCTTCATTTTGGCTTGCGCATGGCTGATAACGGCTACTTTGATTTCAGTCAGCTCCAAGTCTCACCCAAAGTGAGAGGCTGCCTGTTTTTTATTCTGATAAGGGGTTCTTGGGAACTTGTGCGAACATTTTTATAGAACTCAATGATTAGGGGTGCAATTTGAGTCGGGTTGGGTTGAGCATTTGCTAAAAAAATGAATAGGAATCAACCTGAACCTGACCCAATTTTAAGGTAAAAGCTCAACCCGAATTCCCAAAAATCGACCCAAGTTGCACCCCTATCACTGATTATAGTACGCTGTTTATTGTTAATCACGCACAATTATCTTCAGCTTATCTTAATTTTAGGCAGGTTATGTTCTTCTCTGTGCTTCATGAACGGGGTAATTATGTATTACATGGAAAGAATAACCAAGAGAATAGGGCAGCTAGCCTTACTATGTCCATGTCATTTTCTGATCGCTATTCATTCAGAACTTTTTCTTATTGATCCTCTGTAGATCGATTGTCCAACAGTCGCAGTCTGCCATGCTTCTACACATAATTTTTTTTATTATGAGCAAATTCTACTTAAAGTTATGGATTTGTTCTAGTTGTGTAAAATCCCATGGCTGTCTAATTACATCACTGCGATGAATTTTGAGCAATTTGAAGAGTTGGGAGATCCATCATAACATCATTAACTTTCATGTTTTTGTGTAGGATCATCATAAAAGTCCTCAGAATATGTTCAGGCCACTTTTATCAAGTGTCCCAGCTACCACCTTTTACGTTAGGAAAACAAGCCCTGCATATCGCCCTATAATCTCTAGGAACTCTTCGGTCACAACTAGCAGTAACACTAGCTCCGACCTATGTGCTAGTGTTGCACCTGAGACTGAGGGTAGCGACCATGATCAGGAGGATGATCTAAATAGTGAATGGCGAAAGACACCATATCCAGACACTCAAGAGGAAGTTTTTATCTTTGATAAGGTTGGGGAGATAAATGAAGACACTGCGTATGAAATCTGCGATGGAAAACAAAGCAATGGGCATGGGGAATTTGATAGAAGCTCTATAAGCCAAGTTGAGCCAAGGGAATCGGAAAAGTTAAACAATAGCTGCACTACAGGTGACCATTCAGAAGTTGATTGTTGTGAAATGATCACATCTTGTTCTAAATGTGGCCGTAAGTTAAATGTCGTTGAAACCGGTGATGAGAATGTTGCTGTCTGTCAAGACTGTGCTGAGAATGATGGACTGTTGACTGTAGGAACTCAAGAAACTCCATTTGTCTGTCAGAGCGGCTTGGTTCGCCCTGATGTGGCTTTGGAAGAAAATATGTTGTGCAAGGAATTAGAACCAGAGACGGTAATCCCTGGATTGCCGGAAAAACCTAGTAGTGAAGCCATGTTTGACCAAAACGAAAGGAATGATGAGAAAGGTAATGATTTCTTGTCAGATAGTTGTCTTGTAGGGCTGATGGTGGAGCAGCGGGATCCGCAATTTGATGGGCGCGAAGATGTCACTTCCAGCCAATCTGGCAGTGGGACCGTAAATCAGCAATTGCAACATTTTAGTGCCCATCCAAGCTTAAAGGTTGGCAGTTCAGAAGGTGCAGGTATTACTGTACTGCTGAAAAGGTCAAGTAGTAGCAAGTGGCCTGTTGTACAAGGGAAGGCATTTACTGCAATAAATCTACCTTTTGATGATCCCTCATATGCAAGGGATATTGCGAATACTATGAGAAGTTTTATTGAGCATAGCAGTGTTTCGGCTTCTTCAACTGTTGATTTGAGCTCATGTAGACAAACAGAGAGCCGTTTTCAGCAACAGATAAGCGGCAGGAAAGCTGACTCGGAAAACTCTCGAGATGACACGATTGTGATGCCTCCAAGCATCAGATCGTCCTTTTCTGGAATTTCAAATAATGCACATGAAGCTTTGGTTTACGCCAAGAGCACAAGTGGAGAAAATTTTGATGATTTTGTCCAAGTTATGGAATCGGAGGCTTCAGAACAAACACAATTAGTTACCGAAGAAAAATCCACAGCCTTCGAAAATACAGAAATAATTGACAGAGATTTATACTGTAACAGTGCAGGGCTTCTTGGGGAAGATAATCAGGACCCAACTGATAGTTTCAGGGTATTGGATACTTCTGCCTCGGAATTATCAAGCCAACCAAAATGCATCCAGTTAGAGGATATGCTCAATGGAAGTGTCTGTGGAATAGATGGTTCTGATGGGCCCACACATGGGTCTTCAGTTATGATGTTGGAAGAATTGGAAGAAGACCATAGATGTAGCATATTTTCACAAACTGACTATGCAGCCTCCCCAAATTCATTGTGCATTGATGAAGCATTCCAGGATCCTTCATTTTCCACGAGATTAGAAAACGATGCATTTGTTGCAGCTTCAGAATCTGGCATCTTGGATCATTCCCATTGTATTAATGGTATGCTCTGCCCTATGTGTTGATTCGGTTGATCTCTTTTTCCATTTTGTGTACCAAGTTGCTATATCCATTTCTTTCGTACTGAAGTTTCTTCTGCTAATCTACATCTTTTATTTCAAACTATTAAACATTTGCTTGCTCATATTTCTAGATCCTATTCAAACAGACTTTCTTTCTCATCTGCAGAATTCTCAATTGCGACTATATTGAAACCGGGGACATTTCCTAGTATTCTTGGTTCTCACAATTAACTTGTAGCTTTGGTCTTCTTTTAGTATTGATCATATGGAAGCTCTGAACAAGTTAATCATTACTGGTTTCATCATTTACTACTTTTTACATATTCTCATGCTGAAAATGTGAGTATGAACAACACATGTAAACTGACTTGATGGAAATGTGCACTTTGATTGCTTGCCTTGAATTGCTCATAGATGATCACATACTTATGACTATGTGTGGTGTTAGGGATACATGGTGATGCTCTTGATGAGCCTCTTTCTTCGACCAAGGGCCATGCAAACAAATAAAAAAAGTAGGGATTGAAGAGATGGTCCTTGGATTTCACTTGCTGATGTCATAATGACATTGTACTGGCATTAGACTACGGGGCACCCACTTAATTTTGATCAATTTAATGATATGACTGTAGTGGGGTTGATGCCATTTCAAAAAAAAAAAAGATTAATAATGGAGGGTTGCACAGTATGTTTGATCATCTACGTGAAGTTTTGACATATGATGATTGCAACCCTCGCTTGCGTAGAGCTAGATGATCAATTCATTCAAATATCATGTGGGGTTTAAAATAATGGAGGATATGGGGTTTTGGTATATGACGATTGAAACCCTCACTAGGGTAGAGCTAGATGATGATCAATTCATTCGTATAGCACAATTGAGCTGTGTTATTGAATTAAGATTTTGATTCCTAAGTTCCGTGGTAGATTTAAGAGGAAAGACTTTCTAAATTGGTTTTCAAAAGTTGAAAACGATTTGAATGCAAGGAAGCTCCCTATCACAATAAAGAAGTTAGTTGCCATTTGATTCACAAGAGATGCTCTTTTATGGTGGGATGAGCTTCAATACGATCAATCGTGTCACCCTCAACTTTTCAGGTTTCGGTTTCTGTATGTGTTTTGGACCTTTTGATCATGACAGAAATGGAAACATATCAGTTTCGGATGGAAATTTCGGAGGAAATTATAATATCACAAAAACGTATGGAAACATATTCAAATGGAAGATATTTAAGATGAAACTTTAGGAAGTGCTAGAGTAAGCACAAACACACTCAAAGACCATCACATAAGTAAAACAAATCACCCATAAAGGTTTAACAACATCAAACACCTAGTGACATGTGTTGTCATGCATCTCTAGTAATTTACTTATATGTGATGCACGGCTTGTGTTGTCGTGCATCACACACACACACACACACACACACACACACACACACACACACATATCAACATATACATACATACATACATACATATGTAAGAGAAATTCAAAATCTAAGGAGTTCACTTATTAGAGACACAAGGTGATGCACTTGATGAGCCTCTTTATTCAACAAAGGGCCATGCAAACAAATGTAAAAAGAAGTAGGGATTGAAGAGACAGTCCTTGGATTTCACTTGCTGATGTCATATTGACATTGTACTAGCATTAGATTATGGGGGCACCCACTTTATTTTGATCAATTTAATGATGATGACTGTAGTGGGGTTGATGCCATTTAAAAAAAAAAAAAAAAGACTAGTGGGGTTGATGATAACGGAGGGTTGCACACAGTCTATTCGTTCATCTACATGGAGTTTTGAAATATGATGATTGAAACCCTCACTAGCGTAGTGCTAGATGATCAATTCATTCAAATATTACGTGGTGTTGATAATAATGGAGGGTTGCACAATTTCAACTTCTTCATCTACATGGAGTTTTGGCATATGATGATTGAAGCCCTCACTAGGGTAGAGCTAGATGATGATCAATTCATTCTTATATCACAATTAGGTCGTGTTATGGAATTAAGATGGAAATTCCTAAGTTCCATGGTATATTTAAGGCGAAAGACTTCCTAAATTGGTTTTCAAAAGTTGAAAACGATTTGAATGCAAGGAAACTCCCTATCACAGTAAAGAAGTTAGTTGCCAGTTGATTCACAAGATATGCTCGTTTATGGTGGGATAAGCTTCAATAATTTCAATCGTGTCACCCTCAAGGTTTCAGGTTTTGGTTTTAGTATGTGTTTTTGACCTTTTGATCATGACAGAAATGGAAACATATCGGTTTCAGTTGGAAACTTCGGTGGAAATTGTAATGTCACCGAAACGTATGGTAACATATGCAAATGATAGATTTTTTTTTTTTGAAGAACACAAATGATTGATATTTAAGATGAAACTTTAGGAAGTGCTAGAGTAAGCACAAATACAAACTCAAAGACCATCACATAAGTAAAACAAATCACCCATAAAGGTTCAACAACATCGAACACCTAGTTACATGTGTTGTCATGTATCGCTAGTAATTTAATACTCTCATTGAAATAGAAAAACCCAATCTAACAACTCTTTGAACTATGAAGAAGGCTGTCAATACTCGTAGGGCCCGGGTTACCAAGGCTAGAAGCATCAAATTTCAGCTTAACGAAGCCAGGACTAGGAGACCACTTACAGGTTGAACAATCGGAGTGGACTGCACTCATACAAATCACATCCCACAAGAAGTGAACTGAAGACTCCAAAATGCCTCTGAATTCAAGAAGAACGACTGGTAATGAACCACATAAGAATTTATTGTTGAATGCTACACACCCTTCTGCCCCACCCCTTCTTTGAATATCCTTCTATTCCTCTCCTTCCAAATCAACCACAAAACTGCCGAGATAGGGGCTCTAGAGCAATCTATTCTTGATGTGCCATGACGCGAAATCCCAAAGCCTCAATAAGCTCCACAATATGATTTGGGAAAGCCAAAATCACCCTGAACAGACCAAGGATGAAGAAGTTGATCTCCCTGTCAAAGCTTCAATGAATGAATAGATGATCCGCCACCTCCTTCGCTACACAACACAAAATATCTGCTGATAAAGATCCTCTTACAATTATGCAAATGGTCAATCATAAGAATCTTGTCCAGATCATTCCAAAAAAAAAAAAAAAAATCTTGTCCAGACAAGCAGTCTTACAAAAGGTGCAAACATGATGCGGGGCGGGCGGCTTCCACACCCTTCAGTCGGAGAGAGAAGCGAGTGGGGCCAAATATCCAAAGAATGATCCAACTGTGAACTTCCTACCGGAGTTCTCAATCCAAACCTGCATTCCTCCCCCTGTTGTCTAATGAAGATCAAATTAAATCTCGCCATAAAATCATCTATGGTGTTGAGCTCCCTATCAAAGAAATTTTGCACAAATTGAACTCACCAACACTCACACATCAATCAGAATGAACTCTAAAATGCCCAGGGTAATCCGTCATCAAAGGACTGTCACCACACTATAAATCCTGCCAGAAACTAATTTGAGTCCCAGAGACCGCTCTTAAGACCGATCAAAATCTGAAAAATCTACATCAATCTTATAATATCTTTTCAAAGTGGGACTCCCTAGAATTTGTACGCATCCCAAGGCGACCACCTGTCAAGCTAGATTCATACTTCTAGTTGCAACCATCAGCCAAAGATGGCCTTTCTCTTCTCCTAACCTCCAAAGCCATTTTCTAAGAAGGGCACTATTCACCACTTCTCTTCTCCTAACCTCCAAAGCCATTTTCTAGGAAGGGCACTATTCACCACTTTATGGCTCGTAATGCCGAGACCCTTTTCAAACTTAGGCTATAGACTGCCTTCCTGCTGACAAGATGGTACTTCCTACTCTCCTTGTCATCGTAGAGAAAGTTCTTTTGGAGATGTTCAAGCCTATCAATCACCCTAACAAGATAGTGAAATAGAGACATGTTGTATATAGGAAGATTGACAAGCACCACACTGATAAGCATGAGCATTCCCCCTAAAGATAGAAATCCTCTTCTAAGGAGAGAGCTTCTACTCCACCCACACTGTCACTCAAATGACAGCCCATCATTGTTGACTTGGAGAACTTAACCCTTTGACCAGAAATTGCTTCATAACATTTCAATACCGTCTTGAGATCCCTCACATTTTTGACCTTCATGCTGTTGAAAAGGAAAGTATAATCAGCATATTGCAGGTGGGTTATCTCTGAGCTAAGGGAACCCATTCTAAAACCCTCAATAAACATTGGAGACACGAACCTTATACATCATCTGACTGAGTGACTTGGTCATAGTAATGAAAAGGAAAGGATACAAAGGATCGCCCTGCCTCAAACCCCCTGAAGATCTTATAGAAGCCTTTACGCGAGCTATTCAAGATCAAACACCAAACCGATAAAACACATCCCTAATCCAGCCACGCCATCTACAGCCAAATCCCATTCTAGCCAAGATATAGTCCAGATTATTCCACTCCACCCTATCATCCATATCTTCTCCATATCCACTTTGCACACAACACTACTCTCGTCACTCCTATGATACAAGTTGACACACTCATTATTGTCGAGATTATGCCCGCAAATGAAGGCACTTTTGCATTGCAAAATAAGTGACCTTAGGAGATTCCTAAGGTGGAAATTGCAAGCACGTCTGTGAGGATCTTATATATGCTACCCATAGTTTTAAAGCTCCCCCGCTTCATCGTGGACTCCCTCGAGTCGAATCCCTTTTACCTTGGCTGCGTTGTGTGTTTTGCCGCCTTGTTCCGCGTTTTTCCCTATAGAGTCAATAAAAACTCCTTTTACTCTCCCTCTCCCAAATTATGACCACGCCGACCGAGTACTCAGCCGCGTCAACCGAGTACTCGACCACGTCGTGCCGAGTTGATTAGGATTTCCTTAGGCCTTGTTTTGACCCGCATCCGCGTTTTGAAACATTGATGCTATACCACAACCCCAACACCCCCCCAACCAAGATCAAAAGACTGGAAATGATTTTCTGCAGAAAGAATCTGACACTGTCTCTGCATAAAATGTCAAAATGTCCCTATAACAAGCGACTATTTTGTGCTTGCAGGCCCCATCTTTCTCTCCTGGATGGTCTGTTGCCTTCAAATCTTATCCCTGCCTCCCACTTGGCAACAGGTTGATCTGTTTTAACCCATTTCACCATTTAACCATCAGAAAGACCAAAATGCCCTTTTATCCCAATTTGTCAAATTCACCCAAAATTGAAACTAGATTTCAACATTAAATTTTGTACTGTTCTTTTGGCCTTTCTAAAAGCATATTGCTTCTTTTAATTGATTGCATTAAAGCATAAATCCCCAAAATCCCCAAATTTTAACTTAGCTCCCCTGTAATTTGAGCTTGAAAAGTCAAATCCTCCACATTGGGGTGTTGTTTGAGTCTCATTTGAGGTTATGGACAGCAGACCTATTCTGGCTTAAGTATTTGAAGGGGACTGCATTTTTAAAACAGCAGTGAAGGTCCTAATCCATTTCTATCTGAGCCTTCTATGGGATTCTTAAGGTGCTGCTTGTAGGTGTTAATTTTCTGCAATTCTTTTGTAATGTTCAATTGCTTGTTCGGCTAAATTTTGCAGTTCCAACATGCTATTTGTGTGATTATAATAGCTGCACTGGTTAGACATTCCCTATAGGAGCCTCAAACCAAAAGATACAGTCTTCTACACCCACCCAAAGTTCTACCCATGGTAGACAATTATCCTACTTAGGTTCTTAGTGTCAAAAGCTATAGGATTAATCAACATTTGGCCTGTCCCCTCCAAACACGGCTACTTGATACTCTACACCCACCTAAAGTTCTACCCATGGTAGACAAATATCCTACTTAGGTTCTTAGTGTCAAAAGCTATAGGATTGATCAACATGTGACCTGTCCCCTCAGACACGGCTACTCGATACTCTCACCAGAGCCCCAACACCATATTTTGTGAAAACCTAGTCTGTCTCTGATGCATAATTGTGACTGCATAAATGAACAAAATATTTTTCTATTAGAATTCATGTCTGGTTTATTTAAGATGAGGACTCTAAAAATTCAGCCCAAATATAATACGAAGGACCAACCATTTTAATAGAGAAGGTAACAACTAATAGCCAATAGATGATCGACTGAGAATTTTGCGTGAGGTGAGCATTTTCTCCTTGTTCTATCCATAAACAGTTAATTATTGGTACAATTTAATAGCAGAGTCAACACCTTTCCTTGAAACTTGATATTCCGCTGTTAAAGAGCATAGCTTGCCCTGGAAATTATGTTTCCATTTTAAGAAATTTTCTGTTTTTTGTCAAAAGATTCACCAATGGAAGTGTTTTCAGCTGAACTTTGGCCTATAACTGTGGTTACTAGTATATTTTGTGACTTGTTCCTGGCTTTTGGCAGAAGGGTCTACTATAACAGTTGAGGGCCCAAAAGGATTTAAATTGAGAAGCCTAACTTTGGACGAAGCAACTGATACCACACTATTCTGCAGCTCTATCATTCACAATCTGGCCTATGAGGCTGCAACCATTGCAATGGAGAAGGACAAATTAGTTGCTCTCGAGGGTTCTTGGCCGACAGTTACTATCTCGGGCAAATCCAATTCCGACAAAACGGAACCACGAGGCAGGAGTTCTAGTAAACGGACTCCAAAATCCGTGAAGTCCAAACAGAGGCGTTTAGAAACAAACGTCAAGACCCCATCGCCCAAAATAGATGATGATGAGAAGACCCAAGACTCTTCGACTCGTAAAGGAGCAGGTCCAAACAAGGTTGACAGTACGAAGCCTCCGAAGATGGAATCCAAGTGCAATTGCACTGTGATGTAAGTGTTTTTCCATCGATCGAAAGCATCATTTTAAGAGAATCGCACGGTGATTTTCCTCCATAATTGAGGGTGCAGTGTTTTGTACTTGAGAAATTTCTTTGCCTTCCAATTTATTTGTAAGAAACACCACATTGTGGTGGTGATATAATCATGTAAAAAATATTGTCTTCTGGGTGATTTCACGAGAAGAATCAGAGTTTTGTGGCTGCTCTGCCAGTGTTCTTGTTGTTCTGGCTTGCCTCTGCTGTTCCTCTGTTTTGCTTTCCTATGAAGGAAAAGGATATGAATTGAGAGACAAAACATAAAAGTACCATGAGAGGCAAAACACAGTACTTTGGAAAATCCAAGACTTGTGTTTATTAATGGCTTTAACATATATTGATTCTTTAGGGGGAATGATATCTGAACTACCTTTTGATAATGGCTCTAATCACTTTTTTACACTTTTCTGATTGCTTGGTGAGAGCTTTTGGGAATTGTTATAGCCTTTGACAGCAGTGTAAATTGAAGAAAATAGTTCCTTTATCAAAATACGGTAGTGCGGATATCAATCCCCTTCTTTAAAGCAATCATACTGAATTTTGATAGGGGCAGTGATAAATCGACCCCCTAATATCGTAAATCGACCCCCTCTCCCCCCCCCCCCCCCTCCCCCCCCCTCTCTCTCTCTCTCTCTCTCTCTCTCTCTGCACTGCCCTATATGGGGGTCGATTTTAGATATATTGGGGGTTCGATTTATCACTCCCCTTTTGGTAGTGATTACTGGGTTTGGGAGGAATGCTTCAGTTTGAAATATAATAATAGTGGGTCCCCCATATAGGCAGTGCTGAGAGAGAGAGGGATGGGGGTCGATTTAAGATATTAGGGCTCGACTTATCACTCTCACCCCCGTAGTATTTGGCAGTGATTACTGTCCCCTGTTGGGTTTGGGAGGAATGCTTCAGTTTGAAATATAGTAATAGTGGGTCCACCTTTGAATAATCCAGACCATCCATTTGATTTAATGAATGATTTGGTGAGGGGAAGTGATATATCCACCCCTTTTTGTTTACTTGGGACAGCCAACTACGGTGTATCTATGACTGCAGAAGAGCTGATTGACTTCACATGAGAAGGATTCAACGGTCTTGATTGCCATGTACGCTGGTTGGCTGTCCCATGTAAAGAAAAGGACAAATTTATCATTTCCCTTTGTTGAGATGAATTAAACCAGAAGAACACAAGAAGCAAATGGTTCCTAAACAGAATGATAAGTAACCTCAATATGTTTGGTAAAAACATGTAATACCATATTGGCAACGAGGAGAAATTATATAATGAATGGGCGTATATAAACACGTAAAGTGGTACGATAGAAGTACCATCCTTGATATTTGATCCCACTCCTCGTAAAAGTTCTAGGCAATGAGATACGCGGCACTTATATTATCAGAAATGAGTAGCATTGTTTTTATTGAGAGCCCAAAGGAGATATGCAACCAGGAAACATATGCATTGGTTATGGCCAATGCTTGATACTCTGCTTCAGTTGTGAACTGTTCCATAAAGTAAGGGCAGTGATAAATTCGTCCCCTTCTATTATTCACCCCCTATATTTCAAAATGGAGTATCCAGCCCACACCATAGAATTATCCAAACCGTCCATTTGATGGGCCACAATGCTAATAGCTTGTGCCCCAAAAATCATTTCCTTAGGGTGATCCTAGCCGTCCGATCTATAGTGGTTTTTATTATTTGGAATTTCTCTATAGATCGGAGGGCTAGGATCATCCTATGGAAATGATTTTTAGGGCACAGCCTATTTACATTGTGGCCCATCAAATGGACGTGTTGGATCATCCTATGGTGTGGGCTGGACAGTCCATTTTGAAAACCAGTGTGTGAATATTGTAATAGAAGGGGGTGAATTTATCACCGTCCTAAAGTAATATCAGGATCAAGACACGCACGACTTCCAGTGGTGGAAGCGCACACTATATGACACGGACTATAATTTATGTTTGTTTTTGGGTACGGATAAATTCGCGCGCCCTGTTGGATGATTCGCACCCTTGGTGACGTGAATTGCTGAATTTGCTGCAGACTTTATCGCTTTTTAACGCGTACAAGTGGTGCGAATCATCCTACAGCGGGTGCGAATATATCATTTCCCTTGTTTTTCCTATTACATTTGGCGGGAAAGAAGACCCTTTTGTTATTTGTTTAACACTTGAAACTTGTCTCTCCATTCTCATTTCAGATTTCACTCTCATTTTCTTATTATTCTCAACCATCCAATCCATCAATGGAAACCGATTCGGATTCCGACGCTTCTCACATCTCTGCAACTCCACCCAAAAACCCTCTTGTTCTCTCTTCTCCAAAATCTAGGGTTAGGGTTTTCTCCCCCTCAAACCCTATCTCAAAACCCAAACCCCATTCTTCCAAGAAAAAACCCCCCAAAACCAAATCAAATCCCTCAGAACTAGAGCCTCCATCCAATCCGAAAAACCCAACACCTCCTCTTCCTCCAGTTCTCTCTTCTCCCAAATCTAGGGTTCGGGTTTTCTCCTCCTCAAACCTCATCTCAAAACCCAAACCCCTCAAAACGGATTCAAATCCCTCAGAACAAGATCCTCCATCTAATCCTTTCCCTTCGCCTGATTTTTCCAATCTCTCTGGTCTCTCCGTGAAAATCCATCGCCAATCTGATCGAAATTCCACGCAAACTTCAGTAGAAAGTATGCCAATCCGTCATTTCTCCAAGCCTGCCTCATTTTCAATCTTATCTAAGAGTAGAAAGCTCTCTTTTGATCACATAGAGATTGAAAAGGAAGTGAATTTACCTCCCCAATCTCATTCTCCACACGAGAATGCCGGTGTGGAAAACCCTAACCCTAGAATTCTGCGAAGCAGTCCTATTGATGAAACCCCTCATTCAACCTGTTCTCAAACTGATCGTGCCGATGATAGCACGAAGATTGTGAGAAATCACCCAAATTCGATCTGTGCCAATGTAGGTCCAGTTCCAGTGAAACGGGCGAAATTTGTCAGTGAAGGGAATTTTGTTAGGCTGAATCTAAATGGTTATGGGTCCAAGTTTCGAAAGAAGGGTGGGAAAAAGAGGTTTTCCTCGTCGTCCCAAGGTTGGAATTCTCATTGGAAGAGCAAATATAAATCCAAACCCAAACCCAAACCCAAATCTGATGTATGTGATGAAGATAGTTTGGTTCTTGAGACCTTGAAACAAAATGGAGGAAACTTGAAATTTAATAGTCACTCAATTGAGCAGGCGGTGATGGCCGCTCGTGAGGAGCTTTCAGAAGAGAACTTGAAGAATCTCTTGAAGCTGACTCATGGATATGATTCTTTCCGCGAAGGGCAGTTGGAGGCAATTAAGCAGGTGGTTGCCGGTAAATCAACGATGCTGGTGCTGCCAACTGGTGCGGGAAAATCATTGTGTTATCAGGTAATTTAAACATCATTTGTGTGGAACAACCAGTTATTCCAAAAGCTTAAGCTGTTAGAGTTAGAGTTATTTAATCATTTATATTTTAACGCTCCTCCTTACGTGTGGCCCCTCGTTTTTGGTTGGCTGTACCCAGGGGCGGAGCCAGGAATTTACACTTGGGGGGGCCGGACTAATTTACACTTTGCCTGCATTGGTCATTGGTCATTGGTCATTGGTGTGGGGCGTGGGGGGAGGGGGGCAATTTTTTTTTTTTTACAATACCCGAAATTTAATGATTGAATTGTGATTCTTTATGCATTAGTTTTGACTTTTTTTTTAAAAATGGACAATCTGTTGCTGAAATTAATGAGATGTTTTATTTGAATCTTATCTAAATGGTACTATTAAATTGATAATATACAACTTGGCTCTCAAATTACAATTGATACACTCTCAATTAATAAAATATTTAGTTAACTAAACACTAATTGTCTGAAAATTGTAATTTTCTCTGAAATTTTTTTATTTTGAAATTTTTTTCCATGAAAAATAACTTTACCAAATGATAAAAAATTAGAAAAAGACGATGAAAAAAATTAGATAAAGTCCATGTAATCCGTTCGATAAAGATGATCACAGATACTACCAAAATGTTCTCTATATGTCTGTTCTTGGCATCATGCACAAATTTTAGAAATAAATATAAATATTAATTGAAGATCTCAACAGAGATGCAGAAACTTGCCACTAATATTTAGTCTTCCCTTGTTTGTTTGTATATCCACACCTAGTGACTGATATTAACACCCCTTGTTTTTTATACCGCGTACCTCTTCATTCTAGTATGCTACTATAACTCATTGGTCGTTGGACTCTTCAAGATGACTTGATGAGCCATTTTAGTAGGCTAGTAGCCTATGAAGGACTTTAATTTAAGATACGTGCATTATACCAAAAGAAAGGGATTTAAATAGGGTGCAAGTATATGCATTATTATTTTGATGGTGGCACCGTGGCTTCTCTGGAAAATTTTTTCTTTCCATAATTTAGATACCCTGTTTTACAACCAAAAAGTAAATAAAGGAACCTTAAAAATAGATGAATAGAGAAGAGTTAAGAGTAGATGAGGTCTCTATGGGATTAGAGGTTGAGAGTGAGAGAGAGAGAGATTGAGATAGAGATTGAGGGAGAGTGGGAAAGAAAGAGAGATATTCTCATAGGGTGGGAGATGCAGAGCATATCGTTGGAAGGAAATCCCCAAAAATTTGGACTTGCACAGAGAGAGTTATTAGAGAAATACCAATAAGGGCATTGCCCTCTTCCAAAAAAATGGAAAAATTAAAGTGGGGTAAAAGGGCAATTCCGGAAAACTCAATTATGAGATAAGACAAAATCAAATTTTTATGATTTTTAGGGCCATATCACTTTGGAATTTACACTAAAAATTTTGGGGGGGCCGTTAGCCATATCAGTTTGGAATTTACACGAACAAATTTCTCCACATATCAAGGATTTTGCAAATCATTGGGGGGCCGTGGCCCCCCCCACGCTATATGTGGTTCCGCCACTGGCTGTACCTGTGGATTTTTAATATCAAGGAGTTGTTGGGTTTTGAACCCAGGCTTGCCGTGAGGAAAGAGCTCTGAAACAACCAATTATTCCAAAAGATTAAGCTGTTAGAATTAGTGTTATTTAATCATTTATACTTTAACACTCCCCATCACGTGTGGTCCCTCTTTTATTTTGGATTGGCTGTACAACTGGATTTTTAATATCAAGGAGTTGTTCTGTTTTGAACCCGGGACTTGCTGTGAGCCAATAGTTCTGAAACAACCAATTATTCCAAAAGATTAAGCTGTGAGTTAATGTTATTTAATCGTCAGTACTTTTACAATTTGCATGCTAGTTTTCGTTGTTTTATGTTAATTTTACTTTGGGACTAATGCTGATATTGGGAAAGAATTGTGCAGTTACCAGCACTAATTTTTCCTGCTAGTCTTTGTTGTTTTATGTTAATTTTACTTTGGGACTTATGCTGATATTGGGACAAAATTGTGCAGTTACCAGCACTAATTTTTCCTGGGGTAACTTTGGTAATAAGTCCCCTGTTGGCACTGATGATTGATCAATTAAGGCAGCTACCTCCGATGCTTCCAGGCGGTCTTCTTTGTAGCAGTCAGGTTGCGGATGGTTCTCTCTTTTTTGGTAGTAGACATGATATGTTTACTTGATTGAATATTTTGTTATTGTTTCAGACAAGCGAAGAGGCTTCCGAAACACTAGCTCGGCTTCACGAAGGAGTAATAAAGGTGATCACATGCGCATGCATTTTTGTGATCCCAGTTACAAAAACCAAATTATTTGTAAAGAGCATATCATAAGAGGACATGTATATTTAATGGAACCGATCGTGCATGCTTTTGCTATTGTTGGAACAAAAATGAAGCAAATATTTTTTCAGTTATGCTTGTATCTAAATACAGATTTTTTAATGGTTGTATCTCAATACAGATTACATGTCGATTAACTCTTTAATTTCATAAATTTGAGAAAGAACAGTTAAACACAGCTTGGATTAGTTGAACTTGGATACCCTTTATATCCTATCCATTTCTCTTTGGTTGTTTTTCGACTTCTGCCCCTTTCTACTCTGTAGTATCCTCCATTTCTGTTGGTCACAGGCTCTTAGCTGCCATGCCTTTTGCTTCTGTTTATTTAGATAACTTTTTTTTTTGAATGGCAATAACTTGTTTTCTTTTAATTGCATTTAGATAACTAGGTCAACATAGCATTTCCTTCTTGTCGGTTTAAACCACTTCTGGATTGCTTATTTCTTCGATAGCCTTCAATAATAATTAAAAGTCCTCGAAGTAAGCTCTAATCTGCTTGATTTTTGCTATTATAAAGTTTGCCCTATTCATTGAGTGAGCCAAATATTAGGATGCACATCATGTATGCTCAATGTGTATCCTTTATACATGCTTGATTGAGATGTACCATAGCTTTTAGCTCATCATGTATCTGCATCGATTGTTCCCTGTAGTGTTCATGGAATTAGATTAGGGGTGCAACTCAGGTCGGGTTCAACCCAGAAAAAAGTCGGGTCGGGTTCGGGGTTGAGGGCTTGGAGAACCCGACCCAAGTGAGACACGACGTTTTTTATTATTATTTATTTTGTAAGCTTAAAAACTTGGGTTTGGTCGGTTTGAATTCAGGTCGAGTCAGGTTCGGGTTGGAAAAAAGGGTTCCTCGGGTCGGGTGGAACCTCATTGGGTTGGAAATCGGGTCAGGTTGGGTTCGGGTTGAGTAAATGGTTCCTCGGGTTGGGTTCGGGTTGGCCTCAACCCGACCCATACCGACCCGAGTTGCACCCCTAAATTAGATTCATAAAGTATTCCATTCTTTTGAACTTGTTTAGGGGCTTCTTACAACAATTATGTTGCTATAATGTATCGTACATGGAATCTTAATTTAGTTCTAAAGTAATCAGTTAAGATTAGACTTAGAAGTTCCTTTTTCATCCTTAGGCTCATAATTAGGTCATGGCCAATTATCCAAGCACATACAAAACCATGATGAATTTACAATTCAACAGCATATGATTCAAAATTCAACTTTTAGCTCAGAATAACATATTCAGACTCTAATGTCAGACGAGGAAAACAATAAAGACATAAAATTCTCATATTGCTTTTTAATCATCTCTTATTTAAAATATCTAGACATACTATTAGTTTGCTCTTTAGTATACAGCAAGCGGACAACGTTAACTACTAAGTACAGGCTACGAAGGACCACCTCTAAGTTGCAAACTGCAACAAAAACATAACTTATGAAACAATGGTTCAATTCCCTTGTATTGGTTTCTTCCGTCACGTCTCCCGGATTTATGATTGCCAACATCGCCTAAGCTAATATAGCCACTAACTCTATGATTTATATCATTGTTATCATCATATTGACTGCAATGTTTTCAAAGGAGAAGGCATAATGATAGGTGTTTTTAACCTCTTGGGTCGTGAGACGTAGAAGGCGAGCTATGAGGCATATGCCTAGCAAATTTTCTCAATTTTTAAATAATCTTTTTTAAAAAAAATATGACATTATGAAAAATATCAAATTATTAATAAAAATTCTAAAAAAATATATGCTTCGTTTCCAACAAAATATCCTCATCCAACCATTAATACACTAACCAAATAAAGTAACTAACTATCGTTACCAAGTCACCTACCAAATAATACAAAGTAAACAGTTAGAGACAGGTGATTAATAAGTTTATAATTCATTCCTTATTTTCTCACATAAAAAAATTTAATAAATATACAAAGTCATAACTCATAGAATATAATAATCTATAATCAATAAAATATAATAATATATGTTGTTGTGGGCCTTGTATTCTGTTAGTGATTGATCATCAGGTTTGGATTGTACATTTAGTAGCAACTGCGCGAGCTTGCCATAAGCTTCGTTTTGATGAAAGAAAATCTCTGAAAGCGATGGATTTTGATTCCGTTGAGTGGTTGTAGATAAATAAAAAAACAAAGTAAATGGAAAAAAGTTTCTAAAAATCCATAACCCACAAATCTCTTAAAAACCCTTATTTTTCTTCAAATTGCTTTGAATAGAGACCATACTTTTATCCATTTCAAAAATATAAAATAAATAGAGACCATATTTTTTTAATGATAACAAATCTTAGTAACAAGTAGACTATACATAATGCCACTCAAGTATTAATGAGTGATTAGGGGAAAAACAAAAAAAGTTAAAATTTTAAATTTGAGGGTTTGGGCTGTAAAAAAACACAATTTTTCTGCGAATGCATGAAAGGCATGCCCCTTTTTTCAGAGGTCCACGCCTCAAATGAAAGGCGTACGTCTCTCATGCCTCTGGACGCTTTTACCACTTGAGGCTTATGCCTCATTGACATCACACTTTTTTATAACTCCTTGAGGGGTAGCTTGAGCGTGCCTTGAGGCCTACACCTCAGATGCCTTTGAAAACACTGATTCATAGTTGATATCTCTATATCTTCCATGATTACATACATATTTTTCTTAGTTGTAAATTCTTTAGAATTTCAACTTATACCTTCTTAATTTTGCAATTCTAGGTATAGTATAGACCCTATGGTGAGAGCATGCACAATTGATGCTTTGTTCTTCATTGTTTTTTTTAATGATGTTTTTTATTAATGAACAACCCAATGACCGAGATCATCAATAGGAGAAATACAAATCGACTGAAGAGTAAAAAACAGTACGAGAATAATTATCTCAACTTACCCCCTCCCCCCCCCACACCCACACACACACACACACACACAACACACTCCCCCATGAAGGCTCATCACGGTGGAAGAAAATCGAACATCTGAGGCATCTCTCCGTTGAGCCCTCCCCTTGCTAGTGAATCAGTCTTTGGAGTCTCTATCGTTGGCTCTTTGCCATGCTTTATTCTTCATTGTTCATTGATCTCCAGGATAACAATTCTCCGCGGAGACATAGTCTTTGTTTTTTAGTTTTGTTACAGAAATTTTTAGAAAAGAAACAATTCATCTTTCTATGTATACATTGCATGTATGCAATTGTTCCAATTTTATTGTTCTGTAAGTAGACAATAGTTAATAAAAATAAGGTTGGAAACTGAGCTTTCATGTTTTGTGCATCAGGTGCTTTTTGTTTCGCCAGAGAGGTTTTTAAATGCTGAATTCATGTCAAAACTCGTGGCTCTTCCATGTATATCACTTGTAGTGGTGGATGAAGCCCACTGTCTTTCTGAGTGGTAAGTGGTTGTACTACAAGCATTTATTTATTTTTTCTTTCCTTTTTCCAAAAATCATTGGAGGCTGCACCATGGTTTCAATTCCCATCCTTGAATTGTCTCTCTTGATCATACTTGTGTTGGATTTATATATCCAAATCATTGTATATTTGCTTACTTTGGTATTTTAGTTTTCAGTTTCCGTAGTTACCAATGCAATGCATTTTTTTCCATTTAGAAAAAATTGCTCTTTTATTGTAGGTAATCTTGTATAAATTCATGTCATAGCTTGAACGTTATAACAGGTCCCACAATTTCCGGCCTTCATATTTGAGGCTTAAGGCATCACTACTTCGGACCAAGCTTAATGTTGAATGTGTTCTTGCGATGACTGCAACTGCAACAGTTAAAACATTGTGCGATGTTATGTGTTCTCTAGAGATCCCCCCTACAAATCTTATCCAAACATCTCAAATACGGGAAAATTTGCAACTGTTTGTAACTTTGAGCGGAAACAGGCAAGCATATTTCATTTGCATGTATATGGTCGTCAGATTTATTTCAATTCTTTTCTCTTCAACTGCCTCTTTGCAAAGCAGGGGTAAGGCTGCGTACATGTAACCCTCCCCAGACCCCGCAATGGCGGGAGCCTCGTGCACTGGACCGCCCTTTTCTCTTCATCTCAATATTATATATTTATACACAAGCATATTTATGAGAAACAGTATTTTCATCCACTTGTGGTCAATTCAATCCATCTCGTTATTTATATTATTCACATTGGTTTGTACAATTCACAAGTAGGTGGCAATACTTTTAAAATGTATGTACATATGTGTGCATATGGTTTATGAGGACTGCTAGATTCACAGGCGCCCTTGCAAAAAAGGGAGCAAAGGGCACCCCTACTGGTCAATTTCCAATAAAGAATTAATGATATTAATTTTATGTGCCATCTTAAATGGGATTTGACCAATGGGGGCACCCTTTGCCATCTTTTTTTCAAGGGCGCCTATGAGTCTAGACTCCCTCATGATATATATATATATATATATATATATATATATATATATATATATATATATATATATATATATATATATCGGAAAAGTGAGTGTACTCGGTCGAGTGGATAAGCTTATCTACTCGGTCGGGTTAAAAACAGTGGGGGCCCACATTGTTTGGGTGATCCAAACCATTCATTTGAAAGGCCCTTACCTACATAGGGTGTCCACAAAAAATCAGATCCATAGGATCATCCTAACCTATCCAAATGTGGAGGGAAAAATGGACAGACACAGTTTGTCCACAAATCTGCCCATTTTTCCCTCCACTGTTGGATGGGTTAGGATGATCCTATGGAGCTGATTTTTTGTGGACATCCTATCTAGTGGGCCCCCACTGTTTTTAACCCGACCGAGTAGATAAGCTTATCTACTCGACCGAGTACGCTCACTTTTCCCTATATATATATATTATCTGCGAATTGTACAAACCAATGTGAAAAGACACACACACACACACACACACACACACACACACACACATATATATGTCTTGGATGCTGTTTGTCTAATGTATAAATCAAATTTTGTAGAATGAAGGATCTAATGATGCTGTTGAAGTCATCTCCTCTAATTGAAGTCCGAAGCATCATTGTTTATTGCAAATTTCAGGTATGTCGTGATTTAGTCTGCCTATAATTTTTTACCTCTTTATGATATGTTATTAGACGAGAGAAGAGAATGAGAGGAGAAAGTTAGTGAGTTGAAGATGAGCTCCCCCTCACTTGTGTATTCATATAAAAGTGAACAAGAGTACAAAGACCATATTGCCTTTAGGCACATATACACTTCTAACAATCCCCCTCAAGCTGGAATGTAGATATCATACATTCCTAGCTTGTTACAAATATCATTTAGCTTAGCTTTACTCAAAGACTTAGTAAAAAATCAGCGAGCTGATCCATTGATCGAGTGAAGGAAACACATATCTCGCCCCTCAAGCTGCAATGAATCTGCCAAGATTCAGAAGCAAGTCGAAATTAACATAAACATTATGCTAGAGTCCATGGTGGGCCCTATAGAGATCCATTCCTCACAAAATCTGGCAAGTTGGTCATTATGAATTTTATTAGTTTTTATTGTAAATTTACAATACGTTTTGGTCGGCCCTATGTCAAGAAACGTGAATATTGTATTTTTCTACTAGGGAGTCTAATTTTAAAAGTTCTATAGTTTTAGAATTTTTTTGTTTGTTTCTTAGACAGAAACATGTAACATGCTTTCTATTTTTGTTTTAGGTTTTTTTTTAAAACAAGTTTTCTACTTTTAATGGAATCCTAGTAGTTTACTTGCATCAGTTTTTGGTTAGGGGAAGTGACAAAAATATTAAAGGCCCCCTTTAGTTTGGAATTCATCCTCTCATTTGAATAACATTGCCATGTACCTGTTTTCAATGTTAGACAAGACTTCCATGGCATATTCCTTTTGCAGTCTGAAACAGATTTAATAAGCAAGTATCTTCGTGACAACAATATCTCGGCAAAGGTTAGTTCTTCATTTTCAAGTTGCTTGATATACATTGAAGTGCATTTTTTTGCTTCCAAGCATGGTAGTTTGTTCTCAAATATAACACGGTTAATTAAATTGATTAGTGATTGCTTTATAGAGCTACCACAGTGGCATTCCGGCAAAAGATAGGAGTCACATACAAGAGTTGTTTTGTTCCAACAAGATTAGGGTGGTAAGGATATAATTTTGGCTGTTAATCTAAAAATGTGTCTGAATTATGTATCTTAAATTATTATTAGATGGAGCTTTTCGTACCAGAAACATTTACATTGCTTTTATTGTGATGGAAGGTTGTTGCGACTGTGGCGTTCGGCATGGGTCTTGATAAGAGTGATGTTGGAGCGGTATGCACAAATCATACCCAAGATTTGATCTTTATTCTGCATCTTAATATCGACTGATATTACTCTACTTGCATTATATATATATATATATATATATATAGAGAGAGAGAGAGCTTTATATCATTATATGTATTCATCACTAACCAAACTAATTCCCGTACTTGCTAAAGCTGATTTCCCTTTCAGGTGATTCATTATAGCTTACCGGAAAGCTTAGAAGAATATGTCCAGGTGGTTGCCATAGTAATTGTCAACCATTCTCTTACTTTCTGTACTTCTAGTTTAAATTTTAGAGAACTGAATTATGTGCTCATATAGGAGATTGGGCGTGCTGGACGGGATGGGAGTTTGTCTTATTGCCATCTTCTTCTTGATGATATCACTTATTTCAGGCTTCGAAGTCTTTCGTACAGGTGTCAATAATTTCTTCAATACTTCTATCTTTTTTTTCCGTCTATTTGTGGAAAGATAAGGAGTGTGTGTACGGATGTTTGCAGTGATGGTGTTGATGAATATGCAGTAAACAAACTCATCTGTGAAGTTTTCAACAATGACTTAAAGCTACCTGGGAATGTTTGCTCCTTAATCAAAGAGTCTTCATCGCAAAAATTTGATATGAAAGAAGAGGTCCTTTCTGTTAACTTATTATTCTCTCTTATTTCTCTACTTTTCCTCTTTTGACCCAGTTTCTATCTTCTTAGTCTTTCTCAATGATGTGTTATTTCATGTATTCTATTCATTGTCATGAAGGCTAATTCATATAGTACGCCAATTCATTAATAATCCAATCAGTCAACTTTTTACTGTTAGCCTACTCCTAACCATGGAGGGGCACTGTGTGATCTGTTATGGTCATGGTATGTGAGTTATGTACACTACTGCAATTTTTATTTATTTTTGGTTTGGAAGGTGAAGGGGTGTCTGTGAGTGTTTTTTTTGGTGCGCGGGGGGGAGCTCTGGTCAAGTTGACGTAATTGAAATCCAGCGGAAGCAAACTTATCAAAAGACCTCTCAAACACAAGCCTTGAGATGAACGATGTGAGAGTACTGAGTAGTAGCATAGTGGACTGGTTCACAATCATAAAAGAGGGCCTCAGTTATGAACACTCCAGGTTCACTTTAGGTAAAATTCAGGTTATGTCAATGGTAATAGTCTTTCGCATTCCAGAGTGTTAGTTTGGTTTGCTCATGAAAGACTGGATTGGTGGCAATGTGAATAGCAGCTCTATTATCTCAATAAAGCTGAGAAGGAGATGAGAAGATGAAGCTGATCTCAGATAGAAGAGAGTGCAACTAGATATGTTCTCCACCTGTGTGTGACATGGCGCGATATTCTGCCTCTGCACTTGACTTGGCTATCATTTCTTACTTTTCCATGACACCAAGTTACCTTATACAAAGGTACAGTATCCTGCGGTAGACCTCCTATCTACTGGTGACGATGCCCAGTCTGCGTCACAAAATCCTTCCAACTTCTCATGCCCGTGCTTATTGAATAGCAAGCCTTTTCCTGGCGCGCTTTTCAAGTAGCGAAGAAACTGAATCACGACTGCCTAGTGGGAGGTGCGTGGTGCACTCATGAACTGGCTTACCACTCCCACTACATATGAGAGATCTGGGCGAGTAACTGTGAGGTAAATCATCTTCCCAACTAGTTGTCAATATCTGCCAGGCTCATTTAGCAAGCCTCCCTCTTTTGGGCGTAGTTTGGTCTTTGGGTCCATGGGAACAACAACTGGCCTTATCCCCATAGAACCAGTCTCATCTAACAGGTCTAGTACATACTTCCTCTGGGAGAGGGAGAGACTGCTACCAGAATAAGCTACCTCAATCCCCAAAAAATATCTCAGACGCCCAAGGTCTTTTGTGGAATATTCTTTCTTAAGGAAGGCCTTTAGCCTCTGTATGCCAGATGTGTCACTTCCTGTAATGATAATGTCATCCACATAGACTATGAGAAGGACATGTCCAACATCAGATTGTTGACTAAAAACTGAGTGGTCAACTGCACATTGTGTCATGCCAAATCGCATAATAGCATTACTGAATCTCCCAAACCATGTTTTAGGAGATTGTTTGAGTCCATATAAGGATTTTCGTAGTCGGCATACTAAGGAAGAAATCTCTCCCCCCTGAGCAACATACCCTGGAGGTTGCTCCCTAGAGACCTCCTTAGTCAAGTTGCCATGAAGGAAGGCTTTCTGGACATCAAGTTGATATACGAGATATCCTCAGTTGACATCGAGGGAGATCAACACTCTCACAGAAGAAATTTTGGCAACATGAGAGAACGTCTCGGTATAGTCAACCCCAATTGTCTGAGAATACCCTTTGGCAACCAAGGCCGCCTTAAGGCGCTCAACTGTCCCATTTGGTAGATACTTTATGGCAAAGATCCAACGACAACCCATTGGCTGAGCACCATGAGGAATGGGAACCATGTCCCAAGTGTGATTGGCCTGAAGAGCAGCTATCTCAAGGTCCATAGCAGCACGCCAACCTGGATGAGCAAGAGCTTCTGACACAGTCCTGGGCAAAGAAATAGAGGAAGAAGAGTTGGTTCTTCTCCTTAAGTCTACAACCACATCTGGAGAAAGAAGAAGAGTTACTTGAGATGATGGAGCTGGGATCTCTGGCCGAGAAGACGATGCCTCGAGAGGAGGGTGGGGAGCATCGGGCATCTGTATACGCCGATATATTTGCATAGGAGCTGGAGATGGTACCGAGGGAGCCGACAAAGGGGAGGAATGTGGGACAGTCGGATTGGGGAGAACATGAAGAGGAAGAGGTACCGGAGGGTCACAAACCTTTGGGGGGGGTGGGTGCTCAGCAGGAGCAATAAATAATGAGATAGACTCAAAGAAGGTGACATCAGCTGAGACAAATAAGCGTCGTAGCCGAGGGTTATAACAGTGGTAACTCTTCTGTGTACAAGAGTAGCCCAGAAAGACACATTGCTCCGCCCGAGGGTCCAATTTATCCGAGCCAAGTGAGATGTCGTGAATGAAACAGACACAACTAAAGACTCGTGGGATGATGGGAAAGGGTTCCCCCTGAGGATGCTGAAAGGAGAAGAACCACCTAAAACAGATGAGGGGAGGTGATTAGCTAGGAAACAAGCTGTGAGGAGAGCATCCCTCCTGTAGGATTTTGGAACCCGCATTTGGAAGAGAAGAGTAAGGGTTACATTGAGAAGGTATCATAGTTTTCTCTCGGCTACACCATTTTGCTGAGAGGTGTATGCACTAGAGGACTGATGGACAATGCCATGGGTGGATAAAAAACCACTAAAGTCACCTGAAAAGAACTCCCTAGCATTGTCAGTGCGCAAGCATTTGATATTACAAACATATTGGTTAGTGATCTGAGCATGAGATGTGCGAAAAGCATGTAAGACCTGGGAGCGGTCTTTAAGTGAAAATAACCAAGTCACATGAGAGAAGTCATCCACAAAAATGATAAAATATCTATATTCAGAAAGAGACATAGTCCTCGAGGGACCCCATACATCCGAGTGGACCAAATCAAAAGGGCGTGAGACTCTACTAGTGACTATGGAGAGAAAAGATATAGTGGTGTTTACCAAGTTCACAAGACTCGCACTGATATGGCTGGAGGGGACTGGAGACAATGGATGTCTGCTGAGGATGCTAGAGAGATGGATGACCAGGACGACAATGCCACTGATAGGCGTCATCAGAATTATGCAAAAAGGCACGCGAAGGCGTGCAATCAAGAGGGTATAGGTCATCCACCTCACGGCCCGAGCCAATCGTCCTCCCAGTTGAGAGATCCTGAAACAAACAATGAGATGGAAAAATGAGATATAGCAGTTAAGATTTTTTGTAAGCTGACTGATAGAAAGTAAATTAAATGAAGACATAGGAACACAAAGAACTGAAGAGAGATGAAGGTCAGAACTCTGGGACAGAGTACCAACAGCAGATATGGGAGCAGTGGTCCCATAGGCAAGGGTAAGTTGGGTAACAGAATGAGAAACAAAGTCAAAAGGTCGAAATGAGCTAAGGGATGTAGAATCCAGGATCTGAAGCTAGAAAGTAGAGAGGCAGGTGAACTACCTGGCTGTGCAAAACCTGTTGTAGGAGGGCAGCTGCTCAAGCAAAAACGCCGATACTCGTCATAGTCAGTTGGATAGAGTGAAAGTATCATTTAGTGCTGCTGGGACCGTGGAGGAGGATTCCGAGGCATCAGGATGACCAGCTGTGGTGAGATGTGCCGAGTGGGATGTACAGAGCTCAGGGCGAAGGGAAAAGGAAGTATCAATATGATGCCCTCTCTCCGACAATGAGTACAATACATGCGGCCACGTCCACCAGTACCACGGCCCCCACCAAAATTGCTGCCACCACCATAGTCTCTACGGCCTTGACCACAGCTAGAGCGATCACTGCTGTCATATGCGACCAGAGCAAAACTATCGACATGTATAGTATGAGAGGAGTCATCCATGATACACTGCTGGGCACAAGAGTACGCCTCCGTGAGGGAGGGAATAAACCCAGAGCGAATGATCTGTTGTCTGAGATGCACGAAGTCAGGGCCCAAGCTGTCAAGATAGTGAACAATACGAAGCTGGACCTGCTGTCTTGCAACAACTGTCAGGTCAGAGGTTAGAGGCATAAACATATCTAGTTGCTGGCAAAGAGAGACGAACTGACTGTAATGAGCAGTAAGAAGGGTCTCGTCGTGCCGGAGGCGTAGCCAACTAGACCAGGTGGCGCAAATGCGAGTGAGGTTGTCAACCCGAGAGTAAAGAATAGTAGTGTGCTACCAAATTTTCTTGGAGGTCGGAAGGCATATCATTGTGCTAGCAATATGAGGGCCCATGCTTTGCCATAGTAGAGTGCAAATTAGGGCGTCATCCTGCTCCGAACGAGCATAGGAGAGATCCGTCGTACGAGGATCGTGTAGAATGATGCTTACCTTGCCTCGAGCAAGGAGGTAGGTCTCAACTGCCATTTTCCAATTCAGATAATTGGACCCATCTAGTTTGACTGTGGTCATTTGTGGGAATGAACCCTCCACATATGGAACATAAGTAGAATAAGAGGAGGCCGAAGGTGGAGGAGGTGCACAAACCCCATAGGTCGTGCCGATAGAGGAATCCTCGCCTGATGCCCTGATGTATGTATTAGTCCCAAGTGACTTGGTAGGAGAATCCTACCATGAACAATGCTAAGGATATCATCTGCCCCAATGAAATCAACAACAAGCCCATATTCTGCCTTGTCTGTAATTGATTGATGTGTTTTCGTTAGTGTCTTGGCTTGTTCAATAACCACAATTAATTCCTCATTCGCTTCCAAACTCTCCTCCTGCTGCCCAACTGAATGTAAAGATAGTGGAAATTGGTCCTTCTCTGGATGTGATTGAGTTGGACTTAGCACACAATGATGGGAAGCTCCATGAAGATAGAGTGAGAAGAGTACTCTCAATCACACCACGGCCTACGAATAGACGAAGAGAGGAGAACCACTAGACGAGTCCAAAGAGAATGCCACGACGTCGGAGGAGACTGATAGTGAAAGGAGACATAATATAGCTAGCACAAAGAGATCGAAAGCTAGCAAAGGAGATAGGGCTGCGGGAAGAGGAAAGAAGTAGGGAGAAGAGATTTAGGTCATGAAGGAGAGGGGCTAAAGCCCAAGGAAAAAGGACAACAAGGGTTTAAATTTAGGTTGATTTAGGATAGGATTTTGGATTACGGTTTGGATTAGGGTTGGTTTAGATTAGGTTAGGGTTTTGGAGGAGGGATGGTGGAGAAGCAACGGGAGTGTGGAAAGGGTGAAGGCGTCGGGTGGGCTGGGACGTGGGAGGGCTATGGCGGAGGCGTGATGAGTGGTGCGAAGGGGAGGAGAAGGGGGGCTGAGGCGTGAAGGTGGGGTGGAAGGGCTGAGGCGTGAGGGGGCGGTGCGAAGGAGGGAGAAGAGGGGCTGAGACGTGACGTGGGAGGGCTGAGGCGAGAGAAAGAGGGAAACGATCGGAGGCGTAGAGGATTAGGCGTGGAGTGGGAGGCGTGGAGGGTGTGAAGGAAGAGGAAGAAGAAGATGGTGGTCTTCTTCAATGGTGGTCCCTAGGGCACCACAACCCTAGGGCTCTGGTACCATGCTAAGAGTTAGGAGAAGAGAGGAGAATCAGAGAATGAGAGAGTTAGGGATAGCTCCCCTTCACTTATGTATTTATATAAAAAGAGAGAAGTACAAAGACTAAATTGCCCTTAGGCATAACATACACTTCTAATAGAACCCTTACTAGAAACTTCTAGACATGCACGACAATGCATTCACTAGGTGTTTGATCTTGTTAGACCATTATGGATGGTTGTGTCACTTATGTGATGGTTTCTATGCGTGCTAGTGCTTATTCTAGCGTCTCTTGAAGTTCCATCTTAAATTTAATTTTCATCGTTTCGTGGATTTCTATAATTTTTACAAGATTTCCACTGACTTACATAAACTTCTACGCTGTACTTTCACTTTTGTGGGGACCAAAAAACTGAAGTTTGTTTTTTGGCTATAGCCAGCAAATAATTTCAAGTACAATTACCATTTACTTATAAATTGTACTTCTTTGTTGTTTGAGTTGAACTGTTGCAGTAGGCATATTTTGTCATTTTGTGATGAAAATGAAGCATATGCTGTGTCTTTGCTCCCTATTTTTTGGCATATTTTGAAATACAAGAATGGCTTGTCGTATATTTAATTAAAAATAGCTCGTTCCCGGTGGCAGGTGATGCTCACAATTCTAACGTACTTGGAATTGGGTGAAGCGCAATATTTGCAGCTGCTTCCACAGCAAAATGTGACATGCACTTTGCATTTTCACAAGGTGGGTGGTCAAATCTTTGTAGACACAGACAGATATATATATATATATATATATATATATATATATATATATATATATATATATATATATATATATATATATATATAGAGAGAGAGAGAGAGAGAGAGAGAGAGAGAGAGAGAGAGAGAGAGAGAGAGAGAGAGAGAGTATCTTTTATTGGTTTTGCTAACTGATTACCTTCTGCCCTCTGGAGCTTTGAGAATCATGGGATGTGGTTCAAATTGTTTCACTCTGGGCAGTAGAGCCTACTCGCGCTTTAGATTTCTTTTTTATTTTGAAAATTATGAAATGATTAAAGTTGCTAGTTTTCTTAATATGAGAGTTGAGATAATATTATTTTTCCAGGTTTAATATTCTTGATTTCATTTATTAAGATTGTTCAAATATGCATGATTGCAGACATCCCCAGCTTTGCTTTCTAGCAAGGATATTGTGGTTGCGGCGATTTTGAAGAAGTATATTCTCTATCTAGTTTAATTTGTAGTGATTCAAACACTTTGGGTTATGAAACTACTGATTACGCATTCTGTTTAATGATGCTTCAGGTCTGTAGGTAATGGAGGGAATTATGTGTTTGACATACCCACCATAGCAAACAACATTGGGATTGCCCCAATTGATCTATTAAAGCATTTGCAAAATCTAAAGGTATACATAGTTTTCGTTAATGATATTACTCTGCCATTTAAAAAAAAAAAGGTATACATAGTTCAGATGCTAATTTTATGAACGTAGTTAAAATGAGTCCTTGATTCTTACAACAGGATTTTGTGTCTCGGGACCTTTACCGCAAAATGAAGGCTTCATGATTTTAAATTGCAATTTACAGGGCCTTGCACATCCGCCTTTTCATATACTTTGATATGGCAATCAAAGTTAATTTTATAACAAGCTTGAATCTAGACTCTTGTATATGAAATTATACGTTGACTTGGTTAGGACCTTTGATAGTTGTTTGTCCCCCAATGTTCACTAGATGCTAAATTTGAATCGAATCCCATATTATAAACGAGAGAATTCTAGCTCTTTTAGTTTACAATTCTACATTTACTCACTTAAGTTGCTTGGGGTCTTTTTGGTCTTTTGATGTTGAATTTAACTTTATTTACAAGTTTAGTCACTATTCAGATGGACAGTGATGTGAATAGTAATTTCTTCCAAGAAATTCTGTTTTGGTTTTTTCATCTTTGAAAATTTCCACCTGCATAATGCTTCCATTTCAAGAAAGAAAACAAAGTCATGGAGTACTCAATATGTGCAAAAGCCTTTTGTATAACTGATGACTATACATTATCGAATCCAATAAGATGAATGGATGAAGTCTTGAGGAGCTTGCCAATATGATGCATGCAAATCTGCTAGAAATACACCAAAGTAGAAAACTTGATATAGAATTGAACAACCACACAATCCAATAGAACTTCAAAACAATGCTAGAGAGAGGTAAAATGACTAAATTTGGTTAAATAATGATCGAAAAACGGTAAAACCTAAAGTCAAACAGGAAAAACTAGTCACTATTAATTAGCATCTTAAAATGTACATGAAGACTTCCTATATAGGCCCAAGACTTCCTATATAGGCCCAAGACTTGTTAAAATCATAATTTAATCCCAATCAACGGTAGAGGCTCGATTTCAACCCCATATCAACCTAAATAAAGCTTTTTGTATATTGGAGTAGCTTAAAATAAACACAGAATGTTATTATTGTCCTTGAAAACCTAGAACACCCATTTCAAAAATAACAGAACTTTTAAAATAGACTCTTATATTGCTAAACTGAATTAAGGACTCCTTCCTCTATTACAAACTACTTATCCTACTTCTAATATATCACTTTCTCAACTTGAAAACTTTCCAATTTAGAATGACTCCAAGTTCTGACCTAAAAACACAATTCAAGTTTTCTTTTCACATGCCCCACAAAACTGTACTTAAACTTTACACTAAAGACCAATTAAGCATCATTAAAACCTCCATAAATCATAATGACCAAGTTTGCCAATTTTTACAAAGAACTGAGGTGTTTAGGGCCCATTATTAATATTAGAATAATTCTTCAATCTTCTTTGGGCCTACTTTTGCTTTACTTTTTCACCCATCAATAAAAAGTCAATTCTCCGCGTCAGTTTCAAGCTTCCTTCTAACTTGTGTGAAATACCTTCCTTCATTTTTGGGAAAAAACTCCAATTGTTTGAATTTGATATACCAAATTATATTTTCTAGATTAACTTCTCTAATCTTTAAAAATCAAAATTCCCAAAAAAGCACATGGTTTCCTTTCTCGATTAACTTTCCTTCCAAAATCCTACTTGATTTAGAAACAATTGATACTTCAAGAGAATTATTTTTAAAAATAGTGCTTGAAATCGATTTAGCTTCATTCTTTCGTTCACATTCATTTCATCTTTTATATTTTCTTCTCTATCACTTTCATATATGGGTCCACCTTCAATTTCATGGAGCTTTCATATTCTTTGACAAAGACCCTGCCGGCTTCGGAATCAATGTTGATTAAACATCATCTTTACTATCTAATGTAGACTCATTTCCTAATTCATTTCTTTCATTTCTTTCTTCCATGATGTTTTGCAAATTGAGGACAGTAGAACCCTCATCTTTACAAGAGAAGTTTAAATTCTTCCTTCATTGGAAGAAGTGTTATCTATTCTCCATTTTTCACAAAAGAAAGGTGTTTCTTTTTTCCATGAGCTGCATCCTGATTATATTGACATGGTTTTCTATGTAATATGTGATATGCATGCATTGGGCTACATCGTACCAACTTCCTCATTGTACTTGTAGTCGATAGAAAATGAAACTATTTAGTGAATCATTAGTGCATCGCCTTCCTTTATGAACCATTTTATCTGTACGGTTCATGACGTTTTTCTTCTTCCAATTTTAATTTGACCACCATCTCCCTTAAAACGACATTTTCATGTGTTGCTCCATTGATGATGAAGTTACTTAAATTTCACCTTGTTCAAAAGATGTTACTCTGCTTCCATGCCTCTTCATTGATGATAATGGAGGTAATGCAAGTATCTTTTTTTTATAAAAAAAAAACAAAACAAAAAAAACATACCACTTTTTTGTTTTATCTAATAGATGGGAGGTGCTACTTTGATTGTTGATAAGAGAATCATCTTGTCCAGGATCCACATGTAGAGAAATTTATACGCTCAATTTATAATGGAATTCAGGTGCTCTACTTTTATTCCGAGTCTGGGTTCTTTTCTTCTGCTTGAATAGATCCTCATCACAAATTCATCCTTAATCTCAATCACCTTCATATTTGATGTGACACGGCCCACTTGTGCCATGCTTTCTTTGTTATGAGAGACATTCTAGCTTAGGGTGCGATTTCTATTTTTTTTGTTTGGATTTATTCCTCTTTTATGGGCATTTTACTAGCCTAGATGTGGGGGCTGTCCATATCACCTGGGGCCCACACAGCCTATACTCTTTATTGCCTCTTTCACCCTTTACCTTACCATGTCCCACATCACCTCTCTTATGTCACTTAAATGATTTGAAAGAAACCTTATAACATGATTGGTGGGCAATTGGGTTCACCACTTAAACTCTCCTCCAATTCAATAAAGTTTTCTTTATTGTCCTTTGGAGCACCCAAGAGAAACTAAGGCATCTAAAGATTCTTTATTCTTTGTCAAATGGTCCAGCCATACTTGTTGCACAATATGCAGCAAATGGCTAGGTGTAAATATCTTATTTTGAGGCGATCACAAGTATCGACCTTCTTGTTTACAACCGTCCATGCAAATGCCACTACCCTTGGAGGTACATCAGATTTCCAAATCTTTGCTGACGGACCAACTGCCTTGTTCTCCGAGCTTAACTTGTGAAAAAGAGTGGACAGAGAAAATTCAGGGACCCTTACTCTAGCATCATGGAGGTTGGGGGAACAATAATAAGAGTCGAACTGCTTTAGAAGGAAAATCACATGATGCTTGTGATCGATCTGGACTATAGGTGGCCCCATTATGAATTAGTCATGAAAAATCATATGGATTGAACTATGGCAACTGTCTGGTTGATGGACAGCAGACAAATATCTCTAAGCTTAGGAGAACAGACACTCATAAGATCAAACTCTTATTTACATTCCTAACCCTATTTTGGTAACCTATAAAAAGCCGTCCTGTTATCAAGCTGAATTAGGTAATATATTTCTGGCTTCAGTCTACAATTAATTGTTTTTAATTTAAGATTTCATGACTACCATGATTGCTCAGGCAAAGATAAAGAGTAAAATAGGAAGAAAAATATTTGAAATGTATCTTGGGTTGGTTTTGGTTATTAGTAAGAGATTAAAGGATTTTTGCTCATCAGGGGAGTTTTGGGTAGTTTTCACTTTAGCTTTCTACTAGTATCATATTTGGAGCTACTATCTTTCTTCATCCTGTCATTAATCTTTCATACAAATGAGAGGGTACCACTTAAGTTATTGTGTATGAAATACATGCTGTTCGTGATGCACTTCATGTTTTACCTTTTTTTTTAAATGGTACGTTTACGTTGTATTATGAAAGACTTCACATCATGCTATATTGCATATGTTGATTTACATGTGTGGACTCACCGTATTTTTTTCTTTTTTGCTGTAATGAAAATTTTAGTTGATGGGAGAAATAACTTACGACATGAAGGACCCAGCCTTCTGCTATAAGATCGTGAGAAACCCTGAAGATTTTTGTTCCCTCACAACACATATCACACGATGGCTGTCCGAGGTTGAAATCTGCAAGGTGGATAATTTTAATTAGTTTTATTTAAAAAAAATATTTTCATTGGATTATGTAATCAAATTTATAAACATAGTTATCCGCATCCGTGAGCACTGTTTGGGTTCAAAGTAATGGTATTGGGTTTTTGTGTCTCTGGATACCCTAACAATATAGATCTAGCATTTCCACAGAAATGTTCAGAAAAATAATTGTTTAAATATCTGTAATATGTGTTGGTTATGGCAATATTATGAATGGCTGTTATTTTATTTCTATCTTTGGGAAAACAATCCAGTCATCCTTTTCGAAAAGTATGTAACATTATACTTTTGGATAGGTGTGGAAACTAGATGCCATGTTTAATGCTGCAATATTTGCTGCTAAGGAGTGCGAGAGAGTCGGTGGATGCTCCGGTTCTTTGCATACATCATGCTTGCAAAGAAAATTTTTGGCTTATTTTAGCAATAATCACGACGTCCCTGAACACGACTTTTCAAATAAGATAGGATCTAGCAGGTTAGACAATTTCTTTTTCCTGTGTTTTTTTTGAATGGTCTTTTTCCTGTATTTTATGACTTTGATACATCAAAAGGAAAAGAGAAAATAAACTATCTCAAGCCAGTTAATGATTTTTTTTCTTCACATTATACTGATATGTTACTTGCATTTGCAGCCCATTTTTACGAGCAGATATAAAGGTCAGCTATTGCCACAGTTTTAAAACTTGAAATTGAGGGTTCTCTCTTCTGGGATTGATGTGGTTTATGTTCTTCTCTTTTGGTGCAATAGGTGTTTCTGCAGAGTAATTCTCACAACAAGTTTACTCCAAGAGCTGTTGCGAGGATAATGTACGGCATCTCCAGTCCAGCTTTTCCTTCGGCAACTTGGTCCAAATGCCATTTCTGGTCTGTTCCAACTAAATATGTTTTCATTTAAATGTGTATGTCTCGATGCATATATAGGTGTAGCAATGGTTTCGAAATTTAAAACCGAAACCAAAACTGAAACAGAAATTTCAATCCTTGGGTGTAGCTACCATTCAACCATGACATTCTTTAAGTGCCCCGACTCCATTATCCACATGGAAATAGAGTTATACTATAGTGTACATCATTTCTCGCATCTATGATTTGGGCGGGCTTCCTTGTCCATTCACCAATTACTACCCATAAATTATAATGGCTACTGATGTTGGCACTACCATGTTTTGATAATTGCACTAACTTGTCTTGTCTTTTGATATTTAAACAGCCATCAAAGGTTAATACAGTTCCCAAAAAGCTTTCAGAAACCAATTAAAAAAGAATGACAGGCTGGGTTTGTGCAATTATTAGAACATGGTACTGCACATATCAGTAGCCATTATAATATGAAAACAGTCTGCTGATTATGGAGAACACTGCCATTCAAAAAAAATAAAAAAAGATTATGGAGGACACTGAAATCAAGGGAATATAGATTAGTGATATAACTATAGCCATTGGAAAGCCATTGATGTAGGCTGGGGAAGAGAATTTTGAAGAAGAAGAAGAAGAGAAGAATTTAGGGAAGAGTAGAAGAAGAACTCAGAGGGACAGAAATCTCACTCAATTAATCTCAATAATCATCAAAAGGTTAACAATAAAGCCTATAAATAGACTTTTAACAATCCCTAAGAGACTAAAACACCCTAAAAAGCAATAAATACTAAACTAACCCTAATAATACCAACTAATCCCAAAATATCCCTAAGAACAATAAAATAACCCTAAAACTAATAAAAAGATCCCTACGTGGGCCTATGAGTGCGGCCCCGCCTACAATAAACCATCAAAGGACGTCTACGATTCCCATCAGCCTTATATAAAAAATCAATGGTATGTCCTAGGGCTTTCAGAAGTCCTAAGGCATTAATGGTCCTTTCCTATGTGGCTATGGATTTCTCAGTTATTAAAAGTTGGAATTCTCCTTTATGTGTGTGTGCTTGCATGTTTGTCAGAGCTCTGAAATAACAGTTGTAGGGGTTTACTGATTCACCTACTTAGTTCCATGCCAGTTGAGGTGCAGCAATATTGAATTTCATCTGTTTTTGGTCTCAAAAACTTCCAAGTTGCGACTAATGTTGGTTGAAAAAAGGGAAATGATTTCAGCGCTCCAATGTTTTGATAAACATGCTCTCACTTGTTTGTCGTGTAGTATTTAAAGGGTTTTAAGAGCTTTTTGAGAACCGTAATAACCTGACATCCCTTTAAATACTATACGACAAATAAGTGGAGCGCATGTTTATCAAAACACTGGAGCTGAAATCATTTCCCTGAAAAAATTCATGCAATTGTTTACTGATTGTGAGTGCTTATTGCTATTATTATTGTTTTGCTATTTTAGAATTAAGCTGCTTAGATAATGCTCATTGACAGGGGACGGTATTCACAGATAGACTTTCGAATGGTTATGGAAGCTGCGAGAATTGAGCTCATGAATTTTGTTGGGAAGAATGCATTGTGATTGTAAGTACATATCCTTGGTAACAAGAATTATAGGGACTTTGAGGTAAAATATGCACTCTTCTTATTTTTTTAAGGAAAGTTTCTTAGAAAATTTAAAAGTCGATTTCCTTTTTTCCTGTCAAACACCATTTCTTATTTCTTTTTCAGTAAGGGGTTAGTCTATTGGATATAGGAGGACTAATATGAGAAGTGCTAGCGGGACATATTAGGGGAGCGTTGTCAGATGATTTTCCGAGCAATATCAGTAAGTTTTGACATTTCAAAATGTCTAGATTTACCACCATAGACTAGTATTTTCCAACATGCACAGTGGAAGAATGAAATGCAAATGCCTAGTTCCGGGCAGAACTGTATTTATCCAAGCAATTTCCATTTGAAGTGCATGAGGTCCAAACTCTCATTATCAAGGTTATGAGGGTTTTGGACTTCAAACAAGCCCACTCATCATTGCATTATAATCTTGAAAGCGATAGAATTAGGACTACATTAAGCCTTAAGAATCTCTGGATACTAATAAGTAATAACTGTTTTACTGAAATATTACAGTACAAGTCAGGCACCGGTAGAACACCAAAATGACTGGTTTTATCAAACAATCTGTTAAGCAACTTACCGGCCTATGAAATTTTCAAGCACGGAATCCCAAGAAATGAGTATGGTTTTGTCAATTACTGATTGAAACTTTTACTTGTTAGATGAGCTCTTCAAGGTCATGAAGGCCATCATTGTCAGATTTCTAGTTATTGGCAGGTTTCTACTCAATTCAAAATGAGCAAGATTGTAAGTTTTTCTATAGGCCAGCCTTGTGATGTCCCAAGCTTGGTCTTTATTTAAGGGTCTGTTTGGTTGCACTAAAAATTGGGAAAATCGAAGAAAAAGAACACGTTTTCCTTCTCCTAGCATTGTTTGGTTGCCATTTACTTTTCACATGACAGTCTGTTCGCTGTAAAATTTCCAAATGCAATCCTTTTTCACTGTTTGACTTACTCAAATCAAGAGGAAAACTACAGAAATGGGAATGACCGGACTTGTGAAAATGACTTAATAAATATTGGTGTCTTAATATTAATAGTATGCACTATAGAATGTCTTAATATTCCTAGAATGATGTTTGGCATTCATTGTAAAAATTCATTTACATTATAGTATGCACTATGAAATGTATTTTGTGTTGACTTGGCAATCTTAACCAAAGCTAGCCTTATTCATTGTTTAATTTTCTTTAAAAGTTTCTGGTCAAAGTTCTAGCTATTGACAGGCTTCTACTCGAGTTCAAATTGAGCAAGATTGTAAGTTTTTCTTTAAGCCAGCCTCCGTGTGATAGAACAATGTCATATCAAAACGAGTGAGTTAATTTGAGGAAACTCTGGCCTCCAATGACTTAATTCGAGGACAATCGGCCTCCAATGCCCTATCTGCACTAATTGTGATTATTCCTTACTGAATAGCCATGCATCCATGCATCATCTACATTGTATAGATATTTAAGAAAGTAAAGTAGGAAATATAAATCTGGAAATAGGAAAAGAGAATTTAGGAAACCTACTAGAATATGGAAATAAAATAAATAAGGAAAGGCAATCTAAATAAGGAAAACTGGTTCTAACATTCCCCCGCCATTAATCTCTTGTCCCCAAGGTTGAAGGTTAAACGATGACATTTTGCGGAGTTGATCTTGTGCAAGACTTTCCAAATTTCTTCTGTCTTCTCTGTTTCTTTTTTTTTTTCCCTTTCTTTCTCCCTCCTTTTCGCCATCAAGAGTTGAGGCTGCTCCATCTGCAAACAAATTTCATCATGCTGTTCATCAAAGTTTTTTTGCTGTATTTTTTTTAGAATGATTGGGATGCCGGGTGAGGATCTTCTCTATGGCGTTGGAAATGTTGAGAGAAATGACAAATTTTTCGGCGTCTGGCAAAAGAGGAGTTGATCTTGTGCAAGACTTTCCAAATTTCTTCTGTCTTCTCTTTTTCTTTTTTCTTTCTCCCTCCTTTTTGCCTTCTTGTACAAGACGACCCATTCTTGTTTCTTGTAGTCATAGAATAAGTCTCCAAATCCTTGATACCAATCTCGTACCTTTGGTGGTGCCTAAGAGGCATCCAGCAACTGTTCTATCAAGTCAGAAATTAGAGAAAATAGAGGAAAAGTGAGTTAATTTGAGGAAACTCAGGCCTCCAATGCGCTAACAATACTAATTATGATTATTCCATGTTGAATAGCCATAAGACATCTACATTATATAGAAATTGAAGAAAGTAAAGTACGAAATAAAAATTAGGAAAATAAGAAAAGAGAATTTAGAAAACCTACTAGAATATAGAAACAAGATAAATAAGGAAAGGCATTTTAAATAAAAAAAAAATGGCTCTAACAGTGTCATGTCTCAAGCTTGGTCTTTTCTTAAGGATCAGTTTGGTTGCACATAAAATTGGGGAAATCAAATAAAAGGAACACATTTTCCTGTTCCTAGCAATGTTTGGTTTCGACTTACCATTCATACGACTGTCCTCGTCCTTCTGAAAAAATTCTAAGAGCAAGCCTTCTATCAATGTTTGACTTTCCTCTCAGATCAAGACGGATCAAGACGGAAGAGGAAAGTAAAGAAATGGGAATCTATTTTGCTTCTAAACAACGTAGAAAGCCCATTTCTTTGTCTCAAGTAGACATGGGTTGGTTAAGTGAGCCTACCCAGTTAGCTATTATGTAAGAATTTGATTAGCATGATGGATGAAAACGGCCATGACTCAGTCTACATGTGGCAATGTGGTCATGGTTTTAAATTTCGCCCGAAATCCGAAATTTTGAACTGAAACTGAAATTTGGTGAAATCCCAAATACTGAGTTCTGCCAAAATTTCGGACATTTTGGGCGAAATTTGGAGAAATTGATTTAAAAAAAATAAATAGAAATATTCTGAAATTTCGGCTGAAATTATAGAATTTTTGGTAATTTCGACCGAAATTTTGTAAAGAATTAAATAATAAAATTTTCACTGGATTTGGGCGGAAATTTTGGTTTCGGCCGAGGGCTAAATGGATGCCGAAATCGGAATTTAAAACCATGCATGTGGTTGGTGATTGGAAACGTTGGCATGATGGGCCATCACATGGCAATCCCGTAGGCCCATGTCTGATGCCAAACAAAGATCTCATATGCAAGTTTGACGTGTGTGAAAAAGACTTAAAAAAATTACAAAGGGTGCCTCTTTCATAATATCTAACTGTATTTTAAGCTAGTGTGTAGAAACTCTTTTCTCAAATAAGTGTTGGGACCCAGGGCAATGACCGGCCTTGTGATGGCCCACAATATTTTTGTTCACTATCATTGTACATGCCGCAATGTATCCATGCCATCCTTGATCCTTGTCGTATATAAAAGGGTAAGTGGGTAGCCTACAAAATGAACGGTTCAAACAAAATCCAGGGCTTTGCTGGTCATCAATCGGACGGCTACGATCATCCGATCAAAAAGAGTGTCCTGGCGGGACACCGAACCGGTTAGGTGTATTCCCCCTTCCATTTAAACAACCAAAGCACTGGCACTGTTCGTTTCAACGGCCTCAGAGAGAGAGAGAGAGAGAGAGAGAGAGAGAGAGAGAGAGAGAGAGAGAGAGTCTACTGCTCTAAAATTTCTCCAGCTGAGTAGAACTGATCGTCTTTTGCCCTAAAATTTCTGAAGCTGAGTAGAAAAACCCCACCGAGATCTCTGTAAATTGTTGAAGAAACATTCCACTCTCTCTCTTTCACTGCATTTTCTTTTTGGATCTGTAAAAGAGATTATAAGAGAAAAGCTCGATCGATCGATCGAAAGATAGAACGAATTAGGTTAAGATGGATGATGTTTCAGCTTCCTCTTCTTCTTCTTCATCGATCTTTCGGAATTACGCTCTCATTTCGGCTCTCATCTCTTTCCTACTCGCGCAGTCGATCAAGTTCTTCACAGCCTGGTATCTCTCTTTGCATTCCGTTTTTTTCCTTCTCTCTGATGTATGATTTGTGCTAAGGAACTGGATAATTTGAGCCTTTAATTGTTTTTATCTAGTGTAATTTAGGTTAATTGAGCTTCAAATATCATAGATCTGTCCTCCTTTATGGTTTATTTTCTTCTTGTTTGTTAAGTTTGGATCGGATCAAGTTTGTAATTTAGGATAATTGAGCTTCAAGCGTTAAAGATCTGTCCGCCTTTATCGTTTTCTTTTGCTTGTTTAGTTTGGATTGGATCAGGTAAAGGCCAGTTCAATTCATGTGTTAGATTGTGTGCAAATCACGTGGAGAAAAATCACATGTTTTGCTGCTTTCAGCATTTGCTGTAGTGGCTTTTGTATCTAGACAAACCTTGGCCACTACAGCAAAGTGTGTCATTCACCAAGATTTATGATTATTGAACTCACTAAGATAAAAAGATCTCAATCAGAAAGCTTGAACCTATAATTTAGTTATCTTGAAGTCACCAAGGTTGAGGTGCCTACAAAGACAAACCTTGAAGTTAGCTACAACTAACTTTTCAAAGTGGTGGGAGTTCCCTCTTTGAATTTTCCTATGTTATCTCAGATCATTTATCAAGTAATATTTGAGCTATCCTTTTGGATTCAATTTGCTTTCAAGAGAACCTGTCACGCCCCGAACCGTACTCATGGCCCTGCACATGATAGCGCCGTATACCTGCAAAGAAAACTCTACAAGTATACAAGGCTAGCAAAACAATATCATATCCAAGCATAGCATAAACTAAACTAAACTAAAATGTCTTACAAGAATTTAAAACAAAGTTCTCACTAATACTTTCTAACCCAACATCACTAGATTAATGTTTCTCAGCAATTTCTCAACACAAAATACTCACTATTCTAGATCAAACAGACTCCAATAATTGATGATGCAAATCACGCTTCCTCGAGATCTCCACGAGGATCAAAATCTGAAAACTGTTAAAAACCAGAGTCAGCCGAAGCCCAGTACATATCATCAATCCTGGAGTATAAATCATACGCAAAAGGCTAAGTAAAAGAGTAGCATGATCAACAATCTTAGAACATAGGTATCAATGCAAAGTATCGAATAGTATGCTGATCAATAAACAAAGTCAAACAAAGATCAATTGGCCAACAAAGTCATAGATCATAGGTATCAATTCCAAAGGTATCATGTATCATGTCTGATCAATGAACAAGGTCTAGCAAAGAGCAATAACACTTCAAGGTCATCGGCCTAGTCCAAAAAGCATGTTATTGCTATCACCGATTGCCCACGGTGTCAGAACTAGTTCCTCATACCACATACTTATTGACATGGCCATCGTTTCATCCCATTGGCGGGATGCATATAGCCAACGTACTAGCCCTATTGTAAGGGCCCATGTAAACCAACGTACTAGCCCCAATTGGTAGGGCCCATATAATCCTAAGACACCACAAGAACTATCCACATAGCAATGGGGTCAAAGAGCACAAGAAACAGAATACACATTATCTATGAGGTTCACAAAGTAACTAAAGCCACAAGGGTGTTATAAAGTTCGGTTGAATATGGTAACTAGCATGGGTCACATAAAAAGGTCAAATTAAAAACGAAATAGGCAATGTCTTCAAGATTGCAAAAGTCAAAATGGTCATGTGGATATCAAGGTAAGCATGCAGCCAGCCCAAGCTAATTGCTAAAGATCTCATTACATAAACGGAAGTGCACAAGTCATATATATGAGGATTCACAATTGAATAAGGATATCAAAGCACCAAAGTAATACGATATTATGTACCTCAAAGTTAGATTCGCAAGTTTTCCGGATTCGAAGGTCAATCATTTGACAATACAATCCATTGCTATCATTAGGCAACCAAAAGAGATGAACCAAAGCAGTAAGCACAAATATTCAAAACCTAGAATCAAAATGACCAAAACTGGGGTTTTTGACACTGCTTGGTTGACCAACCCCTGCTTGGTTGATTATCAGCAAACCAAATGGCAAGGTTCTGGATAGTCGACTGACCCTCCCTTGGTCGGCCATCCAGCTCTCAGTTCGTGTTTTCCGAGTTTTTTACACCTTGGGTGGTCCAAACTAGATAACCAAACCTCTAATTCGGCCATGGTTGGATCCGATGGACTCCATACAATGCCAATCATTTGTATATGCTTCAATTCTTCTTGATGTACATTTTTATGCTTCCACATGATTTACAGAATATTCTAACTGTCTTCCTTCAAATATCAGTTTGTAGAGCCATTAGTTGTAACTAATTTCTCCTAAGAGTTATAATTTTTTAGATTTGCAGGTATAAGGACAGACGCTGGGATGCTAAGCAACTCATTGGACCTGGTGGGATGCCATCATCCCATTCCGCCACTGTTACTGCTCTTGCTGTCGCTATTGGATTCCAAGATGGCTTTGGAGGATCATTGTTTGCTACTGCAATGATCTTAGCATGTGTTGTACGCACCCACACTCCATCTTGAAGTGAAGACCAAATTTCCAATTGAGTATCATATGCTTTCTATCTTTGAAAAAATTCTATTGACATTGGTTGTTTCAATTTCTGTTTCCTCTTTGAGGTTCCGTATCTTAAATCAATTCAAGTCTTCCTTTTTGAAGTCATTTGTCCCAACTTGCTTTAAGCTAGGTTTTACTGGTAGCATCTATAATTCTCAATTCTTGGACAAGGAGTATAATATATGTTTGTAAGTTTATATCTCTATTCATACATGCAGGTGTTTGCATTTCCTTGTGCACATGAATGAGAGAGATGTGAACATGAAATAGTTTGGTTTAAAGAAATTGTGTACCTTCAGAAGTGTTGGATTTTGTTCCAATAAATAGTTTCAAATTCTCAGAATATACTTGAGGCTTTAATGGTGGCTTTTCATATTTGTTGAAACTCCAAAAGTCACCGCTTGGATAAGTATTCGCTTTCTCTACTTATAATATGATGACTGTATCAACTCAAATGAGAAATATGATGACTATATCAGCTCAAACAAAGAAAGAGAACTGTGAAAAAACCAATTACTCCAAAAGCTGAAGCTGTTGGAGATGGCGTTATTTAATCTTTTATACTTTAACAAGAACTATTAAATCATTGTCTCAATGGGTACTTATAATATGATGACTGTATCAACTCAAATGAGAAATATGATGACTGTATCAGCTCAAACAAAGAAAGAGAACTGTGAAACAACCAATTACTCCAAAAGCTGAAGCTGTTGGAGATGGCGTTATTTAATCTTTTATACTTTAACAAGAACTATTAAATCATTGTCTCAATGGGTAAATGCGGGTTTCCTTTGAATTATGTGGTAGAAAGTATTGTTTGATGTTGTAGAGTTCTTATGCTATACATCGGTTGGCAGGTGATGTATGACTCTTCCGGTGTCAGGTTACACGCTGGACGACAAGCAGAGGTATGTGGTTGTTTCTTATGCCTTTCCACTTTTTGATTTGTTGTCTTCTTTCTATTCTTTTTTCTCTAAAATTATGTGAAACATAGTAAAGAAAATCTTCGCCATTAATCTCACTTTGCAGCACAATAAAGAAGTAACAGTTTCTGATTGATATTAGACCATCTTGAACTCGATAGTAAGTACTGGGACATTGATGCAAAAAACAAAAAAATAAGAAGAAAAAAAAAACATGATCTTAACTCTAAATGGTGGAGGGGACAATTGCTCTCAACCCTCATAGAAAATGGAAAATAGGAGCACGATCCAAGATTCCTCTTGACATGGAATTCTAAACTCCCCCGAAATAAGATCCTCACTCCTATGAAAGAAGATAATAGTTCAACCTACACATCATTGTGGAGGATTGATTATTCCTTTTGGATGCGTTCTCTTGTAACAGAGCATTTTTCCATTAATTCGGTATTTTGCTAATGTACATTGTAGTTAGTTTATCATTTCTTATAACAATGGCTGTGTAAATACAATCTAGAACACACCAAAGGACTTTTTTTACAATGATCTTGGGCACCTCAAAATTAGGAGGCATGTATTTTTCCAGTCAATATTTCAGCTGATTTAGTTTGTCATTGTTTTATTTTTACCGTCTTTACAATTGTTTGATTTATGGTAATATATTAAGGTATTAATTTGATCTGGGAGTGTCATCCATGGATAAATCCACGAATAAAAGAATACCCATGCCATACTTCCGAAGGATGCTGGCAGTTATCATCACCAACTGACTTCTCTACTAATCTTACCTAGGAACAATTTCATTTTTTCATTTATCATTGATATTTTCAGTTCAATAGCAGTGGTTTTGGTTGGTTCCTAGATGCATTGTGTTCTCATCAATTTCTCAAAGCAACAACCTTGCAAGTTATAATTTATAATCAGGAAAGAGATTTTGGGCAATATTATCTGACAATAGGTTTGTGAGCCTTACAAATTAGAGATATGATGGCATAGCCAGACACATGGGGAATAATGTGAAAAACAATATTTCAGAAGAAGTGGTTTTGAGCACTCAGAACATCTAAAATTTGAATAAAGTGGCCTGCAACTTGTAGATTTCCATATGAATGTTCTTATAGTAAGGGCTTTTGAGCAATCACTATATGAGAATTGATTTTTGAGCTTTATAATTGAAACAAAACTCTGAAATGACCAAAACACCGAAACGTTCCGTTCCGCTGACCAAAACGAAACGGCGAACGAAACTGAATCAACATCTTAGATATAGGGTAACTCTTTTGAATGTACCAATTTGAAGAAAGGGAAATAATCCTCCACTTCCAAACCTCAACTTTATATATAATTAGAGTTATAATCCTTTAGAAGTATAAAATCACCTTTTGGAAGTAGAAGTAGCACAAATAAATCACATACAATGACAATAGAGATCAGTGGAAGGATTTGAGAATGATAGAAGCGGAGGAAGTGAAGAAAATGGGTGAATTGATGAGATTTTATAGGTTTTTTTTATTTGGGGAGGTAAAAATATGCAAAATGCCCTTCAAATGGCTATAAAACGGTAAAAAGACAATAAATAACGACAAAATAGTCATTAGATGGCAATTTTGTAAATTTTAGAAAAATACATTTTCATACTGACCCTGTTTCGTCCTTAACGAGTGAATAAGAACGAAAATCCCGGCATGGAACGAAATCTGGACCGGGAGTTTTCATTCCAGTCATTTGTACAGCTTTGCTTGCCCTACGAAAATCCATTTCGGATGAAACAAAACGGATTTGATATCTAACATCCAAATAAATTGATCTGTGACTAGAGTTGCAACTTGGGTCGGGTTTTACCCGACTCACATCGACCCGGCCCAAAAATAACGTGGGTTGGGTTTAGAAATCATGGGTTTTAGATTAATGACTCAATCTTGGGTAGGGTCGGGCTTAAAGAAAAAATACCCGAAACCCAACCCGACTCATATAGTTGTACTATGAATTTCTTAACTATCTCTTGAATAATATAGCAAATCAATTTCCAATATATTGATATAATTGTTTTCATTGAGGTGATCTTATTTGTGATGTGAAAATATAGTTTCCTTCTTAAATTTATACACTTGAGGACATAAATTTAGAGATTTTTCGTGTGAAGATTTGTTTTTTTCCTACAATCTTTAAAATTAGTCACTATCCTACGCTAAAAAAAAATAAAAAATCCAAGAAACTATCTTGGGCAGGGTCATGTTTATGAATCTTGGGTTTTCCTACAAAAAATTAGACTTGACCCGACCCGACCCGAGATAATTTCTCGGGTAGGGTTTTGGAAAACCCGACCTTTCTCGAGTAGGGTTTTGGAAAACCCAACCCGTCCGACCTCACTGTGGCCTACAACATAAAATATAGAGTTCCCATAAATATGCTTGCATCAAAGGGGTTTTGAGCAATGACTGTCTGGAAATAGCGTTTTGGGTCTTACAAGATGAATGGATATGATGACATGACAAGTCTCTTGAGTCTGGTTTATAGCTTTATAATGTATTGCTTTTTGAACTATATGACACGTTATACAACTTGCATATGATTGAGATAGGGAAGTTCACTAAGGGAGTTCTCTGTGTTTAGTCTGCCAAGTACATGATTGATTATTGAGAAATCTCTCAAGTCTTGTGTATAGCTTTATAAAGTATTGCTTTATGAACTGTATGCCACATGAGATAACTTGCATGTGATTGAGATAGAGAAGTAGTGGAATTATAAATATGGTCCATGCATTAATAGAAAAATTGATGAAAGTTCACCTGGATGAATTGCCTTTGTTTATGTTTTTTCTTGGTAACTTGCAGGTTTGAATCTATTTTCATCTTATCCAAATTCTCTGTTATACAGGTGCTAAATCAAATTGTATTTGAACTTCCAGCAGAACATCCTTTGGCTGACACAAGACCGCTGCGTGAACTTCTTGGCCACACGCCTCCTCAGGTTTCTTTTTATGCTGTAATTTTCCGTAGATGTACTTGATATCATGTTATCCCTTTATTGGTACTGAAAGAGATATTATGCTACTTTGTATACATAATCGTTTTATTTTTATTTTAAAAAGTAACAGAAGGGAACTCTTAATTGGTAAGCCATCTCTTCTGAATAGTGCCTACATTAATTTGATTACTTGTTTGACCATAAAAGGGGTAATAATCATTTGGTAGTCGCGAAGATGTAAACTGGGAAAGTTCCCTCTTTGTTTTTCCTCTACATTTTACGTCAAGTAAAATCTGTTGGCAACCTGTCATTCTTGATGGGATTTTAATTTGGTGGACTGTTTAGATGTCTCTTTTTGTCAAATTTTAAGAGGGTACTGAGGTAGCTGAGTCACTTCTTATAGAAAATGTTTCGACGTCGTCCTTTTGTGAATAGCAAGTGGGTGGCCTTGATGAAGGAGACTATATCACGGTTCCGGGGCGCCTTGACCCTTATCTCTGGAAAAATCGAGGACTGCATCAATCATCTCTTAGTGAGCTATTTATTCCCGCCAATAGCGCTTCTCTTGCATGTAAGGCAGCAAAAACCAGGCAATTTTGATGAGGGAGACTTGGGACTTATCAATTAATGATACATTTTAGGATTAGAAAATGATTGCAACATCATAGAACAAGATGGACAAACGAATGGCTAGATGGTTACCACCACCCGTTAATGTTATCAGGCTAAAATTTTATATTCAAACCAAGGTTTTAAATTTCGGTTTTGGTTTCGGTCGACACGGAAATGGAAACATTTCGGTTTCAGTAGAAATCTTGTAAAATCATGGAAATTTTTTGAATGGCAAAGCAATTCATTGATGAGAAAGACCAAGATGGTGTGAATAAGTACATAAGAAGAAAAATAGAGATTCAAAGCCAGAGATATATGTCATCCCCCAACAAGAAGCAAAGGGCCGCAACCTCCAAGCCCTCTTTGGATACATCTTTCCTAGCTTATCAGCTTCCCTATTTGTGGATCTTGTCACATGTCGATAAGAAATCCTATGACTACTATGTCTTGGATCTCATCAAATGAAGGAGCAAATCTCCAAGGAACAATTGATGATCCACAAAGACAACGGATAATATTAAGAGAGTCCCTTTCCACCACAAACATATCCAAGGTATCTCGCTCCAGGAAATCTTATAAAATCATGGAAATATATGGAAACATATGCAAATGATGAAATTCTAGATGAAACTTTGGGAAATGCTAGAATATGCACAAATACATGCTTAGAAACCATCACATAAGCAAGAAAGCCATCCATAATGGCTTAATCACATCGAACACCTAGTGACATGCATGATGCATTGTCGCATATGTCTAGATCAGTAAAGTAAATAAGAAAGGACAATCTAATGAAGTATAAGAAAGTACAATGACCAGTCTCCCTCTAAGGACGCCAACCCTATGTCTATACTACATAGAGTTATGAGGTATTATTGGTCCCATGTCGATCTGACATTGCATAAGATACGTATACTTTGCTGTGCAGTTCAATGATATTGCCTACCAAATATCTTGCTCTACATTAATGAAATCCAAATCATAACATATTTCCATTTTTTTTTTTCATTCTAACTATTTCAGTCGGATTTTGAGAATTTCGGTCGAAATTTCGGGGAAATAATGACGTGGAAGGAATTCATGTAGATTTCATTTCGGCGGGGATGGAAATGGAAACATTTCGGTCATTTTGGGGAAATTTAAAACAATGATTCAAACAAAGCAAAAGGCCATACTCTCCTTACTGGGGACGCCCACATATAGGTGACTTACATGTGATTGTTGGACCTTGTGCCGAATCCTAGAACCATGGATACATGCTAACATCGTTGATGAAATAAACAACTTGTGTATATTTCATGTTGTTGCCATTTCCTTTTGACATGTTGTAATGAAGGCTACTGTTATTACTGATCTGTTAATCGGAGAAGGTTTACATAGGATAATGCTTAGTGTAGGCAATGCCTCTCGCTTTTCTAAAATATGCTTGCTCCTTCTCCAATAGAGTTTTCGATATCACTCTAGAAAAAGGTATTTGGCAGTGAGTTGATTTCAATATTTTTTGTGTAATTACTAGATTGGCCTAAATGATGTAACCACACACACACACACAGATATATATATATATATATATATATATATATATATATATATATATATATATATATATATATATATGAGAAAACGGTTCCTACACATATGTGTAGATAAGTTATCTACACACTAGCTTAAAATACAGTGGGGGCCACATTATTTGGGTGATCCAAACCATTCATTTTAAGGCCCTCACATAGATAGGGTGTCCACAAAAAATTAGATCCATAGGATCATCCTAACCATTCGAACTGTGGCGGCAAAATATGGACTAATTTGTGAAGGTTTAAAGACATCCATTTTACCTCCACAAATTGTAGGGTTGGGATGATCCTATGGATCTGATTTTTTGTAGACACCCTATCTATGTGAGGGCCTTTAAAATGGATGGCTTGGATCACCCAAACAATGTGGGCCCCCACTGTATTTTAAGCTAGTGTGTAGAGAACTCTCTACACATATGTTTAGGAACCGTTTTCTCTCTCTCTCTCTCTCTCTCTCTCTATATATATATATATATATATATATATATATATATATATATATATATATATATATATATCGACTTTATGAGCAATTTAACTCAATTCAAATCACATTAAGTGTCTTAAGTAGGCACCAAATCAAATGTAAAAGAAGGAAGCTTCCTACATTTATGTTACTTGCCTAATAGGTTTTTGCCTGGTTTGGGTTCGAGTTTGCAGTTTACTGTTTGCAACTTCCATACGAACCAAGTTCTCTCGGGTCAGGCTTTCCCTTGAATAGTTAGTCAGAATTGCATGGCTTAGGTAGCTAAATAAAGGAGAAAATATGTACAGACATGGACTATCTTGAGAAACTTAAAACAGAAAGAAGTGGGGTAATGAGGCAAACCTGACCATTCAAGGTAGTAAAAACAAACATTCCTACAAGTTGGTTTCCGTCTGAAAGAAATCCTTTTAGAATGGAATCTACATGATTTAATAAATATTCCAAGTTTGGAAATTATACAAATTCAGAACCAATTGAAGAAAATGAAATGAAAATAGAGGGAATTCATGGCTGTGGTTGTGTTCTATGGATCTTTCAAGGTTTTTCTGAGGAAAAAAAAGTTGAAGAAAATAGATGGCTATTAAGGTTTCTAAATTTAACTCTGATATTTGGATTTTTATGCTTTAATGGTGCTAAAGGCAAGGGGATTGATGTTCTTGGAGGGATAAAATCCTTAGATATCCAGTTTTCTTGGGATATATATATTTTTTTGAAAGGTAACAGGATTCATTTCAAGAGAGAATTCAAAGTACAGCAGGGGGACAAGCTGTCTCCAAACAGAAAATCAGCGCTATTCTAGCATTTAACCGTTTCCCACCCGAGATACAAAAGAAAAAAAAGCACCCTACAAATAGAAACAGCCAACACCTGGGCAATTGTAAGATACAATTGCAATGTTAGTTACCTTGGGATGTATGGAAGATACAAAAGCTTTGCAGTTTTCTTGGTGCAATTTCAAAAACCAATGGTAACAGTAGTTACCGTTGCATATACTTGCTTTCGAGTTCTTTAGTGCTGTTTGGTGTAGGAACATGGACAATATGCTGGTTGTGACTAGTATAGTTATCTGTGATTGGAGAAATGCTGCTTTGATGAAGGAACTTTATCACTGTGCACCTTAGGTTCCATGTTTGAAATAACAATTGGAGAAGAAGCAAGAATTGAAAAGTTTATATGAATCAAACCGATTCCAGTACAAAGATAACGGAAAGACATATCTCACTGTGTAAAGTTTGTTTCATAAAATGGTACTGTTCAATGTATATGATGGACAGTTATTTGCTACCTAATAACCCTATGTCACACCATAATTTTGTTTTGAGTACTTCACTGTCCCTGATGTGTTTGTTCTTCCTCCAGCATATTCCCTAATATGGAAGCTATACAAGTTAGATCACTAAACAGAGACGCGCTTTTGAAAATCTAATGAAAATGTCTGAAACTTCTCTCAACCTATACATTTTGCACGCTTATATGGTGATTGACTCCGTTGGTTAGAAAAATGAACATGCACATAATATGATCATCATAATAGTAATTGTAACATTAACAACAATGAAGCACAGATACGGGTACGGGGTGCGGGTACGACACGATATGGGTACGTGATTTAAAAAAAAATAGGATATGGGTACGTTGGGGGTACGCTGAATATAATATATTTTTATATTTTATTATATATTTATAAAAATAAAAAATAAATATTTTGTAAAAGAACTCGAACAATCAAATAACAATAACATCACCAAAATCTAAAATTACTTCTAAGTTGTTAGGTTTTTAATTAAGGGATATATATATATATATATATATATATATATATATATATATATATATATTCAACCTCCCTTTTGTTAATTGGGGCAACCCCTCTATTGTAAATCTGTAATTTTCGATTTAATTTGAACAGGGTGCGCACCCGATACGTACACAAACCCGGGTGCGTACCCGGTACGCACCCAAAGAGTACCCACGAGCACCCGCACCTGATACGCACCCGACACGGGTACGTAGGCCTCCGGAGAGTACTCGTGCTACTTAGATTAACAACAATAGCAACAAGGTGGAAGTGCAGGCTCTCTCTACGAGATCAGTAGAGATGTAGTCTCAATTCTGATTTTATTCCTCCCCGCGGAACTTTGGTTGTTGTAGTTTTCCTTTTTCTTTTTGTCCTTGTAGTTTTTCTCTGTTTTCTTTTTGCTTCTTTCTTGCTCTGAGACCCGCATGGTATCTTTGTTTGTTCAGCTTTCACCGTTTTAATGCAATTACCATTAAAAATTAACAGTAAGAACCACAACATAAACCATAAATGAGTAAACGATAAAGTTAAAAAAATAGTCAATCTTGATATCATTTAATTTGGTATGGGTCCTAATGCAGGACAATACCTAATTTAGGAAAAATCCTACACTCCTAGTGGGATTAAGACTTTAGGACAATTTAGGGCTTATGCGGAAAACTAAAAGAACACTTAACAACTTACCTAGGGCCGAATTAACGCCTAATTAATCTATGGGCAGCAGCAATAATGAGACTTAAATAGCATAAATAATTATAAAGATTGTAATTAAGCATGAACTAAACCTTAAACAAATCAATCAAAGCGATAATGATTCGTTAGATGAATTGATAATAGAAAGATTAGTCCGAAACTAGGCCTACGCATGCAACCAATTAAAAGAACTAAAAGCTAATGCAAGTACCAATGAAATAGATGTCACACAAGCATGAAAATAATATCCAATGAAAAAAAAAATGTCCAGCAGCTGTAAAAGGCTCAAAACGGTCAAATTTTGGGTTGTAGGGGTATTTTGGTAATTTGGCAGATCTGGGATTTTGGTTTAATATTGCTGTCCAAATCTTAGGTTAAGGTTTAGAAGGTAAAAGAAAGGTAATTATAGGGTTTATGTGCCCATTGTTGATGTCCCCATCAGGTCCTGTACCCTGTAACTAAAATTAATTACATAAAAAAAAAAGAAACTGAGTTGCATTGTCACTGGAGGAAAATAAGTGGCTGTAATGTTTTTTTTCGTTCTTACCTTTTACATTGTCCTTTATTTGGAACTTAATAGAGCAAGTTAGAACTAACAATCCAGCACCACACAGCGGTTAAGATTTACATATTTAAGATACTCAACATTCTCTTATTACAACTCCTGCGATTAATTTACGATTTCTGGAAGATTCCTCCTATGGGTCTGAATTCAGCTTTTGTAATTTCAAATTTATCACAGGTTATTGCTGGTGCACTCCTGGGATTTCTCACAGCTTCTATTGCCTATTTGATCGACAAAGCTATTTCTCAGTGATGCTTACATTGCGGAAGATGATACTCAGTACCATCACCCTAAATCAGAAATCCCTTCATGGGTGGCAAGCTACTCTTAGACCTGTGAGGCAAAGTGGTTATTTGAATCTAAATATCAAATCCATATTCATTGTAATGTTATTATGAGCACTTGCAAGCCCTGTGCTAAATTTGTTTTTAAGTTTTAAGTAGAGTGTGTTCAAAACGTATCACCGTTGTAATTTTATATTCTTTTAATTGATTGTTACTGGTTACTTTCAATATTAACTGTAGTTACCAAAAGTCAACATATGATTTCTCAGATCAATGTTGCTCGTAGTTTCCAAAGTCCTGATGAGACCTTGCCATACAAAATTACGATGGGATCATTAGCGGACAACAATGGAAGGTTTCGAAGGCCGCTTCTTCCAAAAGATTTTGATTGTTGTACAATAGTTAATCCACAGTTGAAGTATAGCCTAAGATTGACAAACGATGCCGAGATCTGTTTCTTTCAATCAATGTTACCTTGTGAAAAAATGGAAGCTTCAAATGATTTGATAACCAGTTTTAGTTTTTATTGATTTTCTTGTGTGAAACCAAAATTCCCATTGAGTAATGGGGTTTTTGTTCAGTATGCTTATCTTGGAACTATGCAGGAGATGAATGTAGATTTTTCAGTCTACGGTTTGTGTTGTCCTGTCCAACAAACATTAGATTATTTTTATTTGCTAAGAATAGAATCAGGATAGTCAGATCATATCTTAAACTGAGAGATACTTTGGTTCTAATGAACTTACTATTTTGTTTATTACAAAATCAGGATATGCATATCATATCTTAAATTAACAGGTACTTTGGTTCTAATAATATTTTGTTATAAATTTGGATATATTTGTTAGCAGGTGAGCTGCCTAAAGCTGAGATGCCTCTGCCTGAGTTACTCCAACCCACAAATGTGTTCTGAAAGCGCAACAGGACTACATTCTGGCGATGCTATGGGTATGCTATTCATTAACTGAATTGATTGGTTCAATTATAATAAATCTTATTAGTACAAATGGTTATGTCCAATCTTTAAAATTCATGATAGTATAAATAAATAGATGGCTATGATCTCAGTTGGCATGCACATCTATTTGGACCACTTAATTAATTGATGGGATAGCTCTTGGATGGGCCATAGCTTTAAAATCACACCGATCTAATGAAGCAGCCCTGTTTATGGATTCTTTTGTAGACCATCGTCCATGTCCTTTTCTGCATTGATGGGCATGTGTGCCAATTACATGACTATATAACCGAGATTCAGTTGTAGTTTATCGATTATACATCGGACTGTACACTCGTAAAATTTTTTTCAAAGAAATGGCACATCTACTACCAATGACTATCCATGCAAAAGATGGGTTCTTATTATTACTAGTAGTAACACAAAACACAACAACGATGATGGCAGCCCACGAACTATACTAACAATACAAAACCTTAAAGCTGACAATATAGTTATTGATTTATAGATAATGCCATTGTTTAGAGCCTCGGGGATACCTTGGGATGATGGATAACAATATGGTTATAGGCATCTAGAGTCAGGAAATCATCAAGTGCAGGAGCAGTGCATTGCCTGGTGAAAATCTTGCAAGCCTCCTCATACATTCCATTTTTGAACCTTTCTCTCCCCACCTCTCTCTCAATCCTTGCCATCTCTTCTTCCACTACCCTTCCAAAGAGGTCCAAGCTCACCTTCACTCCAACACCATCACCATCCAAAACTACCCCATACTTTAACCATTGCCAGTTCTGAACTCTGCTTATCTCGGCTGTAGCAGCATCCTCCATGAGATTATATAGGGGCACCGACCCAGTGCCAGTGAGCCAAGCTGCCAAATATTGAATTCCAACCCTCGTGTTTAGCCGGAGACCTTCCATTGTTCGCACTCCTCTAGGCCTCTGTAGGAGGTCTTCTTCGGTCAGAGTTGCTGCGTCTTCTCGCTTCATGGTTTGGATCTGGTTTGGAGAATTTCCGGTATTGTTGGTGAAGACTTCCATGATAATGGGGATCAGTCCAGGGTGGGCGGCCCACGTACCATCATGGCCCGCACGGACCTCACGTAATTTGTCCTTCCGTACCAGATCCAGTGCCGTCTCATTTGCCACTGGATCGTCTCTGATCGGAATCTGAGCTGCCTGAACAAGTAAATAGACTATTGTTATGCCAACCAACCCTATACATATATTTTACCCAAAAAAATATATTCATGAGCATACTTAGATGGCCAAACCAGGCTATACAATGCTGAAACATGAGTTCTCCAGCTTTTCATGTCGCTTTGAGTGTTTTATATTTCCTCTTTTTTAGATCATTACATAGATAACTGTAAGCCTACCTAGCCTTGTGTGGGTCTGAGTGAACATGAATTTGTATCTGCATTTCTGCATATCATCATAAACCTAATGTTGATGCAAACAGAGGGAAATGTGTATTGGACCATGCTTGCCTCTTGAAGCAGTCTACTTGATTTTGAGTCTTCCTCAGTACGAGTGTCTAATCTGACACGGGTAGCGTCGGATTCGTCAAAACTCAAAAAGAAAGATTCATGGATTCACCAAAATATTGAATTCTATTTGCAAATTTTAACTTCTTTACATAATAATATGGTTATCAAATTATATATTAAAAATTTTAATAAGTAAATAAGTAATATATGTAAAATTTTAATAGATTAAAGTAACCTATGTCACAAATAATCTGACATTTTCAAAATATCGCGATTTTATCACGATATTTTGATAAAATGACAAAATAATAATCCTAAGAATTAAAAAAAAAGAGCAATATTTTCACTTACCACAATAATATCACGATATTTCTACAAAATTTTTATGATATTTTTATTAATTTATATATTTTTAAATAATTTTATTTTTATCATTTTTCCCTATATAAACCCAAAAAAATAATATATCCCAAGATTTTCCCTTGCCGAGAAATTCCCGAAAACGATATTTGTGACTTAGAAAGTAACTATTATCTTCTGTTTCCATATGAAAAACTCACTATTAGGATGGATAAAACTCAAAACATGTCGTAATTGTAAAGTGGGATTTGCTAGGGACCATCGCAGAAGGCATTTCGTAAATGGTCTGTCGCATTTCAGACCAGCCACCTCGTGAATGATGACAAAATCTACTGAAAAGTGAGCCTCTGTGGCTGGTCTGATATGCGGCAGATCATCTTCGAAATGCCTTCTGCGATGGCCCTAGCAAATCCCTTGTAAAGTTGTAATATTAGTATTCAGGGAAAAAACCCAATTAAGTATTGGAATCCGACACGTGTCTGACATAGGTAGCTCGCACATCCAGAAGAATCCATGTAACATGGGTTAGCATATATGAAAATAAGATGAAGATGAATTACATACCATGCCACCCATTGCATGCACTCCACGCCTGTGGCACGTGCGGATAAGGAGATCTGAGTAGCTCCTCATGAAGTGTTGAGCCATACCAACTTGAACCCGATCCGGGAGTAGTCGATCTGGGTGACCTTGGAAGGTCTTCACATAGCTGAATATGTAATCCCATCTCCCACAGTTCAATCCAATAGAATGATCTCTTAGTTCATACAGAATTTCATCCATTTGAAACACTGCTGGAAGAGTCTCTATCAGAACTGTAGCCCTTATGCTTCCTCTCTCTATTCTTGCCATCTTTTCTGCGGCCTCGAAGACGCAGTTCCATATCTTAGCCTCCCTGCAATCTCACAAAGATCTTGTTACTACATTCTGGCCTTTGACATCATAAATGGTGGATTGATTGCTTTAAAAACTCTTAGAAGTTTTTAAAGCAATCAATCCGCCATTTAAGCCCTCGCATAGATGGGGTGTGCCCAAAACATCAGCTCCATAAGATCATCCTAACCCTTCGAACTGTGGAAAACTGTTTCTGAGCTCGAGCTCAGATAGCTTATAGGGTGATATCTCCATAAAGAGGTCATTTTAGTTTTTGGGTGATATTTAGCTTATAGAGTGAGCTCCATAGGATCATCCTAACCCTTCGAACTGTGGAAAACTGAAAAATAAGCTCCATAGATCACCCTAACATTTTAGCTTATAGGGTGAGCTCAGATAGCTTTGAAAATGGATAATTTTATGATATTTTTTAGATAAAAAATAAATATGGAGATATCACGATATTTGTGACTACGCTGTAATAGGGTTCATCCTTTTAGCTTTATATTCTGTCAAGAATGAAATGTGCCTCATAAAATCATTTACGGACTTGAGTTTATATCTCAGTTCAGCTAGTCATAAAGGTAGTTCCTACCACAACTAGAGCAGGACTATTGGATTCATGGGATGCAGATCATGGTGCAAATGAAAAGTGTGCAGATAGCTAATCATATGAGTAATAAACAGTCGCAGTAATAGTAGTTTGAGGAATCATCTAGCGTTTAATTATACACCATTATCCGAAAGGAAATCGAGGATTTACATCAAGTGGATCATAAATCAAATCCAAGATCCTTTCGGTAATGGATGGTGGATGATACAACCCTACACTGACTAACGTCATATGTTTTACTCCTAGTCACAAATATTTGTCTCTAGAATTTTTCGGGAAGGACGTACCTCAGTAGATTTTAAAATATTTTATTACTTTCGGGTTTATATTGGAAAAAAAGTTGAGAAAATTAAAATGAATAATGATACAATAACCGAATTGGGAACCTGAGAATGCAACCAACTATAGCCACATAACCTTTTTCTCCTTTTCGCTTTTTCTTAAATTGGAAAAACAATCTCTTCCGATGCCATGTTGCGTGTAGGGATTTGATTGGTTTCGCTATCTGTTAGGCAGCGGGTTTCGGTAGCAGCATTCAATTAAAATATAATTTAAAAAATAAATTAGAAGAACAAATAATATCAGGAATTTATTGGGATATTTTTTTGACTTTTTAGAGACGAAATATGAAGATATCATGTTATTTTTCATCGACAAAGTTTCATATGATTTTGTTGTTTTATCAAAAAAATAAAATATGATTGATATTTGTGACTCGATTATTCACCATGGCATTTTAGTAGTAATAGCAAAATTACAAGAGTACTAACCTTGAATGCTCCATTTTTGGGAGGTAGAAGAAGGGACCAAAACCGGCACCTTGGGTGGCTCGGAATTTTGCATGGTTATGGTAAAAATAGAGGCCAAAATCGACGAGACAGCCGGTTGCTGGCTCGCCATCGATGAGAATGTGGGCCTCCGGGAGGTGCCACCCACGAGGGCGAACAAAGAGCTTGGCAGTCTGGTCATTGAGCCTGTAGAGCCTTTTCCTGGCTTGGTCATTGAAACTTATGGTCCCATCCACAGCATCCTTCAAATTTACTTGGCCTTTCATCAGGTTCTCCCAAGATGGTGACAAAGAATCTTCGAAATCGGCCTACAAAAATTAGAAAAAGTAATTATGTGTATTAAATTTGTATCTAAAAACTCGGGCTCTGACAAGAACTCAGCCAAGGTAAAAACAAGTCAACTTGGATGAGTAAAAGAAGTTTTTGATTGACTTACTAGAGCAAAACTAAGAGTAGGGGTACAACTCAGGCCGGGTTGCTGCGTGGGGATGAGGCCAACCTTAGCCCAACCCAAGGTGGCATTACCTCAACCCTAACCTGACCCAACCCCCGAGCCTCCGGTAGAGGAGGGTCTACCCTAGCCCAACCCACCTATAAATCTCGCAACCCTAACACAAATTATTTAACCAAATTTTCTAAATCGGGGCCGGGTTGCGTTCAAATTGGCTAGGCTAAATAAAAAGGAAACATATATACAAAAGACACCATGAACCTAAGATTTTGAAAATAGCGATAAAATAAGAAGGAATCAGGTAGAGATCAACTCGCGTAGAGTTACCAAAAGCCTTAGCCCTAACCCAACCCAAAATTAAATCTGGTTGGTTTTTCCCTATGAAGCACGGGTACGGGTACGGGGTGCGGGTACGACATGACACGGGTACGTGATTTGCCAAAAAAACCGGGTGCGGGTACGTTCAGGTACGCCGAATATAATAATATATTTTAATATTTTATTATATATTTATAAAAATTAAAAAAATAATAATTGTAGAGCAATCAAATAATAATAACATCACCAAAATGAAAAATTCTAATATTACTCTTCATTTCATAAGTGATTAAGTTCCATATTTCATAACATGAGGCATCAATACATCATTCAATAGAAAAAAAAGTCTGTGACCAGTGTGTTGACCAGTGCCTGACAAGATGAATAATTTTTAGAGACCAAATTATGAGATTTTTTTTACCGGACTTTTGGGATTTAATAATGTTTGGACAAAATAGATTTTATGAATTTTTAAATTTTGAAAAATACCCCACCGTTTGGAAGTTAAGAAAGTTAAAATTTTGACCCGACCCTTTTTCTTTGAATTTTGTACTAGAACTGGAGAGTTGACTTTTTTCCCTTTTAGATTTGGGTGTTGAAACTATTTTTAATAAATCCAAAAGGGGGGTATTCCGTTATTTACATGTAAATCTTAAGTAAATGAACAATAAAATAGTAAAGACATGTACTTGTAAATACCGAGTACAGGAAAGTAGAGAGAAGTACAGGAGAGGAAAGAGAAGCAGCAGGAAGAAGCAGGACGTGGGTTTACATGTAAATACCGAGTACAGGAAAGTAGAGAGAAGTACAGGAGAGGAAAGAGAAGCAGCAGGAAGAAGCAGGACGTGTCGGGTACGCGTGGTGCGCACCCGACACGCACCCAACCACCAAAACTGGGTTTTTTTTTTTTTTTTTAAAAAGGGGTACGTACCCGGGGCGTACCCGGACGTACCCGCACCCCATATGTGTCGGGTGCGGATGCGGGAGCCCTGAGAGAGTACCCGTGCTTCCTAGGTTTTTCCCAACCCAACTCAACCCAAGGAAACGCCAACCCAATATGAGTTGAAATCAGGTTGAGCCCCACCTAAGTGACTTACGCAAGTTGATGATCGACTCAAGGAGTTTTTAAACAATGCATCAAACCCCGATGTATGAATTGGTGTTTGAAAACTCATATTTGAAAAAAGAAGAAGGGATAATTACATTTACACCCCCTCTAGTTTCTGACACATCCACTTCCACCCCTATAGTTTAAAAAGTGACAAATACACCCCTGTAGTTTCAATTTGTTTAAGGTTTGCCCCCTTAGCTGAAGGTTCGTCCATAGATTGAAGGGTTAGGATGATCCGATGGAGCTGATTTTTTGGGCACACCCTATCTATGTCAGGACCCATCAAATGAACGCTTTGGATCATCGAAATAATGTGGGCACGTACCTGAATCCAAAGCGTTTGGTAGTGTTTGGATTCGGGTATGGGCCCACATTTTTTGGATGATCCAAAGCGTTCATTTGATGGGTCCTGACATAGATAGGGTGTGCCCAAAAAATCAGCTCCATCGGATCATCCTAACCCTTCAATCTATGGACGAACCTTCAGCTGAGGGGGCAAACCTTAAACAAATTGAAACTACAGGGGGGTATTTGTCACTTTTTAAACTATATGGGTGTAAGTGGATGTGTCAGAAACTAGAGGGGGTGTAAATGTAATTATAAGTACTTGATGAGGTAAGCTTTATATCGATGTGAATTCAAGAAGTTTCTTATTGGCTCTGCCAAGTCCAAACAGAGTCGACTCGGGGAGCTTCGAAAGAGTGATATAAACCTTTCGATCAGAGTGGGGAAAATGGCAATCATCTGCAGTTGTGTTTGTAGGTCTGATCAACAGACCCGATCACATCTACGTGCTGTTTTCCACTTAAAACCTCCTACTAAGAGCGAAATTTACCCCTTTAACATACAAAAATCAGACTTAAAATACACATGGAAACATGGAGATTTTAAATGGCGTAAGCCCTTATAAGCCAGTATTAATAAAAAAAGTACGAGGATTATCCAAACCGTCCATTTGATCGGCCAGAAACTGCCCAAAAAAATCATGTGTTTGGAACATCCTATGGAAATGATTTTCTGGGCATGGCCTATTTATGTTGTGGCCGATCAAATGGACTGTTTGGATAATCCTATGGTGCAGGTCCTACAGTACTTTTTGAAAAAATACTGGACTATACGGGCGTACACCATATCAAAAACCCTAGAAAAATGTTACAACAAAAAGTTGATAAAACTTCTCACCATGAAAACTTTGGCTCCAGAATTAAGTGCATTGATGATCATCTTCCGCTCCACCGGACCCGTAATCTCCACCTTCCGATCAGCCACTGCCGGTGGGACCGACCCACAAACCCATTCCCCTTCCCTCACAAATTTCATCGCCGGATCGAAACCCGGTAACATCCCACCATTATACTTCCTCTGAGCCTCACGCCTGCATTCCAACGCCAGCCTAATCCGATTCCGGAATTCACGTTGTAATCCGGCAACGAATTCCAAGGCATCTCTAGTTAAAATCTTAGCAAAATCATCATCAAATCTTCCTCTAATCTCAACTCCTTGAGGAACATCATAGACACCCATGTTCTTCGCCATTGTTGCAGAGTAAAGAAGTAACAATTCTATATGATTTTTCTTCTTCTTTTCCTCTTTCTTTTATAGTAGAGAAGTTATGAAAATGTTATGAAGGGAAGGCAAGTGGATATGCATGGAGAGTGTCACGGTTAGGCCTATAGTTAGAATATGGGTGGCGTTATGTGAGTCAGACGGTGGGATCTGACGCACGTCCTCGGGAAAAGGAAAGCTTAGCCGTTTGATTTTTGTGCCACCTCGAGATGTGAATTGTTTGGATATGGTGGGTTGTTGACACGTGGCATTATGGTTGTTATTGATCCTATTGGTCTACAGTAGAAATTATCGAACGGGTTGGATGGAAAATATCTGTTGATCTGAGCATAACCCACATGAGGTCAAAAGCATCTGGGCCTTTTATTTGGTGGGGCCCATTTGTGAAAATCATGCTTATCTGAGCATAACCCACATGAAGATCAACAGTATAGATTTTCTTGGTGGAATCCTAAACGAAGCTTGATCGATCAAGGTGGGTCAGTCATGCAGTTGCTGGTTGAATCATGCGGGCTTTGTGGGGCGCATAAAGCCAAACAGCCGCTGTCTTATTAGCATTTGTATAGCCTAGTCGGTACTCTTTTTTTTATTTTTTATGTTGTGGCACAACTTATAGTGGGACCCACCAAATGTTAACTTTGTCAAAGGGAAGTGATATATTCGCCTCCTTTTCTTCCTTAGGACAGTCTCATCTGGAGTATTTATGACTACTCTTTTACACTACAAGGATTGTCCCAAGGAAGAAAAAGGAGTGAATATGCCATTTTCCCTCTATCCAACCACAATTACAATGCGGAGTTTTTCACTTGCATTGCCCACTCGATTGGATGCTTATCATGCTTTACAAGGTGGGACCATCAAATGAAGGATACATTTTGGGCCCACGTGTCAGGTGGATGTGATCAGGCTCTTTGATCTGACCAACATGATACCATCTTTGATCGGATTAAGCACCTTAATCTTACAGATGGGATGCCCGTTCGGCATGGGACCAAAGGTAGGACTATTTGAGTCACCTCATGATAGTCCAACAAATCACATACATGTCTCATGTGGGAACTATTGTTGATCTGGATTGTCCCATAGTGGAGCCTAATAATATTCAATACTATACATAATGCGAAAACTTAGGTGGCCCGAGGTTATTTAAAAGCTTATAAATGTAAATTTCCCTTCAGATACTAAATACCTTACAGATATGGGATTTGCGTGGAGAACAGCCATTTTGCATGAGAGAACAGCCACCTGAGATGAATTAAACGAATAAGACAAAATCTGCTGAAAAGTGAGACTCTGGCTGTTCTCTCATGCAAAAGTCAGCCGCGAAAACGGCTTTCAGCAAAATTGTCTAGCAAATCCAAATTCTTATTAACTAGCAAATCCCACATAAAAATGTGCAACGTTTCCTCAGAGGACGATTAGAGAAGGGAAGAATAATATTCAGAAAAAATTAGAGAAGGGAAGAATGGTGTTAGGCAAACTCAACCTGCTCTGCCCGTTTCTTGAAATCCCAACTGAGCGGCAAAAGAAGCTGAAATCTCGAAGCAAAAAGGAATCACTTGGGGCAACTCGAATAAGCCCGTTATTCACAGGTTTGTAACAATGCAACCACATCAAGGCCGTTGCTGCTGGGGAGGAAGATCAATATATTGCTTGTGTAGCTTACCCTCCAGACCTTTTAAAGTTGCTGCCAAAATTGGGGACCTAAGCCATTTACTAATCTCCATGGGCCTTCTTCACACCTAATACTAGAGAGAAGACCCTCTCCATCTCTATAACAGGATCACCAACAACTTCAGACTTCACCCTCCATGCAATGTGCTCATCTGGCCTAACTAAGATGGCGCCTCTGTTTGTTATCCTACACATTTCCCACCATGAAGACGATGGCAAACGTTTCTTAATTTCCTCAACGTCTATATAATTCCTCCACGGATTTAAGGCTGCTTTGCTTCCAACCATTTGCTCACCAAAGGAACCCTGAGGCCACAAGATGCATACCTTAAGAGAAACCTTGAATCCCTCAGCCACCTTGAAAACAGCACATGCAAGATCATACGACTCTTTTATGGGCGCTATGATGAGAAGGAATTCAAGTTTATCTCCACATATCAGATCCAATGTAGACAATGTCTGCCACATGAGAGTTTACACAAAGTTAACGAAAAAGGAATGCAGGTGGTAGTTTAATAATCAAATATAGAAATGAACAAACCTCACTTGATGATGCTTTTAACACCCTTAGATCTATGTGTGGCAACCGCGACCCTGGTTCAGAGGAGGGTACATAGTCCCTCCTCCGACCACTAGATGCTTCAATTTTATCCCGAGCTTTATCACTGATGTCCGGGACAAGGGCTCCTTCAAGGTACCTAGTATATCCATAGCATCAAAGTTTAACTAGCATAAAAAAATGCATCATACTAGAAGAATGTCGGATCTAGTTGAAACCATGTTACATGGATTCTTCTAAATGGGCAAAGTATCCGTATTGGTCTCAAGTCCAATATTTCAGGAGTCACGGAGACACTTCTAGATCTCTTTTATCATTTTTTTTTAATACTACTAGCAGTAGCACAACTTAACAATTACAACATGTTTTGAGTTTCTTCAGTGGAAATAAAAATTATACCTACTTAGGCCTGTTTGTTTGAGATTGTGACAACTGATTGTGAGCCCAAAACCTATTATGGGACTCAAAATTACTTTTAAATTTGAGTCCAATAATAGGTTTGGGGCTCACAATCGGTTGTCACAATCTCAAACGAACAGGGCCTTAACCTTTTAAATTTTTTAATATAGTACTAGTTATAACCATATTATGTAAAAAATTAATATTTGATAATTGATTAAAATATTTTGACGAATCCACGAATCGTTCTTTTTTTAGATTTGCCGAATCCGACACTTGATACCCGTGTCAGATTCCGACACTCATACCCATAATGATGCAACATAGAGTTGAAATGTTAAGGTACAAGATCATATGAACCTGAAACCCAAATCCTCAGCAGGGAATTGAAGTTGAAGGCTTTTCCCTTCATCAAAGATACTCCTTAGTTTAGAAAGCCTCGCAGATCCAAGTGGGTTGTTTTCATTCAACAGTGGTTGCGAGAGTTGAGCACGACCCATAGCAAAAATACCTTCCAAGACTGCCTTCTGTAGTCCAGAGGGTAGAATCGAACCAACTCCACTGTTAATTACTCGATATACTGCCAAACCAGAATGAGAAGAGCAGGACCTATATGATATTTGGATAGAATAAAAGAGGTTGAACAGTGTCGAGGTGAAGCACAGAAGGATTTAGCAACTATGAAAATGTACATTTTTATTAATACATAAAGTTACATATGGTGCTAGATTACCTGAATTTGCAACAGCTGGGTCAAGTCCAAGAGCGGCAGGGACTGACATGGCTGCCTTGAAGTTTTCAACGCTTAGTTTTGTATTGAAAGTGGCAATCTGAAAAGTCATAAAGGTCAAGATCCTTCACACCAGCACAAAATAGGTATAAGGAAATGAGGGAAAATAAGGTATACCGGCTTACGCTCCATTTCATAAGTTTGAAGAATAGAAGGTGAAGCGATATTGTTTAATAGAAAAGCTATTTTCCAGGCTAGGTTATGAGCATCTTGGATGCCGGTATTCATTCCTGCAGATAGGCATCACTTCTCGGTCAAGCAGTTGGGATTTGAAATTACACATCTTGGAGCCGATGACAACTACATGACAGGTTTTTAGATGATTAATTGCAAGGAAAGGAAAATTGTGTGGAAATTTTATGCGTGCCCATTTACGCTAATAACTTCACATAAAACTGTGATTCCATTTTGCAGTCAGGATGCCGCTTTAATCAATTAAGAAACAAAACAAGGGAAAAGAACCAAAAATAATAAATCTTAGAATCCAATATGGGCATCCAAAGTGTCATCTATGATACTCGGATACTTCTAGAGGCCAAACGTATCATGTCCAAAATGACACAATACTTGGATACATCACGGATACTTATCTTGGTCAAATAATTGTCTTGTTTTAAACATATACCTCTTTATTCGAATTAAATAATGCATTATTTGCTTGTTAGTGTCTTATAGTTGCAATTATAACTTTGAGTATGTGAGTCTAACAAATCCTATTTTAAATGATTACTAATTATACCGTTGCATTGCAGAGAGATTTGTGATGGGAAGGGAGGGAGGATAAAAGCCAACTGAAGCATCTCATGGGATGGAAGGTGTAAAATTGAAGCCTCAAGGAGGGATCAAAATTGGTCATATCAAGATAAGGAATGTATCCCTCATGGGAAAATGGCTTTGGCGGTACAGAGAAGAGGAGGCACTGTGGCATAACGCTACAAATACGGGCAGCGTGGGGGCGCTAGGACTGTAGGGATCCATGTGTAGGCAAAGGCTCTGGTGCATTAAAATCTATTTGCATCTCCAGATGTTATTTTACGCCTTGTGTAAGACTGTCGGTGGGCAGAGGGGAGAGCACTCAGTTCTAGATTATGGTTAGGGGAATCCTAGTTAAGCCAGGCTTTCCCCAACCTTCATCAGCTAGCGTATGACAGAGGGGCAAGAGTTTGTGATTATATAGAGAGGTTTTCTCTCCCTCCTCAAGATCCAGTATTGCGCTCTGCATTTTGTCAGGATCGCAGGATCTGGTCCCCTAACATTTCAGGTACGTTTTCAATTTGCTCTTTTTTTTCGCAGGTTGGTGTGCGGCGATAGCTTGGTGACCAAGTTCTCTATCATACGGCGATCATTGGCCCCTACTCGTGTGGCGGCGCTCGCTTGGACGGTAACAAAGAATTTATTGCGTACCCTCAGAAGTTTTTTCAGGAAAATAAACTTGATCTAATTACTCCTGGGAGTCATTTAAATATAAACGTAAACCAAGGGAGTTGCTATTATAGAAACTAATAGTCGTAGATAAAACCAAACTTGTGGCTATCAAGTTTACATGAATATTATCATTAACAAAAAAAATTGTCTGTCTGGCTATTAAAGTAGATCTAATTACTCTTGGGAGTCATTTAAATATAAATGTAAACCAAGGGATTTGCTATTATAGAAACTAATAGTTGTAGATAAAACCAAACTTGTTGATATCAAGTTTTCATGAATATTATCATTAACAAAAAATTGTTTATCTGACTATTAAATTAGATCAAATTGATTGTCATGGAACTCTTACTTGAGCACAAGAGATGATTCCTTGGTGCATTGGTAAGGTCTTCTCAATGTTTTCTCTTGAATGTGGAATTTTAGAGTTCTAGACAGAGTTTGAAATCAGAATCAAACTTTAGCACAAAGATGGTGAAGTGCTTATATGGGTAGGCAGTATTCAACTAATAACCGGTTTCAAGAGTAAGAATAAGCCACAATTCTCATCAATTACCATTAAGGTGTGCGTCCATAAATCACTTGATTATCTTCTTGACTCCAAGAGATTTCTTAAATCACTATAGAGTATAGATTGCCACAGATAGAGAATATGTGTAAGTTTTTCTGCCTATGAATGAAAGTCTACCTTGATTATATTTTCTTGAATCCAGTTGAAATTTAAAGAACTGTTGTAAAGAATTCAAATTTGAGAACTAATATTTGTTTGGCAATACCAGCTTCCAAAATATATCTATCAGTACAGGGATCATTAACAAAAATCAAACTTTATAACTGACCCTTTTTTTTGTCAAGTTGTAAGGCAGTTTTCTATCTTCCCGAATTCCTCACTAAAAATCAATCTTCACTAAAGGCAGCATTAAAAATTCAATTTTGGGGTATGAATCCAGGTTTACTTCATTTTTGAATGAGGTGAAACCAATTCAATTCTTCAGACAAATAAAACTTGCTAAAGATTAAAGACACCAGATTTTGATCACTTACCAAAACCACCAGCCGGAGGGAAACGGTGAGCGGAATCACCAGCAAGAATTACTCGATTATTACAAGAAACAAACTTTTCAGCAACTTCTGCATGCATCACCCAGGGTTTTACATCTATGACATTTACATCCTCAAGTTTTTTTCCAACCAACTTGAAGATTAATTCCTCGCATACCTAGAACAGGTTGTATACTTTCCATAGTTACAACAATGAAGAGGTCACTAGATGCATGCAAAATTGAAAAAATGTTGAGTTCTAAATTATGTGTAACATACACTCACGTGAACATGGAAGAAAAAACCTCAATGTAAATGCTAAAGCATCATACTATATATTAGATGTGAAGTAAGAAAAGTTTATAAACATGCCCATAAATCAAAAGGAAAATATGAGAGGAGTTCGATCGCAGCCTACCTACCAAAAAAAATGAGAGGAGTAGGGCCCAAGGAAAACAAATTGATGAGAGGCTGACAGCATCATGTGACATCAATAGTGGGTCCTAGAGGTCTTTATTCATCACAAAAATTGGTATGTGGATCCTTATAATATACGATGATTTTTATTTTTGTGCATTAATTTAAGTGGGTTGGGACAGGCCTTATCAAAGGAAAACATGATGAGAATTGATAGTTGGTACATTAAGATATTTGTTAAACTTTCCAATGCAAGATCTCGTCTAGATTATTTAAAACAGGGTTAGACTTTAGGAAACTTTAGAGTGTAAATTAAGAGATAGTTTGGTAGTTTGAAAAGTTTCCAACTGGAGAAAAGTAGCAGTTATGTTTTTAGGCAGTAATAACTAATTTATTTTCAAATTTTGATTTATTTTTAAAGAGTTATAAATTTTCTTTGAAAACCTTGAGCTTTTTTCTCTGGTCTAGATTTATCAATTCTCAAACTTAAGCTCAATATTTTTTTCTCTATTGTTAAATTCTGCACAATCCAATTGGTGTGTTAGTGTGGTTGTTCTCTGGCAAGGGTTTTTTTTTTATGGATTCCTAGTAGTTTAATTACATAAAAATGGATAAAGACTAGGCCATATACGGAATATATGGCATTGGGCGGAATTTGGTCTGGTTGTTAATATGGATACAAGCATAGAATGATAGATAGAGTTATGTGACGGTCTTTTATCCGTGGAAAACATCAAAAATTTATAATCATGGAAAATCCCTCTACTGCAATTTGAAACATCAAGAATGTTTTATAAACCAAGTATTAAGAATGTGATATAGAAAATCTTTACTTCCAATGAACTAAAGTTGAAAGGGCCGAGAAACTCCATTTTTTTATTGATAAAGAAAAAGTGCACATGGCTAGTACAATCCTAGCTGTTGTATGAAAAGGTAACAAGTCCAAGTGCTACATTTTAATTATTTGTTTCCATTGGTAATAAATTTCATATATTACAACTCAAAAGTAATCGTGCAACAATGAAAGAAGAATACTACTTCACATGCAAAAAATGTCGAGGTGCTTTATATATATAGATAACTTATCTGGTCCGTGGGGCCCACATTGCTTGGGTGATCCAAACCATTCATTTGTTGGGCCCTGTAGTAGATAGGGTGCTCCCATAAAATCTTCTCCATAGGATGATCCTAACCCTCTGATTTATGGAGTTTTAAAACTGACAGCACAGTATAGATACCTTCACGGATCAGAGGGTTAGGATCATCCTATTGAGAAGATTTTTTGGGCACACTACCTATGCCAGGACTAAACAAATGAATGGTTTGGATCGCCCAAACAATGTGGGCCCCACTCTATTTCTGGTCGATGGAGAAGATGAGTTATCTGGTCGGTCAACCAGAAATACTGTGTGTGTGGAATGACTTATGGTTCTAAAGTACCTTTGAACTATAGTCTTCAATCTTTTGCTGAGGAGGATAGAATGGTATCTGCAGCAGAAAAAAAAAAGGAGAAAACATCACAATCTTTCTTCATGAAGGTTACGGATAATGAATCACAGCTTGGAATTCAAACGACACATATGAAGTCAAATGCATATCATATCATTTTCAGATCATTCCTTGAAGAGAAAAAATATCAAGGAGAGTCTACTCCCAATCTGAGGATTGAGCTACCTGCAGTACAAATTCCCCTTGGTTGAGATCATGCGCAACAAGAACCCCTATAGCTTCTGGATTAAAAATAAAGAATAGCATTCCGGGTCTCTGACAAAGTAGGTATTCTCCAAGATCTTTGCTCGAGAAATGGACACTGACAAGTTTTTGCAAGTCCCTTTCTCCTTTCATATCTATGTCAATCAGTTTTCTCACTGTACTTCCAGCACCATCGGAGCCAACTAGAATACGGCATTGGATACTTCTTTTCATCACTTTCCCTTCCTTAAAAAAGGCAGCATCTACGATGATACCATCGGTAGTAGGGTTAATGGATATGCATTCATGCCCCATCAAAATCTTACTTTCCTCCATGGTACTGTGGTTTGGAACTTGTGACCCATCACAGTTATAAACATGAACATTAAGATTCTCTAGCTGCTTAAGTAGCAATCTAATCAGTTTGTACTGTGAGAAGTGTGCAACAGAAACAGGGCTGACTACTCGCTCGAAATCTGGAAAGAAAATGAAGGGAGTAAATCTCTTGACCGTTTTGTCTATAACAACCATAGTTTTACATTTCGGCGTCGGTTTGGACGAACACCAAAAGTACATGGAATCGGTTTCGTACAAGATTTCACCAAAATTTTACAAAATTCTACCAAAATTTGTAAATTTTCCACCAAAATCAATGAAATTTCAATGGAAATTTCGGTGGAAAATTTTTAAAACCCAAAATTCGGCCGAAATTTCGGTTTCAGTTGTGGCCAAAAGCGACATTTAAATCCTTGTTAACAACCATTGGAGATCAGACTTAATGAGAGCTTCCTTGTTTATATTAGAATAAGCTAAAACCATACCTTGAGGTTGCATGTGATCTACTGACCCAAGAATGGAACCCGAGAGAGAAGTACAGTATATAAACTTCCTCCACAAATCCACTGGTGGCTGCAACCTTTGGATCTCCTCTGCAAGACCATCCATTTTGCGAAATATCTGCAAGGGTCTTTAGAATTAAACAGAATTTAACATAGGTATCATTATTTTTTCCAGAAAGTTTTCTGGAAGACTTTGATGGGTTAGTTTAAGGCCCATAATTACATATTTTTAAACATATATTCCACAGGGCAAACACAAATTCAGAAACATTTCCGTCCAACAGTAGAAAGCACAATTGCAGCTCATCTTTTGAACACAAACGAATTAGTAAATTGGAATATCTTTCCTTATTTAAAGTTTAATCAAATTAAATTTAAATACAAAAGGAGAAGAACAACCTCCATAGTTCGGTTGTTAATGAAGTGTGCTTGTGGATGTTGAGAGAAAGCCCTACTTTTCTCCAAAACAGCACACTTGACCCCTACAAAATAATGACATACAGATAATATATCTAGTGTTACTACTATCTTCAGGGAAAAAAGGTGAAAAAATAATAATCTAAATGAAAGGAAGCATCAATGAAGCAATAAATAGTGACAAATTTCTATGTGCAGATGTTCAGGGTTCATAACCGATAAATTACATTTATGATCTACAGTAGTAGTTTAGTATTATAGACCAGAAAAACTAACCAAAAGATCACACGTGGGCAATTACAACAATTGAGCAGCTGAATTTTCTGATTTGACCTTCTTGACCCTAACTGATCTAAGCAAAGTGGTTGTTTGCCATAAATCAATTTGCTATTTGATCCAAACCTGGTTTTGACTTTTTCCTGATTTTTCGCCACTTCTCACCTTCATCTCCATTGTGCCCTCTCAAATCTCTCACCACTTCAAAGCATTATTTATCATGATAAAAAAACCCTGGCAGCCAGACATGGCCTAAACTCCTTTTCATATCAAGCACGTTGCCTCTCCTTTTAAACCATTTGATCTTGCAGGGGCAAGGATGCTTCAGTGATTCTCTTCCTTGATTTTCAATCTATCGATCATCCATTGTGCCAAAATATTGTCACTAGAGCCGCCATTGATAATCAGGTTGCAAATTTTTTCTGTCGAAGTACATCTTTTTCGGAAGATGTTGGATCACAACCATGTTTAGTCATCAGTCACGTTGGGAAGAGAGTAAGGTTATACATATCATCAAGTTACCTCCCCAGTCCCTATTATATCCAGCTCAAAGCCACTTTCATCTCCATCCTCGAACTCGGGATTTTCTTTATCATCTCCATCTAGCACTTCATCATTTTGATTTCAATCTCGGCTAAATGAATATAGCTTGCTCCTAACATTCGTTGAAACAATTCCCATATTGATTACAGCGGTAGCCGATTGATTTGTGTGAATTGAACCAACTCCAGTAACCTTTGATGATCCAACCCTGATTTAGGGTTTAGTTGAAAGCCACAAAATTTTGTTCTTCCAATTCAATGTTGATAAACGATGTATTCGCCAAAACCACTACCAAGAATAGTTACTGACACTAAAGCACAAGATGGAAGTGATTGACTTAAACTCTCTAGTTTCATGAGAAATGTTGACAATATCAAACTGTCATTTAATGCATAATTTGGGAAACATCAATGCTGCAACCCTTTTGCAATATTTGTATGATAATTCCAATTTCCAATTTCAATCATCCAAGGTTTTTATCCTCCTCCACTTGGAATTTAATTTTTTTAAAATAAATACATTTAAATTTTTTTTGTTAGAACCACTTCTACCAAGATGTTAATTAATTTGACATGAGCATAAAAAAGGAGAGACATAAAAATTTCTAATTATAATAGAACCCAAATGGGGAAAATGTTAAATATTTATAAGAAGACGAACAACTAGTTAGTACCACTTGTAACCAGATGATAATTAATCTAAAATGAGCATTAAAAATGAGAGGGACTATCAAAATTTCAAATTACAAGAGAACCCAAATGGGGAAAATGTTAAATATTTATAAGAAGACGAACAACTAGTTGGTACCACTTGTACCCAGATGATAATTAATCTAAAATGAGCATAAAAAAGGAGAGGGACTATCAAAATTTCTAATTATAATAGAACCCAAAAGGGGGAAATGTTAAATAGTACCTAATCTGGTGAGAAGTATAGAGAGAACTAGACCTACGGGACCTGCTCCCACGATCAAAACTGGCAGAATTTCATCATACTTTTTCTTGGTTTGAACTTCTGAAAAGGTCCTCCTTGATATATTCTCAAATGGGTTGGTCTTGGTTCTTGTCCGTAAGAACCCCTTCAAACCCCTTAGAAATCTAAAGAGTCCCATGGCACATAAAAGCTTAGAGAATGGACATTGAGGGTATATTTCCAGAGAGTACTGCTCTATTATAAGGAAGAAGAAACCCTTGGGAGAGGCTAGGCCCTGTTTGGATTACAAGAAAAACATTTCTTGTGGAAATATTTTTTTCCTCAGTTTCCTTATTTTGGGTAGTAAATGATGTGGTTATGGACTTATGGGCTTATGGCCTTCTAGAGGGATGTTATTATAAAATATGGGATCTGCTAGGGACATTCGTAGAAACGCATTTTGCGGCTGGCTGTTTCGTGAGAGAGCACCTCAAGGCTCAAGCTTCGATTTTCAGCTGATTTTGTCCTATTTGTTTAATTCATTTGAGGTACCGCTTCTCTCATGCAACAGCCAGCCACGAGATGGCTCTATGCAAAAGTCCCTAGCAGAACCCATATAATGTAGGTCTATCAAGATTAGGGCTGGCAATTAAACCCGCGGAAGAGGGGATCCGCCCCGCCACGGGAGGGGATCCCCGATTCAAGCGGGGACGGGATGAGGAGGGTGATTGAAAAAAAATTCCCCGAAGTGGGGATGGGGATTGCTCCGGTCCGCCCCTGCGCCGTTATCCCAATACAAAATTGAATTTTCCACTAATAAATTTGGATTTGCGGCTTTTAATTTGGGTAGCCGCACTTACCATTGAACAAATTTTCTTTGGTATTCTTAAATTTTCCTTAATATCTTTTGAGAATTGATAGATGCAAGGGAGCCCTTGCATAAAGAGCCAAAAAAGGGCTCTTGATTGGATCCCCGTCATCAAATGTAACTGATTTTACTTTTTCAACCGATTTAAAAATGTAACTGAAAGTGACGTGGATCCGATGAAAAGCTCTTTTGCGGCTCTTTATGCAAGGGCTCCCTTGTATCTATCGTTGCTCATATCTTTTTCAAATGCTTTTTTAGTAGAATTTTTCAATTAAATAATCCATCAAACACGCTGTAGTGTGCGGGGCGGGGATGCGGAATAGATATTTCCCCGGGGCGGGGACGGGGATTCCCCACCATCCCGGAAGCGGGGACGGGGAATTTCCCGAGGCGGGGATAGGGAATGCAACATCCCGCCCCGCCCCGTTGCCACCCCTAATCAAGATAAATATTGAACCTCGGACCTCAAGGTTGCAGAACAAAGCTTTAACCAATTAAGCCTTGGCGCCCTGATTACACCTAGTAATTCAGTCTTGGTTTTTGCATTGTAAAATTTAACACTGCCCATGTGTTGTTGAAAATGTGCACAAGTTATCATGGGAAGTGATATATGCACTTCATTATAAGGTAGTGTGAATATCATTTATATTGCCTCATCGAAAAAAAAAAGAATATTATTTATATTTTGATAATAAAAAATGGAAATGATATCAGCACAACCATGGTTTAATAATTGCACAAACTCAGCTTGTCTTTTCTTTTTAATTGGCTTGTGAGAGCTTTTTAGGAACTCTAATAACCTTTAACAGCTCTTTAAAAAATAAAATACAAGAAGGATTAGTGCAAATATCAAAACAAGGTTGTGCTGATATCATTTCCCTAAAGAAATACTATCTAAATATATAGTTTATTTTATGCAACTTCCTGTCAAACCCATGGCATTTTGTGGACACACCCCTACCACTAACCCACCCACTCACAAACACACTTAATCTCAACTTTGATAGGGCCTCCTTTGGCAACCTTGCTCTGGAGGGAATGGGGGCTGTGATAACATACCATACTGGTGATGTAGTGCTCTTCTATTTTGGACCGATCGACAGATTATAACGAAGCAGATGCTTGGGTGCTATTGACGGGCTTTCAACTCTTCTCCGCTACCCACAACTTCTTTCCTCTTTGTTATCGATGAAATTAGGGCCCATTTTGATTTGAATTTGAGTTTTGGATACAAAATACATCTGAACATTTTTTAAGAGAGAGGGAGGGTTGAGGAGCAGCGATTTTCAAATAATGTCTTGCAGAACAGATTTGAAAATTGGAATTTTTTACACTGTTATAGCTGATTTGGAAATTTTTAGGATCTGATCCAGTTCAAAATGTCAACTAAATCCAAATCTAAATCTTGTGGGTATCCAAACGTGGCCTTAGGGGATTTCTGATTATATGTCCTCAACCCTAGTATTTTTCCCACACCATTACGGTGCTAATGTTTTTGTGGACACATTTACTAAAGAAGGTGTCTCCAAACTTGTGCTGTACGTGGGAAAATCTTTATCCCCTCCTCCATCTGTGTATTTCTTTTTTAGCTCACATAACCTTTTGAAAAAAGTTATATTGCATTGGATGGTGCATTCTATGGATGTAAGATGGTATTTTGGATGAATGGTCGTGATCTAAAACATGAATGGCATAAACAATCTTAAGATGTGTGGTTGTTAGATAAGGTTTTCGAATAGGGCATGTTTTGTATAGTTTTTTGGCTTGTTGGATCTAGAGTCTTGGCCAGTGTTGCTTATAAGGAGTAGCTTTTGTGAGTACGTTTTTGGAATGGTTGTGAGTTCGACTTCTTGGAATCATTTTCTAATGCCAGGCTAGTAATTAAGATCAAATTTGCGTGCCTCACATTTTTGTTACGGGGTGCAGGAGATGATGTCTACTTATTTATTTATGGTTGCTTTTTATGTAGGCTTTGGTTTCTTTTATTTCTAGTATTGTCTAACTCTTTAGTCAAGTAGGACATTGTTGAAAACGGAAGGGAGAAATCATTGGTGAAGTGAACTTTCTTCTTGAGGAATGAATAATATATTTAGTAGGACTGAAGCTCATGTCTGAAGGATTGTGGGTCGAAGTGGCTGATGTAATATTTAAATTCTATGGTTTTGGGAGATATTCTTGATTACCTTATGTTTTGGAGGCAGGCCAGTACAAGCAAAGTGAGAAGCAAGTTTTAATATATGGTTAGTACTCGAGAAACATGAATAGCTAGATGTATAGAAGTTCATTGGCATTTTAAAACTCCAATGAATGCGAAGCGTTTGGCAACAAAATAGAGCCTTAGTTGCATGTGGGATCCAAACAGAGTGTTGGATGGCAAGAATTTTGTGGAGAAGTTCAGAAAGGAAAAATGTTTCTAAAATTTCCTAACTTTTTAACACAGGAAAATTATAATTGGAACCAACACTAGTCAAAATTTATTTATAGGTACTTACAATTTATGATAATATCCATTGAAATTAGCCATAATCATAACATTTCCCTCTAAATCGTGAAAAGAAAAAAAAAATCCCAAGAAATTTTTTCCATTATAAATGTTTTTCTTGGAATCCAAACAGAGGTTAGAAAGGGTTTTCCTTTTCACCAGTCTCCAACACTTTCCTGAAGCCCTTGCTGGAATCAGGAAACGGACCTGAGATAATATTCCGATTCCTATTCTAATTCTCCCCTGAGGGGAATGAAAAAAATAAAAAATAAAAATTTAATTCAAAAAAATTCTACTAAAAAATTCCATTCCAACCAGAACAGAATCAGGATACCACCTGTTCGAGTGGGAAACAGATTCCAACATCTTCCCGCTTTTAATTCAACCCTGGTCTCAATTTCATTCCCTCGATTACGTTCTTCTTCTTTTTTTTTTTGTAACCAATAGCAAGAATGTGACAGAATCGGAATCAGATACCGACTCCAATTATACGGTGCACACACATGCGCACCTACATAGACACGTGCATTCATCCAGCCCTATGTTAAGTTTTTGAAAGAACGGAAAAGACAAAAAAGAAGTCTCTCTAATATTAGTAGAGATGTCCATCTCGAAGAAGTCCTCCAGAGAAGTCTAGAAACCACTCCCAAGAAATTCCCCATCCCAATATCCACATGTTCCAGAAAAATCCATCCCCTTTAAATACCATACAGAGCACCAAGATTTCTATCATCTTTTAGCTGCTTGTTTTTCTTTCTTTACAAAGAAACAAACCCATTTGAAAGCCATCTAATTCTTGCATTATTTGAAGCAAAATGTCTTCATCAATCTCAAATCTTAGCTTTTCCCTTCCTCTCTTATCTAAAAGAAGTCCCACCCAGAAGCCTTTCAGATTTCCACCTCTGCTAAAACCTATTGGTAGGAATTATTACACTAGTATCAAAGCCATGGGAGCTGGAGGAACAGAAAGCTTGGATCACTTTCAAAAAGCCAACAGGCAGCAACCACAGCCCAAGAAAAGGGTAGCCCCAGTTACCCCACTAGGTAAATAAACTAAGACACTTGTTCTCATATAGGTGAATGATATTTTCACCACTTTCTAGTTTCTACCCCCTTTGTTTCTCCTTCTGTTTTTAAATTCATTTTCAGTGAAAAAGAACAAACTAAAAAGGGTGGAAATATAATAATTTGAGGAAAAGACAAACAAAAGGGTGTGGAAATACCATTTCTCGTGTCAATAGGATCTTATTTTATTTGATTATATACAGAAACTCAGTGTATAATACCCTGTTTGGCTGATCTTTATGGTCCCCACGCAATCAGGGTGCTTATATACTGAGTTTCAGTATATAACAGATAAAATTCAGTGCCCTTATACGCTGAGTTTCAGAATATAAACTAATAAAATAAGATCCTAATGACATGAGAAATAGGAACTTGTTTTTGCAAATGGACAGAGGACTTGTACACTGCTAAAGGCTATATGTAATGAAATTCATTTATGTACAACTCTCATTTTTCTGAAAACCCATTTGAAAGAACAGATGTACTAATAAGGATTGATGAATTCAGGTATTTGGGACCGTTTTCCAACTGCAAGGACAGTCCAGCAAATGATGGATACCATGGAAAGAATAATGGAAGATCCTTTGAGTTACCCTTCTCTGAGTGAAGATAATGGGGTGAGTTACAGAAGGGGGAGGACACCATGGGAGATAAAGGAAGGTGAACAAGAGTTCAAGATGAGATTTGACATGCCAGGCATGACCAAGAAAGATGTGAAGGTCTGGGTTGAGGAAAAAATGCTTGTAGTCAGAGCAGAAAAGATGCCCATGAAAAACCCACAAGGAAAAGAAGAAGAAGAAGAATGGTCTTCAAAGAGCTATGGGAGATATAGCAGTAGAATAGCTTTGCCAGATAACATTGAAATGGAGAAAATTAAAGCAGAAGTGAAAGATGGGGTGTTGTATATAACCATTCCAAAGGGAAAGACTTCAAGCAGGGTTTTGGATATAGATGTGGAGTGAGCTTTTTGGGCCTTTGTTTTTCAGTTTGCTGGCCTGGTTATGGATAGAAATTTCTTCTTTGTTTTCTGAACAGAGATGAGTAAAAGGGTTTTGGAATGTAAGGAGAAAGCAGCATTTTTACATAATAATTCAGAAAATATGGGTTTTTGAATAGTAAACAGATCAATCTTGCTCATTATGGGGCACTGGATCTCATCTTTGATTGATCAAAACTGTCGATTTAATAGGCTTTGCTTTGGATGCCCTATAGACTAGAGCTCAAGTCAGTCATTTTAATTGGGACATTGTATAATGTGGCGATTTTATATGGGGTGTAGCCTTATAGTCCAGTATTTTTCAAAAAATTCCATACGGATGATCGAAACTTTCATTTGTTGGGCCACCTAAATAGGTTGTACCCCTAAGAATCATTTCCACAAGATGATCCTAACCCTCATTTCTATAGAGATTTTCGTAATGGATGGGAGGGTTAGGAAATCATATGGAAAAGGTTTTTCAAATGAATTGCTTGGATCATCCATTGAACTGCGCCATACAGTACGGGCACAACCTATTTACGGTGCCCATCAAAAGAACGGTTTGGATCATCCTATAAAGTGGGTTGTACAGTACTTTTTGAAAAATACTGGTCAACATGGTCACACAGCATATAAAATCTCAAATAATGTGTATATTTTGTTGTTTAACCTGACGGTCAGTATCATATTTTGAGATCTTGGAGGTTCAAATCAAACCCTGTGAGATGGATTGGATGGTCCAGATCAGGCAAAAGTGGAACAAACAATGCTCCTACTAGGCATTCCCTAGTTCTCAAGATATGATTTTGATGATTAACCTCGTTTCTCATAATATAAATGTGAGTAGAGTATGGAATGTAGGCAAAGATTGGAAACAGCGACAACTGTGGTAGTTAGACTTCAGTTCAAAACACACAAATCTTGGAAAGGTGAAGGAACAAAGAAACTTTTACCCTTCCTGATACCATCAGACCCCAAATAGCCTCCCCAGATTTGTTGCATGAGAGTACACCTCAACGTGTAGCATGCCTCTATGAGAGACAGACGTTGCCGTTCAAAGAGTGAGAATAGCACTGGTTCGACTAACTTCATAAACGATGGTTCGATGAGTGGATATAAAGGATCGAGTGGGCAAAACACTAGCGATATATTTAATAACGTTGTCGTTTTTTATTGGGGCGATCGGCCACCTTAATCAACGATGATTCGATTAGTGGATATAACGGTTCGAGTGGGAAAAATGCTGGATATATATATTTAATAATGTTCTCGTTTCTTATTAGGGTGTTCAATTAATCAATGATGGTTTGATCAATAGATAAAACAGTAGGAGTGGGGAAAACAATGGTGGTATATTTAATAACGTTGCCGTTTCTGATTTACCGACTGACTATCTATCTTAATTAACTCGGATCAAGTGGAAGAGACAATGCCGGTATACTTAATAACGTTGCCGTTCCTACTTCTGGATTTCTTTTGGTTGGCAATCACAGATTAGGGAACATCGCTGGTATAACTAATAACGTAGCTGTTCTTAATGGTAGGGTTTCTATTGGAAGGCCAAGACCTGGAAGAAATCGATATGTATTAAAGGCTAGCCGAAAGATACAGTAAGAAATAATAAAATATTCAAAATAGGACTGCAGAGAGGATGATTGAGGTTGGGCTCTGATGGTGTTAGAAAGGGCAAAAGGGTCTCTTTTCCTCCATTATTCCAAGATCAGTGTGTTTTGAACTAAAGTCCAAAACTACTCGCATAGTGTAGTTTGCAATCATTGCCCGCATTCCGTACTTTTCTCTATAAGTGTGGTATCGAGACAGTCGATTGATGGATCTTAGGAGGCCGATCATGATCTGTATTATGAAGGGCTCTTGAATGACACCTGATTTGACCATGAATTCAAAGATCATCTAATTATATGACAGGATTTGCTTGGGACCTCCGCATAAGGCATTTCGCAGTTGGGTTGTTGCATGTGAGGGCACCCACATAGGCTCAGATTTTGTCTCATTCATTTAAATCATCTGAGATGGCTGCTTGAAACCTTACTCTCTTTCCATCCCTCAACCCAAACCTAATCCCCTGCTTGAAACAATCTAACAATGAAGAAATAGACTTCCATGCTCCGGAGCCTCGTCCTCTACGTAATCTACCAACCTCCCACCCCTTATACGACATATTATTTGATCAAGAGTTCAAAGATCATCTAATTATAAGTACATTATTTGATCAAGAGTTAAAGGATCATCTATGGCAGGATTGACATGTGACCGTTATCTAGTTCAATCCTATAAAGATCACCTAATAACGGCTACGATGAAGGATGTGATGGCCAAATGGCCATATGGGGAATTCTATAAGAACAACCCTTTCTCCCCTTTATGGATTTATTCGATTCAATCGTTCATTCCTGTGTCTCTCGCACGATTCTGATCTTCTTATTGTTAGAAGATTGCAGCCCTTCTCCTCCATCTCCAATTCCCTTTTTTTGCATATCACCATCTGTAATCCATCGATCTAGGCATAGAGTAGAAATTAAGAAAAATGAAGAGGCAGGAAATAGTTGCAGTGCCCTGGTGTTTTAAGAACTGGACCGAATTTACCGTTTAAACCAGATTGGAACAAAATTGGTCATAGATAATAAAAACCCAGAAAACATATAGGACCACCGACCACCAGAACCAATTTGAATTGGCTATATGATTGGTATAGACCAGCTGTCTATTGAACAAATTTTATCTCAGGCACCACTTCACTGTCTTTCCTTCCCTTTTCAAAACATAGGTGATTACTTTCCCCTGGAGTGTTAAGCCATAGGTGAAGGTGCATTTCATTTTTCGCATGTGAAATACCTTGAGAATGGAAACACATTGCAAGAAAAGAAGCAAAAGGAGTAAAAGGGAACTATGAACTATACGCCGTTATGAGCTTTGTAGTTTCATTTCGTTTGGAATCTCTATTATAACCTTTTTTATTCTGTCAAAATCATACATAATAAATTGCTACGTAAGAAAGCAGCTGTATAAGGTGGAATTTTTTTTGAAAGGTGTTAATTCAATTACATATAACTTTAAAGTGGTGCAAAGTTCATTATGTCACCTAGATTTGCAGTCGGGATAATGTTCTAAAATAGGACGTCGCTTATGTTCTTCGTGTTGGGCTTAGTTCAGAGCATTATCCAACAGCTTGACTTCTTGAGTGGTGAAATTCCCTAATTTCACAGATAGCTATTCCCTAACTTCATACTCAGAAAGGCAGTTTTCATACAGTAGCTTGACTTCATCAGTGACAAAATTATCTAAATTTCACAGATATCTATTACATGTTTGAGCACCTATCATACTATGAAAGGCAGTTTCATACAGTAGCATGACTTCTTGAGTGACAAAATTCCCTAAATTTCACATATAGGTATTACATGTTTGAGCACCTACTTCATAATTGGAATACCAGTTTTCTGGTTGAGGTGTTGAGCAAATGAGTCCTGGGATATGCTACAATCTGTTAGTGTTTTATATATATATATTATGCTTTCAAGCTCTTCCCGTGTTTTTTTAAGATATTTTTTCTTCATCTTCAATCTGTATTCATATCATTTTGCTGTCTTCCAGTTTAAAGGATATATCATCTTGATGAATATTCTCTTATCAAATCTGAGCTGTTCCAAGTATACATGACCCTTTAATTTAATAATCCACTGGTAGCAGAAGTTTCATGACGGGGTTCCTTACACAGTTGAATCTGTATGCCCTATGAAGGCTTTAATTTATCATGAGTTCCACTTTAGCTTAGATACCAATCTATATTTTCTTGATGCATCTTCGTATTTACAGGAAACTACTTGTATGCATATGCATATGTATATGTGTGTGTGTATAAGGGTTTAGGGTTTAGGGTTTAGTTTGCCCTAGTCTACTAGTGTACATGTAGGAGGGGCATTATCCAGTTTGCCATAGTCTACTAGTGTACATGTATCAATTGTGTGGGGATGAATAAATACATGATTACATCACCCCTTAAGCCTTTAGTTTGCCATAGTCTACTAGTGTACATGTATCATTTGTGTGGCAATTGGAACCAGTTAGCTGGTAAGGCACACTGCAGAAGGGCCATTATCCAGCGATCTCCCTGATTAGATTATGTTTTGTTCAATTTTTTTTTTTTCAATGGACGATCAGAATGATTAATGCTATAATGAACTAAATATGTAAATGTATTTCAGAGCTGAATAAATACATCATTAATGCGAGAGAATTGATACCGGATATTACAGAGAAGGGAATACCAGCAGAGATAATTCAATTCTGGTATTGCATGGTTGAGTATGGCATTATGATTGTCCCTTTCAACAAACTGGAAGTGATTCCAACACTTTTCGCCTTGAAATGGTCTGCGGATTCAAGTGATCGGGAAGCCTGGAGAGCCATCTCAGCATGGAGTTGGAGACATGTCATAGCCATCTACATGTGAAACAATCAATTGGTTATATTATGAGAAATGAATTTAAATAGGTTCAGATAGCAGATTCACAACCAAAAAACTCCCTTTGTCATATTCTATGCTTAGTACATGCAAATGCATACCAAGATTCTCTCATGATTTTATTGGTGAGGTAGCAATCTACTTCTATGTGGTTCATTCTTGAGTAAATTTATGATTATTGGTTGCATGGTGTAATATTTTTCACTACCACAACACATGTTCGATTTAGTGTTTTTTTTTCCTTTTTTGAATCAGTAAGAAAATTTTATTGAAACCAGAAATATATGGTAAGAAAATTTACGGAGGGAGCAGATATTTCCAGACAAACATTGAAGCTCTCGTCACACCCCACTTCCACTTCGCTAACAGGTCAGCCATCATATTGACACTATGGGGGATGAATAAATACGTGATTACATCACTCCTCTTCCACTTTGCAAAAGATGCATGTGTTCAACTAAATAACACCACTTTCTCTTGAGAATGTCATGTGGTAATCTTCTCGCGGGCTACGGTTGATCCAAAACTTTGGTTCTTTGGGAAGATGGCTGCCTTCGATTCCCGGCTGGTGCAACTCTTTGTTTGAGAAAAATTTCATGAAGAAGGTGAAAGGAATCTACCCGGCTGAAATCATGTGAGAGAGTTTGGAAGCTGGATCTGTGCTAGATCTGCACCCTGTAGAATTGTCGGGAGATGAGGGCTCAGGAATTCTTTGGCCATCGTCGGGAGAACTCCCTGGGAAGGAATATAGCCAATGGTACTTGGAGTTGTGGATACATAATAGAAAGCCTCAAAGATGTGTATCTTGACATTATAGCAGCTGGCTACTCAGTTTATGAAGCTCTGCAGTCCTTGGAGATTGACAGAGACTGTTGCAGGAAAAACATGGTTCTCGTAGGTAATGGACGGAGCTTAAATCCATCACCTCGATCCTCGCCAAGAAGCCCTCGGGAGTTTGATCTTGTTTCCGGAAATGAGAGGGAGAAAACAGTTGACCCTAGAGAAAATATTTTAAACGTAGAAGGAACTCAGGAAGGTGGGCAGAGGATCTCGGACTACCATCGACCTCGAATCAAGCCGATGATTGGAAGTGTGTAGCCTGTGGATACTACAACTTCGGCACTCGAAGCAAATATAGAAAATGCGTGCATGCTAGAGAGGGAGGGCTAGCTAGAGAAGACGGGGGTCACTCACTGTGAGGAAAGAGAGAGGTGTTGTCCTCCCCTGATTTGGGAGCTAATGTGAGATTCCCTGAAATCTCCATAGCCAGAAAAGAAGTGGAAGAACGTAAGAAGGAACTGAAAAAATGCCTGGTGGGTTACATGAAAAGTCCTTCATGGGAACTTGAGGAGGTTTGGCAGTGGGCCATTAAAGCTTGCGATATGCCGTGGTTAAGAGGTCTCTCTCGATGAAGGTGGTTGTGTGAAAGCATGGGGGTATGCAGGTGGGGTTTAGGCAATTAGTAATTGGTCGAAGCTCAGGGGAGTGGAAGTCAGTCTCTCAGGTTATGGCCGAGTTTTTGCCAAGTACAGTATTAGGTCTAGGAAAGGTGTGAGACGTTGGAAGGATTTATGGACTGGATGTGCCAAGCTTTCCAGGGTCTCTATTTGTGGTGGGGGTGTGGGTGGGTGCGTGGGTGAGTGTCTGGGTGTGGGTGTGGGTGTGGGTGGGCGTGTGTTCTGCTGGAAGTATGGGCAATAAGCAGCTTCCCACACAGACCTTCATCAGGTGTAGAAATAAAATTATGCAATAAATCTACAAGCAAAAAGAAACAAATGATAGAACAAATATGGAACCTAAGTCACCATAGGACTTTAACAGTACGTACTGTTGAGCATTCCGCATCTGAGTCCGATTCAGCAATGTGAAGAGCCAACATGCGTATCCATTCAAGTTCTTTAGAAATTTCACGATTGCCTTCAACCAAGGAGGATGCTACATATGAGGGATGAAGTGCTACCAATACGCACGAAGCTGTGAAAAGGACAGATCTTCTGACATATGCTTCCACATGATGGGAGATCTGCCTGCATAAAAGTAACAGCCAGCAATGTGAAATTTCTATTAAATTGGATAAAACCATGATTGAAAGTATAGGAATGCTAACTCAAGGGTGCCCTTTCAGAAATGGGACGAAAGGGCGTCCCCATTGGATCCACGTCACCACAGTGCATTTATAATCGCATAAATTAAAAGTTGAAGGATTTTAAATGCACTATGGTGATGTGGATCCAATGGGGGCGCCTTTTCATCTTATTTCTGCAAGGATGCACTTGTGTTTAGCATTCCTCTAGAAAGTATATTCATTTTTAGTACCTAGAGCTTAACATATCGAGAAGGGCAGGAGCCAAAGCCGATGCATAGCCGTGCATTTCATACAAACACCAAGCATATAGATGAGTTTTCCAAGAACAATGAAGTCCCTACCTAGCAAGTCAACACGTGCCTTTTTTTATCATATCCCTGCATGACTGGGAGCATAAATGCAGCCGCATAGACGTGGAAATTATTTTTTGACCAATCAAGATGGTTTTCTTGTATCTTAGTCGATTAAAGGCTCCATCTGCGTGATTTTCCGGACTTGATCTGATTGGGTTTAGAGGAAGTTTTCTCTCATAGCATATTCTTCAATTTTTTGATTGATTCACCAAATTCTCTAGCCATGCGGCGTACTCCATCATTTTCCAGCAAGCATAATACCAGTATCCTTTAACAAATGCAGGGAAATTTTGTCATCAATAATAAACTATTTCAGCCGTGAAATAGAAATTTGAATCAAAATGAACATACAGAAAATAGTTACACAACTGAACATGGACAGCCTCAACAAATGATCATGGATGTGGGACCAAAACAAAAATAATCCCCACAAAATCCCAAAGTTGAGAATCCAGTGAAAACTGGTATGAGATCTTAAAACATCATATACCCAATTCTTCCACGAACTCTTACACTGCTACGATAGACTTCAAAAGGTAACCATATAAATATTAGCAACAATCGCAAGATATTTCAAAGTGGTAAACATCATATCAGCTCAGCTCTACAATTAGCAACAGGTCTGTTCCACATGAAGCAGTCCTCTCCGACCTCCGTGACTGAAGAAAATCTCTAAGACAGAATTGGAATTCCCAAACAGTGATACGGAAAATCTGAGAAAAAGAGGTAAAGGCAACAGTCCTATATGAAATATTCTCAAAACTGCATTGTGCACTAGATTAATTCCACCACCACACCACAACATCAATGAACAGAAATCTTCTCAGGGCTGAGCTTCTCTCTCTACTTTGAGTTTTCCTCCCCTTATCTCTTAGATGGGATCTACTAGGACCTGTTCTTTTTACTTTTACTGCATCATTTACGGCTATATTGAATAGTTGTACGTTAGGAGAAAATGCCAAAATTGATACTTTTCACCTAATATCACAGCACAAATCAACGGGACAGAGAGTGGGCGTGGGTCGTACACCCTATCTCCCACTATATCACTAAAATAGTGAGACTTCTACAAAATTATAGAATATGCCACACATTAAGTGATTAATTGTAAAATCCCACAAAAATACCAATTTATAAGCTAACACAATACATTGAAATATCAAAAGAAACATTATACTTGTACAAAAACTAATAAACTCAGAGACAGTAGTACTACCCTGGTACCTTTCAGCATTTGAACAAACGGAAGTTGGATCAACATCTTCATTAATTCCATTCTGCAGCACAACAGGAACTAGAGCCTGAACAGTTTCTGTTGACGGCCCGTTAATAAAGAACAAATCATAAACATGCTTTCTCGCTAAAATTGGGAAACAAGATAGCCAATTTGAAGCAACATCTGCACAGACGAGACGAATAGGTATGAGCAACCAAAGACGCATGATACAAATATCATTACATAACGAATTTATCCGAGTCAGATTGCAGAAAGAAATGAGGAAAAAGTATGGTAGTTCTAACCATGGATTTAAATTTTGGGGGACATAGCCGAACCTGAAATTTTGACCGAAATTTGGTAAAAAGTCAGAGCAAAGTTCATTGCTGTGCCGAAATTTCGAATTCGGGTGATTTCTTTTCCAGTCCCAATCGAAATCCGAAATTCGGTATTTCGGCCGAAATTTGACACCATGGTTCTAACTTCTAACATTTTCTTAGAAGTTAGAATTTCAATGTTGTCGCTAAAAAAGTGAGTGATACTAAAAAAAGGGTACTTCAAAATAACTGCTTAAAGTTTCAAAAATGTAAACAAACCAAGTCATGGTCTTGAACACTATAAATACTGAAAGCACGCAGTTAGGAAATTTCGCATTGTATTCAAAAACTCGTAAAGTCCAAAAAAGGTACTTCAAAAATAACTGCTTAAAGTTCAATCAATGTAACAAAATCAAGTCATGGTATTTTATGACATGTCACACGTATGTCCAGGCATGGAACAATTGAGCTATGGTGTGAATAGAAAATGCAGTAGAAAACAGCCAACTCTGATATTTTGCAAGTTTTCTTACATTTAATCATGGTTTTAAATAGCCTCCATTTCTAGGGAAAAAACAGTGGGTGTAAGGGAAATGATTTATTCACGCCCTTTTTACTTGGGGGACAGCTAAAGGATTGGTCAAAAATGATTTATGCTCTCTCTCTCTCTCTCTCTCTCTCTCTCTCTCTCTCTCTCTCTCTCTCTCTCTCTCTCTCTCTCTCTCTCTCTCTCTCTCTCTCTCTCTCTCTCTCTCTCTCTCTGGCAAACCCTCAATGGGCTGGGCCCAACAATAAATGGTTTAGAACATAGGAGAAGGTGGAGCCTATAAAAAGTATATTTTTAAAAAATCACTTTGGCTTCAAAGGTCCAAACCATTCATTTGTTGGGCCCCAATGTAAAGAGGCCTCGCCCATAGAATCAATCTCAATAGGATGATCCAAACCCTCTGATGAATAGGATTCAGGGCAAAAGGATCTCTGAACCATATAACTACCCGATGCCAGTCTTACAATTGAAATGTGGAAAGCAGGGAAATTAATGTAAATATACCTAAAAGTGAACTTGTTTTCCGAAAATTCGGCGGTGTAACGGTGCTTGTAGGATGGTGTAGCTCCGAGTTCTCCGGAATTCGGCAGAACAACGGCGCTTGAAAAGTTGTATCGCTCCGAGTCCTCGATTTTCCTTGACCGGGTTAGGTCGGCCAAGGTTGAGTTGAGTTGAGTTGAGGCTAGGTGGAAGGTTAGCGTCAGGTTGGTAGCCAACCGTAAAATTTGCCACTCTTCTATGAAATGAATAGCCGACCCCAACTGGTTTGGGACAAAGGCTTTGTTGAGTTGAGTTGAGTTGAGTTGACGTTAGGTAGGCCAGGGGCTTTCGGGAGTTTTTGGAACTTCGGCGGGCCATAATTCCTTCGTTTGGACTCCAAATCGCGAGCAGTCAAATCCGTTGGACTCCTTATGGTAAGGAGAGTCCAATAAACCTATTTTCGCACTTTGAATTAGTGTGGGCAATTTTGGTGCGTCTGAAATCTGATTTTCTGAGGTTTTCGGAAGCTTTGACAGATCATAACTCCTTCGTTTGGACTCCAAATCGTGCACGGTCAGATCCGTTGGATTCCTTGCGGCAAGGAGAATCACAAGAATCTAGTTTCGTGATTTGAATTGGTGTACACAATTTTTATATGTTTTTTACTCGAAGTTAAATTTGGATAAATGCCGTGCAAAAATGGGCTTTTTGGTTGTGCTGTAAAAGGTGGGGGCTGTGTGAAAATGGGTTTTTGGTTTTAACCTTGGGACAAATCCATTTTGGGAGATATTTTCTATTTCGCTAACCATAGAAATATCAAGAGAAAGAGAACATAGGCCTTGGGCTCGTCATGGCACTCATCCTCGCGACAACCTATCACTAATATCACCTTGACAAAATTGGGTGTCTACAACCAGCTATTAGTCTTTAAATGTCCAATGAGTGCGGTGAGCTAATTAGAACAAATTCAAAGAAGATTCTTATAGGGAGGATGGTAAAAAGAAGATGCATCTCGTTAGTCAAGAGGAGGTGTACAAGCCTATAGATTCAGGGGACTATGGATTAGAAGATTAAAAGTGTTGAACCAAGCAATCCTAGGGAAGTGGCTACTAGACTTGGAGAAGAAGGCAACCAGTATGGATGAAGGTTATTGAATGAAAGTATAGAGCTCTTCCAGATGTTGGATATCGAATGACAAATCCGGTCTCAAGAGAGTTACAGGTTGGAGTGATATTTAAATGGGAAGAGAAAATTCGATGAAGGCATTAAGTTTAGAGTTTACTCTCGGGTCAAAGATCATGTTATGGGAGGACAAGATGTGTAGAGATGCCCCGCTAAAGGAAGCCTTCCGAAACCTGTTTGTAGTGGGGATGGGGAAGGAGGCTTGGGTCTGTAGAGAGTGGCGGACAGTATTTCATGGAAGATTGCATTCAGGAGGAACCTCTTTGACAAGTAGATAAAGAGGGTGGCAATAATCCTACAAAGGATGGCATCATGTTACACAAAAAAGTCTTGTACTTACAAAAGGGTTTGGATATGGTGCTCTTGAGGAGCATCCTCGCTAGTGGCTCTAGTGTGGAGCATACCACCTCCCCAAGGGTTTGTGCCTTTGCTTGGACCATTTTTCTAGATAAAATCCTCATGATGGATCATCTACCATATCGGCACATGTGGATCATAGATCATTGAGAGCTATGTGTGGAGGAAGGAAAAAGAGTAGATCATATGTTCCTTCATTGTAGAACAACCAAGTTCATGTGGAGCAAACTTCTTAGTAGACTTGGCACTGCATGAGTGTTTCCATCCAAGCTCTCTGAGCTATTGGAAAATTAGTCATGCCTTCCTCGGCAAAAACATGGAAATTTTTTATGGAATGTAACGTTAATAATATTTGGGTGTTGTGGGAAGCAAGAATGCCAGGATGTTCGGGGGCCAAGTAAAAACTCTGCATTTCCTCTTCATTAAGGTGTTAGCATTGATCATTGCATGGGTTAGGGCTCTACCCAGCTTCAGATTCGTCTCATTGGACGACTTATGAAGGGGTGGACTGGACTTTGCTTTAGTGGGGAGTAGAGGGAGTCCGTTGCTCAGTCATGGGTCTTGCCTATGGATGGTTTCTATAAGCTGAACTTTGATGGTTCTAGCTTCGGATACCCTTGGCCAGTATGAGTGGGTGGTCTTCTTTGCGATTAGGGAGGAAGTTCAAGATGGGCTTTTCAAGCCCCATTGGGATTGCATACTTCAACTAGGCGGAGATAAGAGCCATTCACCAAGAAATATGCTTAATTGATCATAATATCCTTAATCAGGTTATAGTGGAAAGGGATTCCTTGAATGTTATAAATTAGTTGATGGGAAGCATCCCGTATCCTTGGGGGTTTGCACATTGGATGGACGAGATTGTGGATCGAGTAGAGGGATCCTTCATCTCCTTCCAACACACAAGGACGGCAAGCAGTGAGGCAGATCGGCTAATGAGGGAGGGACCTCTAGGATGGCTTTGTAAATGTTTGATTTCCTCCCCCTTGATGTATATTTCCTTGTATTCCTTGTTTTTCTTTGCATTTCTTGATTGATTCCCTGGTCATCTCGATGGCCTGGTTGATCCCCTGGTCATCTATTTTTTCTAATATAATTCTTTATCAGTAAAAAAAAATGAATGTCTTGCTTGCACCATGCTCCATGATTTTTAATATATTAGAATTGTAGTAGTTTCAATACATAAGAAACCCACTAAACTTTTGGGGTGAAAAACCTGATCCAAACTTGGGTCGGGCCCGGTTTAAAGAAGAAAAAAACCTGAAACCCAACCCAACTCTTCGAGGTGTGCTTTGATTTTCTTGAATAGAATCCCAAATTATTTTCAAGTATATTGATATAATTGTTTTTAGTGAGGTGATCAGGTTTGTGATGGGAAAACGTAGTTTCCTTCTTAAATTCTGGCACTTGAACACATAAATTTAGATATTTCTAGTGCAAAGATTTGTTGTATTCTACAATATTTGAAACTAATCACTGTAGTAAGCAAACATTAAAATGCCGACCCGGCCCGACCGAACACGAGAAACAATCTTGGGTAAGGTCGGTTTATGAATCTTGAGTTTTCCCATGAAAAATCGACCGACATAATTTCTCGGGTAGGGTAGGATTATGGAAAACCTGACCCTCCTACCCGAGTTGCCACCCTACCTTATAGTTTTGGGCCTACAGCGCTTTTTTTATAATATTTTAGAAACATGCTTGTTGCACATGTGTTTTTATTTAGAAATATGCTACCTATAATCCAATATTTTATATTTAAAAACATTTTTTTTATGACATAGGATGTCCCCACCCCCTTCGGGAGTAGGACTAGTCCCTACAGATACACGCAACGACCCACTCACCACGTGTATCAGGTAAGTCGGGGGGCGGGATTCGAACACTCGTCAACAGGGAGCAAACCCGTGACTTTATGCCGAAGAACCAACGCCTCGGTGGGTATATTTATATTTAAAAACATCTTGCATGCAATGTAATACTTTTATCTAGAACAATGTTACTTTAAAAATAAGGTTATTATTTAGAAAGAAATGGCATTCAACATTTTATTTTTATTAGAACAGTGTTGCTCGAATCACACCCCAGAGGAGAGAGAAAGACAAATAGGGGACGATTTAAGATATTTGGGGGTCGATTTATCACTCCCCGATTTTTAATATGTTGGCCAATTGTACGTGGTTGCTGCAACACATAAGTGACCTATAAAAAAAATCGAAAATCTCTCACTTCTCCTTCTCGATTTTGGTCCGACAACACTTCATTATTTTTAAAAACATGGTTGTTGCAACATCTTTTTTAAGTTAGAAATTTTTTGCATGTAATTAAATATTTTATTTTTTAAAACATATTGCTTGCAAGTTGCAGTGCAATATTTTTATTTAGGATTATGTTACTTTCAAAAATAAGGTTTTATTTAGAAAGAAATTTCCTTTACCGGTTTATTATTATTATTTTTTGAAATGGCGAGGATTTATTGATAAAAATCACGACCAAGACCGTCATGGAGACTAATACAGCAAAGCAAGGAGGGGAAAATTATGAGAACCAAAACAATGAAGGAGGGAGAGAATCGAAAATCTCCCATTAAAGCCGCTCTAGAGACTCCTTCGCAAGCTAAATGAAATGTCTCTCCGTTAACCGACCTTCTAACATGATGGAAGTGCAACACTTTACTATTATTAATTAGAACTGTGTTGGATGTTTTTGTTTAAGAATATGTTGCATGTAATAAAAACGTTTCGCAATTAATTAAAAACATATTGATATTTTTATTTAGAAACATGGTACTTTAGAAATTAAGGTTTTTGTTTAAAAAGAAAATGCATACAACACTTTATTATTATTAGAAAAGTGATGCATGCACCACGATCCATGTTTTCTATTGTCTTTGAATTGATGTAGTTGATAACGCATAAGATAACTACTAAAAAAACAAAAATCTCCATCTCCTCCTCATAGTTTTTGCCTTTTTTGGGCCTACAAAAGGGAATTGGAATGTAGGTTGTACTTCATTTTTTCATCGAGCTCAGACTTATCCGTGATCAGGGCAACGGGTAAATCTGACAGAGGGAGGAAAATTGGACACTTATAGTGGTACGTTTTTAAGTTTGTTTTTCTTATTCTTGATTTGAAAAACATTGGAAATCCAAGGAAAAGCCTTAGGACTTAATAAGGAAAAGAAAATTTTTAAATTCTAACACTATAAGTATTCATTCGGCTCTTTTCTTTATTGATTGACTCTTGGAGAGAGGCATTGAGGCTTACTGAATACAATATACTTTGTATCATACAGCTGTGAAATCCATTTGGATTTTCAAAATGGCTTGACATTTTGATTATGAACGTTTGAAAAGAAGAACCTATCAATAAGACATGTACCAAATAAGATAACTCTCTAATATATGACATACTAATATCTTAGAATCAAATCCCATTTGTTCGAACATAATCAATTTTATCTAATATCAGATAGGAAAGTCACATAATTCGATTTATGCCAGAATGGATAGATTAAATTTAAAAGATCATGTCTTGCTCATATCATAACCTAATGAGGTGATTTAAAAGGAGATTTGAAGAGTATATCATGTAGAATAATCTACATAAATTTCATAATTTTTGTAGAAGATTGATTACATAGGTTAAATCCATTAAAATTTAAGGTTAAAATTTTGGTTTTACAAATATGGAAGAATAGATAGATGAGATTTGAAAGCTTATATCTTGCACATCCTGTAATCAAATGAAGTGATTCAAAAGGATATATGAAGATCAAATTCTGTAGAACAAACTCTATAAATTTCTGAATTTTTTGGAAAGGATTAAATGGGACAAATCGATAAAAGTTGAAGGTTAAAATTCATGTTTTACTAGTTCCTTAACTATATGATTAATACTAATAAAAATCTGACGCAAGCACTTAAATTTCTATTAAGCACAATGCAATTAAGTGATAAAACAATCAGACATGCATTTTATTATTTAGGTTTCATGAATCGCGAATTAAATTAAACAACTACAAATAAATCTACGTGAGAATCTCGAAGACCAACTAACAATTCCTTTTCAAAAAAAAGGGTGATCGAGATGTGAACAATTTGGCAGCTCGTCTTGTATGACCTCTTACTTGCATCCAGTTCTATCTTTTTTCATGGTAGCTCGGCTGAGATGGAAAATAAAAAAGGTGAAGACTGAGACATTTAAGGTAACAGGCCTGAAAATGGAACACATCCTCTGTCTACAAAGTGTATTGAGATTACTGGCCTCCTTAACATGGTTGCTGATATGAAATTGGGAATTGAAGAAATTACAACCATGATTGGTCTTGTGGCTGAATCTAGATTTATTTTCCCACAACTAACTCTAAATAGAGAGAGAGAAGAGAGAGAGAGAGAGAGAGAGAGAGAGAGAGAGAGAGAGAGAGAGAGAGAGAGAGAGATTCCCTTATGCATGTCTTATATGCCCATTACTACTTTTCTTTTTATCATGCATGTCTTATATTCCCATTACTACTTTTCCTTTTATCACGTAAGATTATGCAAACATTATTCGTGAGTAGTAGTTTTTCAATTAGAATATTAACAATTATGATATTCGAAGAAGTAAATTAACAGAATTTTGCAGTTTTTTATAAAAAAGGCAAACATTTTCTTGTTGGTAGGTATTCTGATGCGAAAATGTTCAGCATTGAAGTCATCTCCACAAATAACGTTGGACCATCATCACCAACTCCCCCTCACCTCCAGTGCTTCAAGCTCTCCTTGTTAGACCAGCTTTCTCCTTCAATGTACGTGCCATTGATTCTATTCTACTCTGGGTATGATGTCGGCGAGAATGGACTAAAAAATAGTGTCGAAAAAACTAAGCAACTAAAGAAATCTCTATCAGAAACCTTAACTCAATTCTACCCATTAGCTGGAAGGATCGAAGAATCCGGCATCATTAATTGTAATGATGAGGGTGTCGATTTTTCGGAAGCTCGAGTAAAGGGCCAACTCTCAGAATTTCTCAAACAACTTGATCTTGAAGTACTCAAGCAGTTCGTCCCATGCAAATATTCCACTGCTAAATCAGGGAGGGATGTACTTCTTGCCATCCAAGTCAACATGTTTGACTGTGGTGGACTGGCAATTGGCATTGGAATTTCTCACAAGATTGCTGATGGGACTTCCTTGATCACATTGATCAACAGCTGGGCTGCAAATACAAGAGGGTCCGCTGAAGTTATGGGTCCCAGTTTCGACATCGCCTCACTTTTCCCACCGAAAGAATTCGTGTCACAATATAAATTTCCCATAGGAATGAATATTGTCACAAGAAGGTTTGTGTTCGATGCATCGAAGATCGCCTTACTTAGAGATAGAACTACAAAGGGTAAACCTTTTCCGCGTCCCACACGCTACGAAGCAATATCAGCACTCATTTGGCAATGTGTTATAAAGGCTCAAAGGGCGGTGGGGTCTGCGGGTGCATGTGTGGCCGTGAGTGCAGTGAGCATACGCAAGAGGATGGTCCCACCTTTGCCTGATCATTCCTTTGGAAATCTATGGGTTCCTGTTTCTACATCAGGGATTGTGGTGAGTGATTGTCATGAAGAAGACATGCAAAGTTACTTAGAGGGGCAGCTGAGGGACTCAATAAGGAAAGTAGATATTGATTTCATCAAAGAACTAAAAGGACCAGATGGGTATGGGAAAGCTCATGAATATATGAGGGATTCAGATGAAAAGTATTTGAAATATGGGATTAGATATTGCTCCTTCACTGGTTGGTTTAGATTCCCCATATATGAAGCAGATTTTGGTTGGGGGAAACCCATTTGGGTAAGTATATGCCCAGTTCCTGCAGAGAATATTGTTTTTCTCATTGGGAATAGAAGTGGTGACGGAATTGAAGCTTGGGTGACCCTAGATAAGGAAGAAATGGCTAAACTCGAACAAGATCAAGAACTCCTATCTTTTCTTTCCCCTCCTAATATTGTTTAGTATTTCTGAAAATCTGCATGTAATTAATTTTGTCATTGTTGTATATGTTTCTATTTAGCAATGAAAATAATCGTTTGTAATGTCACGCTAATAATTAAGTAAATAATTGATTTTACAACTCTTCCCAAAAATCAAAAATCAAAAATCTAAATAGTTTTTGAGAAAACTGTCATGTGGCAGAATATTGTTTCAAGATAAAAAAATTATTCTCTATATAAGTAATTTTAGTATTGTAAATCATTTTTTCATTATCAATAATAAATTAATAATAACAAAATATATAGGCCTAGATGTACCCAAAAAAAAATAAAAGAGAAAAATAATTCAAATAATTTTAATTTTTTTTTTAAATAAATTAATTCCTCTAAAGTTCCTAATTATGCCCATGCCACTAGACTCCCACAAATTCTATTATTTTTTGTAAATTCATTCCTAGAGAAATAGGAATTAGTTAGGAAAATAACAAAAAAATAATCATGGAATTTAGAGTTCCAGCGAATCCAAAGGTACAATCTAAAAATAGTGATGCGATGAGACGCCAATGCTGGATTTTGATAGATTAATTCAAGTACCAAACAATCTCAAAATACTAATTTTCTCATTTTTAAAATTATATAACTTTCTAAATTTTAAAAATATATATATAAAAACTTTTGTAAAAATTGAGATTTAAACACGCGCGCGTACACGCATATATACATATAGATATAGTGGGATGTAGATGAGGGTGACCTCAGATAATCTATCTGAGCTAGCCACTACAAATATCACATCAAGCCATGTTGTTTGAGTCATCCAAACCACTCATTCCATAAAAGCTAACATAGATAGGGTGTTCCTAAGAAATCATCTCCATAAGATCATCCTAACCATTCTTTCATTTTATGGCCCTCCATTTTAAACCTCTACAAATCAAGGGTTAGATTGATCATACGGAGATGATTTCTTAATTAGGAACACCCTATCTATGTTAGGTCCAATAAAATCAATATCTAACATAACCCAAACAACATAGACACCTACCCTATTTGACATCATTATAATATAGTTTTAAAACTCCCCCGCATCATCGTGGACTCCTCCAAATCGACTTCCTTTTCCCTTGGCTGTGTTCTGCGTTTTACCCTACCGAGCCAATAAAAACTTCTTCGACTCTCCCGAATTACAACCGAATCAACGGAGTACTCAGCCGCTTCAACAGAGTACTCGACCACGTCATGCATTTTGTTTGTTTTGTTGGATGTTTTCCAACTTTTGAATTTCTAAAGTTATGGAATTTTCATGATTTTGACTTTCTAACCTCATGGATTTCCAAGTTTAGAGTTGGTAAACATTTGTGCGTTTCATTGAATAAATTAATATCTTTAATTTGGAAACGTTTTGGAAGGCAAGTTGGATCAAATAACAATTGCCAATTTGTGGTTAACGGATTCAAACAAATTTGCACTCAAATTAGAAGCTTTATGGGAGCTCGTTGCCTATTTAAAGATTCCTATCATCACAAATTATGAGAGCTCATTAAGAAAGAGAGTTCACTTTGAGAGAGGTTACTCATTAACCTAGTGTTAAGGGAGAGAAGTTCCAACGTGTTTTCCGTGCCTAGGCTGGGCTCGAGAAGGATTAAAGCACCGTCAGATTACGCTCAGAGGAGAAACGGCCATGGCTCAAGGTACATCTAATCCATCTCAATTAATTTGAATCGTTCTTTGATTTTTCATTGCCCAAGATCCAATCCAAAGGGGATCATTAAGTTAATGTTTAAAATCACATGTTTATATCCAAGAAGGTTAATTACTTAATATTTGAGAGACAGAGGGGGGAGTATCTCCGAGTATGGTGCTGTTATTTTCGTTTCATAGCAACAAGAGAATGGGGACCGAGACAAGATAGTTGTTGGAAGTATTCAATGGGTCGATGTGGATGGGAGGATAGCCACAACAAGTACAACATTTAGGGAAATGATATATTCACCTCCTTTTCTTCCCCGGCCACCCCCACTTTGTAGTGTAAAAGTACATCAGTTCCCAACATTTATTGCTGTGAAGGCGACCCTTAGCTAGAATAGTAGCCATGTCACCCCATCCCCGCTCATGTCTTTGTCAACTTAAGATTCAGTGAATCCTCGCTATTATTTATTTTGATACTGACACTGCTACCTTTATTTTTAACTTCCCCAAGTCACATTTTTTTAGCATTTTAGAAAAGATGAACCAGTGAAGCCTTAGTCTTGACTAGGGAGCCATGTGTGATATGTGCTTGGTGATAGGTTCTGAATTTGAGTGGCTCTATGAATTGGGCTAGTTCCAATTCTGATTTATTAGATACACATATCATGACTTGGTTGATCTGATTGGTGCTTAGATGATGAGGATTGTTGATTTGATGGGTCATCATAGGGTGACCCAGTGGGTCCAGCTTGGCCAGGCCAAACACAGACCTCATTCCTAAGATGAAGGTTTAGGCTTGATCAAAGTTCTAAAATAATCCGGTAAGAGTGGGATCTAAGGGCAATCGGCCGGATTTGTGATGGACAGCAATATTCATGGATTCAATCACCTTATTGGTGGATGCCCAATGATTTGTATTCCTTAAGGCTATATTTCTTCCTAGTTCTTTTTCTTTAAATGTAAATAGGCATAAAATTTGTTGTATGCCCATTCTACGCAAGTAAAATGGGCGTAGAACAAATTTTATGCCCATTTTTTCACTTGAAAATGTGCATAAAATTTGTTTTTAGCCAATTATGGAGTTTTAAATGACCGTGGATCTAATGGAATGGATCGGGCTGACGATCAAATTCATAAATAATGAGACAATCATAATTATTTGATCAATGGCTAAAAATAGACTATCCAAACAAATGCCTAGCGGTCAGATTCAACATCTATCAAAAGAAGAAAAGATCATGAACTATGACCCTACTTGAATTGAAAGAAAAACATTTCTGATGGAGCTTTTCCTCAAGAAAAAAATTTCTTTCTACAATTTAGAGGGACATGACATGATTATAGTTAATTTAGAATAAATTGAAGGTCCCTCTAAATAAAAATTGAAAATGGTTAGTAAAGTTATCTTTCTGTGTGTGTAAAAAAAGTAGTAACTATTAGAAATATCTTTAATCTCCAAACTTTTCCATAAAATTACTGCAGTCTAAACAGAACCAATATGGGAAAATGAGAGATCTCAATCTCTCCACAAATAGGATCAAACTGGAACATAAGATGCAAGAAATATAGATACACGAGAATAAAAAAGGATTTACATGGTTCGACAATGTGTCTTTTCGTGAACTTTATATGAACCTAGATGTGTTTCTTTGGTCTGCTAGTGTGCTCTACCCTAGCTCAGTCTTTCGTTGCAATTAAGAAAACCATTCAAAATTCATGGTAGGTGAGAAGTTGAGAGTTGAGACTCAAAAGTGAAAATTTGACTATACATATGGGAAATGGTATTTCCACCCATTTTTTTCTGTCTTTTCTTGAAAATGATGTCATTTCCAAAGAGAGTATAAATGCATCTATTTTTTATTTTTAAGAAAACAAAAACCAAAGAGGAGCAGAAAAGCTAGCACATATATGACTATCTAAATGCTAAAGTGAAGGTTGCCCTTGCAAAAACCCAGCCACAAGGGCACCCCATTGGATTTGGATCCATGCCACATAACCACATTTATAGTAGAAACCAAAAGTATAAATTCAAGTAGGTAAATGTTATCATCACTACTGTATTTTGATGATCATACTCCTTACTTAATTAAAAGTACAGTGTGGCCCGCACCATAGGATGATCCAAACCGTCCATTAGATGGGCCACAGCCTAAAAAGGTTGTGCCCCAAAAATCATTTCCATAGGTTGATCCTAACCCTCCGATCTATAGAGGGTTAGGATCAACCCTCTAACATTCAGTCCCTCTACAGATCGGAGGGTTAGGTGTAAAAAGAGACTTAAAAATATCATTTCAAAATGTCCTTTGATCTAGAATAGCATATGGCATTTTCATGCGTTAACAAGCACATGTTAATTAGCGTGCATGTTGGAAGTCCAACGGTTGATCAAATTTATGTAAAACCAAATGGTCATTTCTACAGGAATTTCAACTGTTGGGGTCAAAATAGGATCCAATGGTATGATGACACTTGGCAAGGGGCCCACAAAAATTCGTAGCCCAGGGGCAGCTTGCGGCACAACGGTTCTAGGAGTCGGGTCGAGGGAAAGTTTTCGGTTGGCTAGAAGCCGAGAGCCTTGGACACACCCCTACGCGTTGCGATGGTCCCAAAGATCTCGGCCGAGAACAAAGCTCGGTCGGCCAATGACTGAGACCCACAATGAGGGTTCGCTCCCACTTGTGAGCCTGGCGACTCTGGTTGAGACTCAAGGCCTCGGTTGGCCAGCACCTGAGAACTTTCAACCAAGAGCCCTAAGGGACAAGACTCGGGACGAGACCTTCGGCCGAGGCCCTGAAGCCTTTGGCCAGTAAGGGGTGCTCGAGGACTGTACAATGTCCCTTCGCCCATCGACTTGCCGACTTTCCATTCTCACATACCGTACAACGTCCCATCGCCTACCAACTCAGTGACACACGATCTCCAGGGATCGTGTACGAGTCTAACCATAGTAGTTTTGGTTTTATTTGAGTATGAACTAGATCGTTTGAGCCCGCAGGTAGGTGGTACCACAATTAATAGAGAGTACATGGAGGTGCTGAGTTTCCACTTGAAACCCTTTCGCAGGTTTCATCTTCCTTCATTGTATGCGAAGCGGAAGAATCATCGGAAAATTTATTAAACTCTTCAACAGATTTGCAAACTTCCACCATTTGTCCATCATCACATTGAGAAGTTTGCTTCACATCATCACATTCAGAGTTTTCCTCGGTTTGAATACGGCCGGTAACTCGTACGACTCCCTCACCTCTTACTAGAAAGGGGCTAGCATACAACAATGTGAGTCGAGCCTATTCATTCCATTCCTAAAAGGAGCAAGCAGGAAGCGAAGTTCACTTACTAATAGGGGGGAATATTACCCCTTTATTTGTATAGTACAATTGTTGTCGTTGCGCCCCTATTAGACCAGTGTGTGTACTCATCTTCCTTTCGTTCATTTAAAGAAAGTCATTCTGACCGATCACGTCTCAACTAGAATTGTATTTAAAAAAAAATGTGACTACCTAATATCTGAGCATTCTAACCAATGTTTCAAACGCGAATGCAGATCAAAACACGTCTTAAATCAAATCATAGTCAAGTCAAACACAACACAACCAAATACTCGGCTGATGTGGCTGAGTATCTGATTGACGCGGTCATAACTCGGAAGAGTCTATGGAATTTTGAGTGACTATATAGGACAAAATAGGAACTCTAACAAAAACACAACCAAGAATTTTATTTTATTTTTCAAAAAAGGAAAGAAACGAAAGAAAAACAAGTCAGACTCGAGAGAGTCCACGATAAAACTACAATTGAATGACAACCAAATGAACCCATGAGAATTGGGGCGGATCACAATTTGAGGTGCTCTTGAGTTTCATTACAATATGCATCCAATGATATTATTTTGATAGTTGAGTGAAGAAGTGAACTTTATCAGTCATTTAAGTACGAATTATAGCATGGCTTTCACCCCCATTCCTGCCCCCACGTGAAGAAGCACAGAAAAATATTATCAGCGCCATTCGCGGGCTGACACATATCGTCTCATCTCATTTCTCCACCTCACCATAACCAGATATTAGTAGCCGTTAAAACCACCCATATTTCAAAAACCTTTAAACAACTCTCTCTGTACCAGAGCCAGAGTACTATATTTTTTTTCCCTCTGGCACTGCAAGTCTGCAACCTCTTCCCAAGATTCTCTTTTGGGATGCTTCCCATCTATCGTCATTCCGGGTATTGCTACCATTTACCAATTGGAATTTTTTTAGCTTTTACCATTGAAACTGTTTGTTTTAATGTATTGTCAGCATTTAGATAATGCAGTTTGTTTTTCTTTTTTAGCTCCAGTAGACCTAGATCTTCTTCTTCTTCAGTTTATGGAAGTCTCAGAGATCCATGTTTAGAGTTTAGTGGCCTTGCTCTTTGCTAGTAAGCTTTTCCTTCAAAACCCATATCTATAATCCATGGGTTTATGATTTTATTCTATTTTCCATGGTTTTGTGATTATGTACTCTGCAGGCAAGCGTTTTGGATAAAACCCATCACAGATCAGTATTGTAGTTAGCAATTAGATGGGTAATTTGCATTTTGTGTGGTTTGTTTAGAAATTTGGGGATTTTCGGTTTTGGTCCTTTTGGAACACATGTTGTTCTGGTTAATTAGGGAGAAATTTGGTGTTCTGAGTGTGTCTTTGGTTATAGTTTTCTTTTATTTGGGAAGAGTCGCTGTCTTTGAGATTTGACTGTCTTTTAAAAATTGGGGTCACAGTGTTTTTTTTTTATGTGATTTCATATTTGCGTCTGCGGAGCTCATCTGGGTTTGGTATTTGGAAAATTTCCGTCATCCTTTGGGAGCAGCTGTGTAATCCATCAGTTTTGGACTAAATATTTTGATTTCCGCTGCGGCCGAAAAAAAATGCACTTGGGTTTAGAGAAATACCAGGTTTCGCCCGAAATCCTAAAATTTTGGTTGAAATATGCAAAAGATGCAACATTTCAGAACAAAAAATTGGGGTCATAGTGTTCTTTTCTATGATTTCGTATTTAGGTCCACAGAGCCCATCTGGGTTTTGATCATGTGGTGAAGAATTTGGAAATATTTCATCATCTTTTGGGAGCAGTTGTGTTATTCATGAGGAAAATCTCCTCAAAATGTGAAGAGATCTAGGTACATTTTTAGGATTTGGAATTCATGTCAGCAAATTCTTCAGGGTCTATAATTTATACTTAAAGTGGAAGGATTCGTGTGTGTCAGTGAGCAATGGACTTAGGTTAATCTGTTACAGTCATAGGAGATGTTCTAGGTCACCTGGTTCTCTCTATGTCCAGTCTTTAACTCTCTCTTATGTCATCTAGTAGGTAGCTGAATTCATATTTCTCTGAATAATTCTAACTAGTCACTTTAGTTAAAGTGTAGTGTTTTAAGACATGTTTTGAGGTTAGAGATTCACCAGTTAATCAAATTTAATTGATTTTAAGTGCTGTCTTGCCAGATCAAATGCGAAAGAGAGATATGGCGACAAGCTTACCTGCCAGTTAGATTGGTTGAAGGACCTGTAATCTGATCAACCAAGGGAGAAAATGAGGTCTGTAGAGGATAAGAACTGTAATTATGGATCAACTCAAGACAATTCAAGTTTCGAGTTTCATAAAGGAAACGGTGGAAACAGGGCTTCTCAACATCGGGCAGTGTTGGGTTCGCTCGGCAAACCAACTCCATCAAAATGGGACGACGCCCAAAAGTGGTTGGCCGGCTTATCAAGAGGGGGAGATCATAGCCATGCCAATAACAAGCCTAGGTCTTCAAATGCAGATGATAGGAGATTGATTGAACCTATTCCTCAGAAGGGAAAGGATTCTTGTAGCAGTGCTGAGGAAGGGTTTGAAACTATGAATCAAGATGAAGGGGAGACAAAGAAGATTGACTGTAATGAGTCGTTTTGGCGAATCAATAAACCGTTGGATGATTCAATATCAGTTGTGAGGTCAGTTTGTGTGAGGGACATGGGAACAGAGATGACCCCTATTGCTAGTCAAGAGCCTTCGAGAACAGGCACTCCTCTTAGAGCCACAACACCTAATATAAGGAGTCCTATTTCTTCGAGATCATCGACCCCGGGAAGGTGTCATCCAGCGGCCGAGGACCCCGAAAACTACCAAACTGGTCTCAAGTCAATGGAGAGTAGAAGTGAGGCTGCACATTTTGGTAGGGTGAGCGCAACTGGATGGTCAGCGAAAAGAGAAGAAGACTCGGATGCTCGTAAGATGCTTGAGAACAAAAATTTACCCCAAGCTAGAAAGCCGAGCTCTCTAGAGACTCGAGCGCTGGCTTGGGATGAGGCAGAACGCGCAAAATACATGGCAAGGTGGTTTGCTAATCCTCTTTCCCTTTCATCTTATTTCATTCTTTAGTACTCAAATGGATTTCTTGTGTCTGCGTATTTAGGTAAGTTTTCAAACACATTATAGCTGAGTTCTGTATAGGAACTTGTGGAGACAATCCCACTATTTCCATACATGCCCCATGACATTTAGTCCCTGATTTTGATGGTATCGTCTATCTATTTTTATGAGTTAATCCTCTCTACTAATTTTTCAATTCATGAATATCTGCACTTTGTATTTTCTAGTTATTCACTATCTTGTGAAAAGTTTCAATGATTGTAAAGGGATCATGATTTGGTTTAGCCATCTCAGATGCTGCTCAGATATCGTTCTAATGGCAAACATATTTAAAATTAATTAGTTTGGTGTTGTGAAATCCAGAGGATACCCATAAAAAAAAAATCCAGAGGATAAATTAGGCCTTGAGGTGTAAAATTTGCCCCTCATTCCTCTCCTTATATTTGAGGAATCTCTTCTTTGAAATATCTAGAGTTGCCTTTTTTTCTCAATAGGTAAGCTAGGATTATGCCCACTGTCTTTTGATTGCATCACAAAACACCTTCTGGATGAGACACAGACTCAACCCACAAGATGCAAAATTAAGATTAGTGATAAAATCTGAAAACGATTTAGGCTCTTATTAGTTTATCATCTTTGAGAAGGAAATAATGCAGCTAATAAGCTGCATGTAGTGTCAGAATATCAGGAAATCATTGTACTGGTCCTCCAGGATTGTACACAAGATCTATAGGCATGTGTTTCTTTGGATCTGCATGAATGCCATTATCAATTTGTATGATTCTCTTATAATGCGTTTCAGCTTTACTTTTTGAGGAAAAAAATAATTCTTTCTCAATTGATATGAGCTCCTAACAAATACCTACGGTGGGGAAGGGTTCAATATCATGTACTGGCTTGTGAGTGTGATGAATGTTCGGAGACAAAAGCTGTTTATTTTAAGTACTTATACTTTGCATTTTCAGGTATAAGCAGGAAGAAGTGAAGATACAAGCCTGGGAAAATCACGAGAAAAGGAAAGCTGAAATGGAGATGAGGAGGATCGAGGTACTTCAAAATCATGTTCATGCTTCCTAAGTATATTACTTTCTTTATGCCTGTTCCTTATGGTATAGAGTATAGACTGAGACATATCAGTCTTTAGTTCATAATAGTCTTGTGATATAACTAAGAATCTAAGATTACTAGTTCTCTCCTAATGAATAAAATCAGAGTTTGATGTGACAGAATGGCTCCAATTGACATACCCTTGTAGCTTCTTAGTGCCCTCCATTTTACGAAGAACCTTCCCCCTCATAACTGTATGGTACCAACCTTGGCAAAATCCATAGGCTACTTATTCCTATTGTCCTGTCACTAGTGCCATAGATTAATTGCATTTTTTTCTGCCACAGTTTAATTGCATTGAGTGCGTCCTTATAGAGTAATCTCAGATGGTCCCATGCTAGTCCAGGCATTTGCTGGGTTGTCCAATGCATAATATTCAGGATCATCTGATATCAATTCATACGAGACTTTGATTATGGCATATCCGTGATACTTGGGTGTGTCATTTAGCCCCATATCATCATCTCTCTTATACGCGCTATCTGCGACACGTGTGTTAAATTTGACATGGTCCAATACGCCTTGTGTGTTAAATTTGACATGGCCCGATACGCCTTGTGTGTATTGGGCATATATCGAACGGTAGAAAATGATGAGAATGGTGCTTCTAAAAATCCCAGTTCTTCTCTTTTTCTTTTCTTTCAAGTTTGGGAAAGGTTCTCTATCAAGAAAAACTTCGATCCTCCAATCCACAAATCAAACCATTGGACCATCAGATTTGATTTGGGGTTGTGAGTTTTTTTAGATTAATCCTTAATTCTTTTAGTTCTTTTTTTGTACAAGAAATTTGGTTTAGAAGTAGATCTATGTTTTTGGTGAGTTTTGTCTAGATCTATACATGCATATGCTAGATGTTTTTTTTATTTCAGAGTTCTTCAAAATGATAAAATCTTCGTAGGCTTTGGTTTTTTTATTGTGTAAGTCTAGATCTATGAATTTATGTGACAATTTCAGCAACCTTTTTACAAAGAGTAGAAGAGAATAGGGTAAAAATTGGGAGAAAAATAAGAGATTCAAGTCCCGTGACTTGTATCGTGTCCATAGTATAATAAATCAGATGTATGACAATTACAAATTTACCCATATTACATTGTATAAGAGACGAGAGGTATAAAAGGAAATTTCTATCTAATTATGTACGCTTGATCATTTGTGTGCACACTTGTGTACAAATGTATTTTCATGTGACTATATATACCCAAATGATGGTGTACGTAAGACATCTATGTTTTTTTTTTTTTGATGACCTAGGATGTCCCCACCCCCTTCGGGAGTAGGACTAGTCCCTACGGATACACGCAACGACCCACTCATCACGTGTATCAAATAAGTCGGGGGCGGGATTCGAACACTCGTCAGTAGGGAGCAAACCCATGACTTTATGCTGAAGAGCCAACGCCTCGTTGGGTTAAGACATCTATGTTGTGCTACATTTATTTTGGATTTTTATGTTTGAACTATTTTTATTTTTTTGTATTTTTCTAATATAGAAATAGTTCAACTGAGTAGGACTAAGACAGAGTATATGGAGTGCAACTTTAGTAATGTAAGGATGCGGGGCAAGGATGTAGTAAATATGACTGGATAGGAGGTACCTAAGAGGGATATCTTTCGCTATCTTGGTTCAATTCTACATAAGGAAGGAAAGATTGAAGAGGATGTTACATACAGAATAAGAGCAGGTTGGTTGAAGTGGAAGCATGCTTCAGAAGTTCTGTGCGACCGTAAAATACCTACCAAGTTGAAGGGAAAGTTTTATAAGACAGTTGTGAGGCCAGCTATGCTGTGCGGCTCAGAATGTTGGGCCACTAAGAAGCAGCATGTGCATAAGATGAGTGTAGCGGAGATGCGAATGCTTAGATGGATGTGGGCCACACAATGTTAGATAGAATTAAAAATGAAGACATCCGTAAAATGGGGGGGTGGCACCAATTGTTTGGGCATATCCAATGTAGGCCTTTGGATGCTCCAGTGAGAAGAAGTGACTCGTGCCAAGTTGATGGAGTAAAAAGAGGAAGGGGCAGACCGAAAACAACTTGGGTAGAAACGGTGAGGAAAGACTTGATGGCTAGGAACTTAACAGAGAACATGACCTTGGATAGGAGAGAATGGAAGACAATGATCCATGTAGACGAACCCAACTAGTGTCGGGATTAGACTTAGTCAATTTGAGCCGGGTAGACTCTTTCACCTTCTTCGTGAAAATTTTCTAAAGGATTCATTAGCCAACCCCAAGTAGTTTGGGACAAAGGCTTAGTTGCGTTGAGTTGTATTTTTCTAGGCATAAGTGTATCAGCGACTACGTATAGGATTTTGAATTGTCCAATTACATCTCCAATTCCCAAAACAAAAATCTGACCAATGTCAGCAATTGCATGCACAAGTCTCTGCTATTGCCTAAGAGTTCTGGGGAATTATATGGATTTGGTCTAAACAATTAGCCCAAATGCACAACAGAAACCATCCCAGATGAGGGTCAAGATATGATTAGTCAGAGCAAGTGCTTCTGATCTCCACCCTGTCAAAGTAACAAAACCTGAAAACTACAAAATAATGTCATTTGCCTGACAGTTCAATGGATCCCAAAGTTTTTTTATGGCTTTGAGGAAAAACTGGTGTGGACATTTTAGAGAATATGATGGAGTGTGAATCTACTTAAATTATTGGCTTGTTTCAATCATCTTTCATTTCTAAAAATCGAAAACATTCACTCTATGAGGTAAAAGAAAATGAGGAAATTCTTTTCATTTTCTAATGAACCAAAACATTCACTATGTGAAGTAAACAATATGAGGGAATTCAAATGACATGAGAAGCTGTGAAAGAGGAGAACCATAAGTCGTGAACAACGAATTTCAGCATAGCAACCAATGATTTAAAGGAAAGTAAATTGAGATTTTATACACTCGATATGACAGATGAACAAAGATAGAAAGAATTTATAGGGAAGAAATAAGATAATAAAATGTCTACTGTTTCATTTGATGGTCCACAATAGGTTTTATGGAATCAAGAAATATATTTGAGATTCTGATATGTAATCAGCAACGTAAAAATTGTAGAATGTTTTTAACAAAAACACATTTGTATCAGAGTCTTCTTTTGGGATTGTTTTGGGAAAAAAAAGGACATTGAATTTGTGAATGTTTTTAAACAAAAACACACTTTTTTCAAATAATCTTCTACTGGGATTGTTATGAAAAAAGAAGGATCTTGAATTTGTGAAATATTAAACCCATTTGGGAGTCATGGTCTGATGGGAAGTAGATATATTTGTGCAGAAAAATGTTTTGCGTCCCGCATCTGATAGAAGTGTGTTTTTGTTAAAAATTAGAAACATTCTACAATTATTACCTTCTGATTACATATCAGAATCTCAAATATATTTTTGTTTTATGGTCTACTGGGAAGAAGATTATTTGTCCTGCATATGGTAAAAGTATGTTTTTATTAAAAACATTCTACAATTTTTACCTTCTGATTATATATCAGAATCTAAAATATATTTCTTGATTAATGGTCTAATGGGAAGCAGATTATTTTTGCAGAACAAAAATGATTTGCATCTTTCATCTGTTATTTGTTTATTATTTTTCCTTGTATTAAAACAAACACAATCTGAATAGGTGAAGGCAGAAAGATTGAAATCTCGGTCACAAGAGAAGTTGGCAAACAAGTTAGCAGCGACACGGAGAATAGCGGAAGAGAAGCGGGCAAATGCGGAGGCAAAACTGAATGAACAGGCTGTGAAGACTTCTGAAAGAGCGGACTATATTAGGCGGACTGGTCATTTGCCATCTTCCTTTTCATTCAAGCTTCCTTCACTGTGCTGGTAAGAACTGTGAAATATGTTTGTTGTAATATTAGTTGGTTGGTTATTTTTGTTGCATTTCTTTTTCATGTTTCTTAATGGTTACTGATGCTGCTATTTTGAACAAATTGATTCATGTTCACTATCAACAAAAGCATTTAATGGTGTTGTAATTGGTAAACCCTATGCAATTCCATTCCCTTTCAAGATGTGGAATTTTGCTTGGAATTCTCTCTCTCTCTCTCTCTCTCTCTCTCTCTCTCTCTCTCTGTAACGACACTCCTACCATTATTCTACGAGGCTGACAACCAAACACTACTACCACTATTCTACAAGGTAGGTTTCAGGTAGATCCAATGCTTGTCTTGTCTCATCCTTGTCGACTACTTACACCACTAACCTACGAGGTAAATACTGTTTAAGTATATATGATTAAATAATACCAACTCTAATAACTTAAGTATTTGGAGTAATTGGTTGTCTCACATGATATCATAGCTTTGCCTCACCACGGTCCTAGCTTCGAAACTCAACAACTCCTTGATATTAAAAATCCACGTATATGGCCAACCCAAAAGAGGGACCCCCAACCGAAAAAGAAGGGCCACACATTGAGGGGGAGTATTGAAGTATAAATGATTAAATAACACCTAACTCTAGCGGCTTAAGCTTTTGGAGTAATTGGTTGATTCACCAATACCTTCAACCAAACATAGCCTTAGGAAAATGTTACCTTGGAAGCATTGCCATGGTTGATGCAGATAGTGGCTGTGTTTGCCATGATTGGTGTAGATATTAGGTTTGGAATAAGGAGGACCGCCTCTTACAGTACTGGGCCCTTTTTGGCATTTGTCTCAAACTTGAGCCCCAATATCAAGTATCATGGGAGGTTCTCCTTGGGGATACAAATCCTCGGATAAGTTGTTCTTGGTATTGGCTACCCTGATTGGGTAAATTTCATATTGATTCAACCCCTGGGATTGGCTATCCTGTTTTTATAGTATACCCTACCCATTGGAGTTGTTCTCGAATGACAGGAGGATAACAAGCCTATCTGAGGATAAAATAAACCCCGGCTTGATATCCCCATGGAGAATAGTCTCTCTTTCAAAGCAGACTGTCATGGCAATGACGCCGATCTGGGTGATTTTTGGCAAGAACCTACTTGAATTCTGGATTGATGTTAGCCATAATTAAAAAAATAGATAGGAAATTTTCAATTGCACTTATATTCATCACTATAGGAATTGGGTTCAAGCTTTCTCCAATCCCTATTCATCAATGGATTCTACAAAGGAGTGTGGTTCGTTCAATCCAAGCACATCCCCGGTCCGATACTGCACCAAGGTGCGGTCCGATACTGCACCAAGGTGCACCCCGCCAGAGCAATCCCCTCCATAAAATTTGATAATTGGCATGCAATGTGTTCTCATTTTAATTTTTCAAATTTTTAGAGGCGACACCCCCAGTCAAGCTCTATAAATTTCAGTAATTTCTGCTGAAATTCCCTAGTAAATAAAATATTTCTTTTAAATGTTGTACAGGATTTCGTCCAAAATTTCAGTTACGGTGAGGGCCGAAACGTATACCGAAACCAAAAATTAAAACCATGCATTATATGACATATTTTGCATTACTTTAAAATCTTTTTATTATAGAATTGCCAATTTAACAAAGTTTTCTGACCCTCAGAGAAATTAATGAACACTTCACTTCCTGAGTTGCAAAGGATGATGAGCACTATTATGATTTACAATAAAGAACTCATTTCCAACAAATTTCGAATTTTTGAAACAAAAATTTTCTTCTGTTATCATCATTTGCAGAATGGAGAACGGTCATAGCTTTTGACAAGGGGTCACTGTTTCTCCATTCTCTAGTTCTTGTTGGTAAAAAGAGGCTTTGATTTGACTGCTTCCCTGTCGGTAAATTTTCTATTCCAACTTTGTGAGCTATATAGAAATGCTTGAGTGGGGCCCACTGCAGCTTGGTGGATCCCACCTAAGGTTGATCTGAACCGTCTATTTCAAACGTGTTGTTTTCTGTAATACACCAATTATGAAACAGTAATGCCCAGTAATTTGTATTTTATGTCAATGGTCAAAAACTACATACAAGATTGCCACTAATCTGAACATAAAAAAGACCAAAGTTATCTGAGCAAAAGGCAAATAAAAAAAATGAGGCCAAGATTTACAAATACAAAGAGTGAACCTTTCACATGTTCCCCTGTAAAATGACATGATTGTACAGGTGCTAGTGAACTAAACAAGGGCCCCTCAGATTCCTGGCACCCAAATTAGATGAGATAAATTATATTCACATGCGTGTGTTGCGCCCAGTTAGGCTACTTTGTTGGATCCAAATCTTTCAATACACCCAGTTGCAACAGGCACCCAACCTACCTACAAGAATAATAATGTCATGTAAACTGGGTTTGTGAGATTAGAAATGCAATGGAATACAAAATTTGGTAATGTTTAAGCTAGGTTAGCCTCCAGTTTGAGATAACCACACTGGAACATGCTAATTTTTTTGTACAATCAAGAGGAACAGAACCATAGAAATGTGCAGAGGTATGGTTATGTATTTTATTTTTTATTTTTCGTAATACAGACGTGTTGTTAAGTTGCAAGTCCCATATTATAAGGTCAGTGAACAGCAAACAGGCAAAGCATTTTATAACCATTGTAATGGGCACAAATTGTAAGGTTAATATTTCCCATCCATTTGCAACATATACGTATATGACTTAGACATGTAATTGTCAGGTGGGTCTTTTTATACATTCTCATTTGAAACTTTTTTCATGCAATCTCATACAAGAAGAAACTATAGAGCTCTCATGCAATGAACTACTACTATCACTCTCTATGGCAAGCATTTGAACCCCTAGAAGCCATAGAAGCTTCAGATTTAACATCAGGCGCAGAACAAGCCATGTCCAAGTGGGATGAGGCAGATGAAATAGTTAATAGCATAAATAAAACAGAAATGATGGTTTGGGTAGTGGATAAAAACTAAGTTAATTAAAAGCATAAATAAATAGCCATGATATTCAGAGCACAACCAACATGGTTTTATATAACTCTGATAACAACAAGCCTCACAACGAAGCAGACACTCAACTTTGATTTTGTTTCTACATTTGCATGTGACTATATTGCTTCTACACAAACATCCCTAAATGGTCCATAACAAGTGTTAAACTGAAAACTGATATCTACACAACTTGAAGTGTTATAGACCATCTAGCTTTGCACTCTTCTAGCCAATTTGTTGTTCATTTGAGACTGCCCCCTGATTGGAGGGCTGACTGCCCTGGCCCTTTGCTTTATATGATCTCTATGGCTACAGCACCACTGACGTTGTAAAAGGTGTCTTTAACTTCGTAATCGAGTGAAATGTATAACTGAACTTCCAGTTATCTATGAGGCAATTCAAGCCAACTCCATCTAACGTTATCCAAGAGAATTTTGAAGCCGAACAGATGCCATTGAGCCAACTCAAGTTACTAAAGCTAGGAGGTTGCTTCCCTGAGTTTGTGAACTAAGCCACTTGAACCAAATTATGACCATCTGTCTTTCTCATCAGGATGTTATTTCCAAGCCTCAAAGGCATCTTTAGCAACATCATATATTCAAAAGGCATATTCGTCTTAAATGAAAATCATAATTATGCTAGTCCTCAATTGTTAAAGGCATGCATAGCAAAGTCCAATGTCAAGAAGCAAATGATTCTCCACACTATGATCCACCTCAGCTGCCATGACAAAACACAGAATTACTTAGCATACCATCATCTCAGAGAGAGAGAGAGAGAGAGAGAGAGAGAGAGAGGGAGGGAGAGGGAGAGAGGGAGAGATAGATTGGATGAGGCTGCTAAAGTTGATAGGTTGAAAAGGCGGAGTTAGAAATAAAAAAATCCATCAAATACTGGTAAATGAACTAAAATATTGACCACACAAAACTAATGACAACTAATGCCGCTACTTCGTTCCCCATCTTTAATTTGCTCGTTTTTTCTGCACTTATCCTTTTTCCTGAATACAATTAGAGCAGACAATAGAAAGCACGCAATCCCTAGAAATGTTCCAATTATAGTGTTCTTTTTTTTTTCTCTTTTTTTGAACTGTAATGTTTCAATTATAGTTCAGCCATAAATTGTGGTGGATAAAAATATTCCATACCATCAACACCAGGACTGAACTCGAAACAATATATAAATTCCAGTCCATCTATCACTAGGTGCAACAAATATACTAGGTGCAACAAAAGTAACACAGAGACAGAGCAACACAAAGTTTTAGGGATCCATCGGGCTTACCTAGTTTCTGTAGCTCACTCCAACAAAGAACACTGCAATGGACTTTTTGAGTTCACAGGAGCATGCAAGATACAAAGTGTCCAATACTGCAACCAGTTCAGAAAATCCAAAATAAATGTGACATAAATATTTTTTAAAACCAGTGAGAGAGAGGGAGAGAGTATTCTATTACCCTTTATCTCAATAGAGGTGCATAAGGAGCAGGGCAGGGAGATATAGTGATATCTGGTAGCTGGTTTATTAATTCGATCGTAGCATGCAGACAAGCATCCAGCATTTTCTTTTCTAATTTTACAAGTTGGGTGGCAACTCGTTTCTTTGGGTCCAAATTACTATTGCATAACTGATTCATCACAAAATGAGAAGTATCTCAACAAAGGTCTCAATTCAGAGTATATGAGAAAGAGTAGAAAACTCAATATAATATAAAATTACCAAAGCTTCATCTTCACTTGAGGTTGTAGGGTAGCCAGCCAGCCGAGCCTCAAAGTAACGAGAGAGTTGATCCAAAACTGCTCGTTCCATGCATCGGCTCACCTATTGGCATTTTATAAACATCATAAAAAAGATTTTATGCAACCATGGGCTCACCTAATGTGTCCATTTTATTCAGTTATTCTGCAAATGATATCATTTGCAAGATCTGTTACAAGTAGCTAATGAAAATAGCATAATGTGATTAAAGAGAAACTTCACCCACATCATCTGTATCATACAGTGGACAATGATGGTTCTCGTATGGTAGTATGTCAATGATAGCACATATAGAAGCATGTAAGACAAAAACTAAGAGATAAAGAATTAACAAATAAGAATAAGCATGGAATAAAATACACTAAATTCAGAAAGTATTATTATGGATTTAGAAAGTAACGTGATTCTACCAATCGTTGTTTGGAATAGAATATATGAAGTATCTCTTTAGACTGGGTGGGAGACAGCTAGAACATTCAATTTTTGGAGCTAGCCAGTTGAATTGTCGCATATTGGGACTTCATTGAAAAGAAGACTTCATGACAAAAAGCACAAATTGCTTCATCTTTGAAGCCGAAAGAAGCAATAAAGACATCATCAAGCACCGAAAGAATAATAATGAATTCCTCCAATGCTCTTAAAGAGAGACCTTTTGCAAAGCTCTAGGACAAAATGTCTTTGGGCCGGGAATGTTGTTGCTAATTACAAAGAAGGCTTTGGGGTTCAGAGCTCTACTGAATAAATTAGGGAGAAGCTTCGTAAAAAAAACTTAACCCCACCATATTTGTCCAAGCAAACTATAATTTTATCTCCGCTGCCTAAATTGAATATAAACCTTGTTTTTTACAGAAAATCGAATATAACTGGTTGTTTCACATTGTGTCAGAGCCAAAGCTCCTGAGTTCAAACCTCTTGGATTTTTTGCTATCCAGGAGGTTTGAACTAGAGAGCTTTGGCTCTGATACCATGTGTAACAACCAGTTACTCCCAAAGCTTAAGCTGTTGGAGACGGCGTATTTAATCTTTTACACTAACAATTCCTAATAATTTCAATAGCGGAATCCTAGAAGGACCACCCACCAGATGAAGCTCCACATCTTTATTCAGATAATTGGCCCATATGTCATTGAAGATAAAATGGAGTCCTCCACAAAAAACAAGGAAAGCCAATTTTTTTAATCTCAAAAGCCCTTCTTTTTTCAGATTACATATGCGGTTCCAACTCACTAGGTGGAATGTCACTTACAAAATCAATGTAGGGAGAGTTGTTGGTGCAAACCTAGGGTCCAAGGATCATTTTATTGTAACTTAGAGCTTAAGAATGTCTTCTAATTCAAACTAGTAGCAACATAAATTCCCAATCAAAATAAACAGCATTTGTTAATCAAGAACTTATAGAATTTTCATATAGATCCAAAGCTTTAAAATTAATTCATTCACAGAATTCAATTCATCCAAGTAAAAAGCTTCAACAATAGGTTCTAATAAAAAGGAAATCAACTAACTAAGAAAATAAATCAGATCTCAATAAAATCTAGCAAACAAATCAGATCTACTAAATAATGTCCAACTAAAGCCCAAACGGTCTGCCGCTCAAAAAAAAGCCCAAATGGAGTCTAAAAGGATAGAAATAAGGCTAACGAGGTTGATAGATTTAGGGTAAGATGCAGGGAAAATAAGATGAGAAAGATTAGGGTCAAGATAAGGGAAAAGTCAGGAGAAATCTAGGTAGTCTAACAAGAAAAGAAATAATGGATCAGTATCTAGGATGACGGACAGGGCCTCGGTATAATCCTTCTGCAGATGGTCTCCAGGAGAGGGGAGAGAGAGAGATAGCTAGAGTAGAGAGGTGGGGATGATCTCAGCCAAGATAAAGAAAGGGATAAGTAGAGAGAATCAAGATCTTGAAAATAAGGAGATTGGAGTAGAAATGAGGAGCAGTTTATGAACATAACTGAGAGAGTGAAAAAGGGAGGAAAGAAGGGGAAAAGAGAAATGAGACTATAAAGAATGAATTATTTAAGTGGTAGGACCCTATATTTGACCAATAGGTTAAAAGAAAAGGTATAAAAAGGACTTTAAGCGGATTTTAAGAGTTTAGCCAATGGGCAATAAGAAATAAATAGGCCGGAGAGTAAGGAGAGTAATAGGCTGTTGTGGACATCCCCACATCTAGGCCAAATAAATTGTAAATTAACTAATTAAAAAACTACCAAAAAGAGAAATAACAAGTATCCTACAGTCTCATTAAAATTAAATCTAACGACAGATGATGGTTGGATTACATCAATTCCGCCATGCGAGAACTCGACTCGACTCCGTCAAGTAGAAGTCTGTCATACGTCAAAACACATCCTCGCGAAGTCTTCATAGATGCACCAAATTCATCCATGAACAATCGATCAAAAACAGCCCTCGCCAACAAACGAGGTATTTTCAGTGAATCCATGAATTATCTTCGTCGTTTGAATGTCCGCATTGTAAAATCCAGAAGGTAACGAAGCGATGGTGGTAATCTCTGTGAAATCTCCAAGGCACTGATGGTGAACGAGTTCAATCACGATTTGGTCGTATCGAAGAAATGTCATTAGGCCTCCATGCTGTAGAAGTGATGATCTCCTTGAAACCGATCAGCAGCCACCTTGGACCTCTCGTTACTCGCTCCCAGTCACTATAACACCTCTTATGGTACATCTTCGATGTGTTGTACGAATTCATCGGCCCGAGCATTGCGTCTCCTATAGTAGGATAAAGGGGTATAATTTAGAAGATGCGGAAGGGGTGGCCACAAGTGGTATCAAGAGAGTGGGTAATGACATTATGGTATGTAAACTCTTGATGGGGTAGAGTTAAATCTCAGTGATGACGTCTTTCACCAGCTAAGCATCTCAACAAATTTCCTAGGTTGTGATTAACCATGTCTGTCTGTCTGTCTGTCTGTCCATCAATCAGATAGTAGTATGTGCTGTCAAACTGAAATATAACCATATTTTGCTCCAGAAATAAGACACATCAAAGAACCTAGCTACATAAATCGATATGAAATGAGACATATCGGAGAACCCATCAAAAATAACAATGATGGAGCCAAATCTCAGCAGTTCAGACCGTATGGGAATACATGACAATGTTGGGAGTTTGACTTTTAATGGGCTGACTTATGGGTCATACAAATTGTCCTCATGTGATCCCTATCAAGTAGAGTTTCATCATGTTCATCCCCACAACATTGTTCATTCGTTCCCTCATTTGGAGCACTTTCATCATAGTGGCCATTTCTTCCTTCACAGTCAGTTCTATCCTCATCATCTACGGGTTCTGCTAAATTGGAATGAAGATTGAATGTCCGACGTATACAATCTGATGGCATGTGACTAAAATCGTGGTTTGCAAAAGTGGGCTTTTCGTACTAGAGGGAGGCAAAACAGAAGTGAGACTTCCCTCGAATATCAATAGCAGCAAGAAAGGAAAGAAGGAATAAGAGCAGTCGGGAGCTTGCTAACCTTTTTTCTTCATAATTAGGAAAAAACTACTAGAACATGTCAGGGTTGGAAAGCCTCCACCATGCACTCAGCCTCTTGATATGAATTTATTGGTCAAGACCCGTCAAGGAAATTGTCAAGGACTTCCTTATGTCTTTGCACCCATTTTAAGTGCCTCCCTAAACTTATTTTATATATACTACACGAGTTTGTGTATTGAATACCCCAATACAATATGGGAGCAGAGCTATGACTTGGCATTTGTCGAAAGACACACACAGATTGATACAAATATGAGTATCCAGTATCCCATAACATAAGACATGGACATATATAAATAAAAACTTAAAAATGCACTTAGGTTTAACTTAAAAAAAAGGAATTTTTTGATATATTGATTATAGCATCTAGAAGACACATACTCAAGATTAAAGACATGGGACAATACAAAGAGGAGATGATAGTCAATTAAAAAAGAATGCCATATATTTGAGCAAGATAGCTAATTCAAGAAATAAAGTATCTGAGTATCATATGGATCCTCATGTCGAATTGAGGGTAGGTTTTCGTTCAATACTACTAGGTCAACTTTTTCTTTTTGATTTTTACTAATAATGATAACTCATCATTAAAACAGAAGGAAAGGTGCTCCTCAATTGACTGCGGCAGTCATGCGAAAAAGAGAAAAAATAACCTCACTAAAACGAATAAATAATTATATCCGGGGCAAATCAAATCTCTCATAGCAACCACACCTTTAACCAATGAATGAACCTCCGGATTGGCATGTTCTCCGGAAGAAAGAAACATGATGGTCCACTAAGAAATCAATGGCTTCTTAAACAGCACCCACTAACCTCCACAGTAATTCATATCTAGATTGCATCCATGGTCCATAATGATACCTCTACTCCTAACTGGTCAGAGAACACAAGTCGGCCAACCCGACATGGTCCCTAATGATGCCTCCAATACCAGTCAGACCCAGAATTTCCATAACATGCAAAACAGCCCGAGGCCAACTTCAATTTGTATTTCTTTTGTTTTTAGAGCTGTTTTATTTTAGTATGAAATAAATCAGCAAGCAACAATAATCAAGTGCCATTTGTTAATTATCCAAACAATTTCCATGTTAGATTCCACTATAGAGCGTCTTGGCCCAAAAATCAGACATCAAACATTACTACCTCCATTTAGGAAACATAAAAATGGACTGGTAAAAAATAAAAGGCAACAACCCACATTCATCAGGAAATCCTCCACGATTCAAAGGACTAGAAGTCCAGTGGCAGAGATTTTTGCGGAAGACAAATGTTTGGATCCCCAACTAGGTGGCCCCCCACCTGTACTTTTGCTCAAAATGCAATTCCAAGGTAATACATGCAGATTTAGCATATAGCAACAGTTGGTTTTATACGCACTTCATCAAGAGCAAAACAAAAGAAAAGACAACCTACGCCTAACTCACGAAAACTAAGGCTCAAGAGAAGTGATTCATCAATGGCTAATTAATTACATGTCAACTGTTGAAAGGGTATCCACATAATTCACAAGGGATGATAAACCCTCAATAGTGACATTTATCCGTAGCTTATAAGGCATCGATGAGTTACAAAGGATACCTAAGTTCTTCTCTAGTTTCTGTTTAACATTTCAACTGCTTAGCTTACTCTTCTTCGTCGACCAACACCGTCCATTTATTCTGTTTTGACTGTTAAAAAAATAAGATTTCTCTTTTGGTTATCAGAAGAATAGCATAGAAGTGCAAATGTATTCCTAACAGTCTAACTCTATATGATGAAAATATCAAAAGATGGCATTCCTACTTCTACGGAGTCATATGTCACCACACATTTTATGGATTGACAAAATATTCTCAATGTAGGATTTAATTATTTTCACAACTAAGAAACAAGTAGAATAAAACCACTAACAGGACATATGGGGCCTTGAGAAGAAACAACTGACTGCATCTCGGAAGGATCGGAAACATAGCCTAATCGTAGATAAGGAAGCATATCTGATACAGCTTCCTTTTCTCTACCTACATATACCTGCAAAAGGGGCATAATATAAGGTAATGAGAAAAAATAAAATCCAATAATTTACAAAACACAGAAAGAGAATTGGTTCTATACGTGAAAAACTTGGACAGACAATTTTCCATTCCTTTGAGCAACCATTCTCTTGTCCTGATATTGAGGATCCTCTGTATTCAGGGATGCCTGGATCAAGGACGCCATACACAACATAAGATGTGTGAGGAGAAAGTGAAAGAGAGCAAACTAGCCTATGGTCCTGTTCGTTTTGGATTATGACAACCGATTGAGACTCCAAAACCTATTTTTGGTCTCAAAATTAAACATAATTTTGAGTCGAATAATAGGTTTTGGACTCACAATCTGTTGTCATAATCTAAAACAAAGAGGGCCTATAGAAGTGCGGGGAATCAAGATTTCACCTCAACCAATATGCGGTCATAAGGATTATCTTCGTCCACAAAACCATAATTCAGAAGCAACCTTGAATTTGGTTGGGGTCCACACCTACACCATCTACAAATTGTAAGTGATCCATGCATAAAATGGCACATAGTACTTGCGGAGCAGTAGTAGCTACATTGCCAACATGAATCCAAGAGCAACTCCAAAGAAAGGTCTCATACATAACTTCATAGTCTGAAGAAAAAAATAGAATACCACACAACAATTGAGTCCCCGGCTTTATATGGACGGTCCACCACCAGTTGAACAGCACCATCTACAGCAGTCAGCATTGCCTTGCAGTTGCTTTTGTAAGCCAGTAATGGGGGGCCTAGAGGAACTAAAGCGAACCTTCGAGCCAAACTCACTTTCTGATTCAAACAGAAGTTAAGCCATCAGATCAGCGGCTTTCAAAAATGTGCAACATAAAAGAATTTTATTGAGAACAAAAAATACACACACACGCAGCACACATCGAGAAATGATAGAATGAAGGGCAGCCTTTCGAAAACCAGCTTCAAGGGCGCCCCCATTGGTCAGTTTTCAGCAAAGTGCATTTCTGATGGCCCCAAAAAAAGTGGGTGGCGCAAAAAAAATGGTGATTGGCACAAAAAAAAGGAAACGGCTTTGACTTTGCTGAAAACTGACCAATGGAGGTGCCCTTGAAGCATGAGAAAGCAAAAAATGTCCTGTGCAATCCAAATAAGAAGAGTCAACTGATGCACCCTTCTATTCTCAATCACAAACTCCTAAATGTTACTCGAATAATTTCAAGTATTAAACCTAAAAGCCATATAAAGCATCGCTATAGTACATACTTTGGCAGTTTACGCCCCTTGTAATGATTCTAAAAGGAATATGCTGTCAGCTGAACTCTCCAAGTGAGATTAAATAAGAAGAGCCAGCTAGCATAAACTAACACAGGCAAGAAATAAGGAAAAAAAATTCAACCACGTCTTGAATTTCTCCTGCTATGTCTAGGTTTTCTAATTTTATGTCTGAACATGGTCCAATTAATCTCCATATGCAAGGAGGGAAATTTATATGGTCTAGTAGAGAGGTTCCCATTATATTAAGCAGAATGGATAGGTTCATGATTGAGTCAGGTTGGGGAGAAAGCTTTTCAAGGTCTTTCCAAAGGGACTCTCAAGCGCATCTTGAATTTCTACTGCTATGTCAAGGTTTTCTAAATTTATTTATGACCATGACCTAATTGATCTCCATCTGCATAGAGGGAAATTTACATGGTCTAGTAGAGAGGTTCCCTTTAAGTAGATTGGATAGGTTACGAATTGCATCATGTTGGACAGAATGCTTTCCCAGTCTTTCCAAAGGTCCTTCCTTACCCAATCACAGAACATGCACCACTAATTCTAGATACAGAGGATGAGTAGAGACGCGCGGGGCCCCTTTTATGTTTGCACACAGGCTAACTCCGTGAATTTAAACATTTTGTGAGAAAGTGGTGGGAGTCTCTCACGATGGAGAGGAGCCCCGGGGTTTCATCTATTTTGCAAGCTCAAGGTTCTAAAAGGGAGTCCTTTGGGATTGGAATGAGGTCCATTTTTAAAAAAAATTGTTATTCAGAAGATCACACTGAATGATGAGACTGATTGATTTGGTAGGAAAGAGGAAGAAGGTATGCTTTCTACTAAAGAACGTAGGTCAGGAAGAAATATTTTGGAGGCAAAGGTCTAGAGATATTTGGTTTGCGGTCGGTGACCCTAATTCGGGGTACTTTCACCATATGACTACCTCCAGAGGAAGAAGAAAGCTTATTAGCAAGCTGATAGTGGTTGGTCAAGAGTTAGACGGTAGGGCTTGGGCTAGAGGAGGAAATTGTTAAATGCTTTTCGTATATGTTCAAATCTGAATGGGCAGCAACGCGTGGTTTTTGCTGAGGGAACTCGATAATGGGCAGCAAACAGTGGCTTCTTTCTCAGCATGAGGGAACTCAATAATCCCATTGTAATAAAACCAAAGTTTCTTCAAAATGCTCATTCCAGAAATGCCTGTTAGATTCTATTCCCCCCCTGTTCTGATGGTAATAACGCGGTGTTGTGGCCTGCAAGAAACATCTCTTCTTTCATTTTAGTTTATTCATCAGCATTTTTTCTTATTGATTCAAGGGGTGGCAGTGCTCTTCAATGAAGTTTATCGAACTGATTTAGCAGTGATACATAGAAACCCCTTTTGTAGAAAAGTGGATGGGTAGTTCACCTCTCACAAACCCCATGGGAAAGGGCTACCACGGAATCATGTCCAAAGGGATTTATCTTGTAACTCTGTTTGTTCTGCCTAAACCTAACAAAAGAATCATCCCAAAATGTTGGACACACCAACTTTCCGCTTTGACATTTTCTGCATAAACTAATTTAATATTATAATTTAACTCTACAGGTCTATCAACTCCACTTGACACCATGAATGCCTTAAAAAGAATGTTCTTACTAAAGTACAGAACATAAATAATGGATGATAGAATTCTATCTAGAGATCCATAAGATAGAAGGCACAACTACAGCGACAAGATATTACCTGCAAATGCACAACACAAGACTGAACCGCAACAAAAGCTTGTTTGAATATCTCAAATGGAAATGCCTCAGTAGGTATGTCATAAGGGTATTGCTGCAAAATGCAAAGAGTAATAATTATAACAATATAATATTTTGCTTTATAATCCCAAATATATCAAACACCCAATATAGTTCAAGAAAGAAAAGAGAAATACAAAATATTTCATTGGAAAATAATACAGTTTAATTTACTTCGTCCCATAATCTGCTGAGGTAGGTATGTGTGTAACCTGAAACAGTGAGCCAGCCATAAACCAGACAGTGTCGAGCTCATTATATTCTCTCTTGATCCCCTTGCCCCTTTCGAGAACTTCAGCCTGCATCATTACCACCAAGGAATGGCTTTATTGCTTTGGAACTGTCACATATATTACTTGGTTAACTTAAAATTTGTGGGTACATGACTACAGGAGGGATTCTGAACTACTCAGTCACTAAAGTAGCCATTGGAAATATAAGACAAGGAGATTATAGTTCAGATCAGAAGTGAAGATAGTACCCTTGTAGGGCTGCCGATCAAATACGCCAGTTCACTTTCTGACCATAGAAGTGGAGATTCTACAGCTAGCTGGCCTCTCCCTCGCTGGCGATCTAGCTCCCTAATGAAGGGATACCAGAAAGATTTCCTCCCCTGCTTCTTTTCATACATGAGATACAGTGCCAAGCAGGCCAATTCTGAAAGCTTGTTTGTCGTTAACAACTCCGCTGCATAAAGAATCAGGAAATAAATAAAATTTCTTTGCACCGTGGGATTTTGGGAGAAACGTGAGAAGGGGCAATTTGGCTTATTGCAAACTAAAAGTGGGTTTTGTAAATGCAGCAAAAGTTGTTTAATGACCAGTTTAGAAAAGCAAAGAAGGGTTGCCCAAAGTAAGATAACTAGTTAAGACAAACCCAAGTCTAATAAGTGTACTTCGCCAAGAAGGGTTCTCATATAGAGAAAACAATCTATAAAACCCAGAGATCCAACTGCCAAGCTGGTCAAATTCAGTAATCGTAAGCAAAGCCATTAGGGAAATCATCATCAAGTGGTCCATCGATAAAATTTATTTTTCTTTTTGGTTTCTTAAGAAATGAATATAGGTCTCTAACTCCCCAATTTTATTGAATAGAATTTCAGAGTTGGATGTTTGGTGTCTACCTCGGATGGAGATCCCAGTTTCGGGGAAACAATTTTATAATATATATGAATAAAGAAGAAGATCCACTTAGCCAAGAAGACTTTTAGCTTGCTTTTTCATGTGATCAAGATTCTAGTAAATGTACTCATTTTCTGTCCATTTATAGGCATTTGATGTCATTTACCCTTTCCGATCGAATTGGAAAGCTAAAACACATCAAAAACCCCTATTTTTAACACAATTAAGAATCTCGAAGTTTCTAAAACCATAAACAGAGGATGAAGACGATGATGTTTCACTAACTTTTCATGCAAGCTCTCCTATAATCAAATTTCTACTACATTCTACACCAAGGGGTGACCATTTGCCTCTGTCAAAGTCGTGATTCGAAGGAGGTGCCTTATTTTAGGTTCTTTTTACTGTGTATTCGGCTCTATCTTCCATTCGTCCTACTTGTCTTGCCCAAAACGAGTTTAGGACCTTCCAGAGCGGGCATTTTCCATTGGTTCTGCTCCCGCTAGATTGGATAACCCAGCATGGGCAAATGCTACACTGGTGTCGGTGGTGGTATTACCCAGTTGAAAGAACATCTAGGAGGCGTTGGTGGCAGCGATAATATGGCTTGTAGAAAGGTTACTCCAGACGTCAAATGGCAGTGGAAGAAATTTTAATATTGAAAAAAAAAGGCTAGGAAAAGCCATATCCGTTAAAAAATTTCTTGGTTTATTACCCCAAAGGAGTAGTTTTTATTAAATTAATGAATGCATCAGCCATAATAAAGAATGCCGATGCTTTGTTTGAAAAACTTGATGAAACTGTTATAGAAGTGTAGGACATTGTGCAATTTCCAAAAGATAGTTAGCCCAATTACAAAGGTACAGGGAATAAGTCAGAGAAAAATTATGGTAGTTTCTACAAAAAAACACCATGTGCAACCCATTGCATAATTCTTGTGTTGGAAAACCTGGCTAGACCAGATAAGTTCCTCATCATTGATAACACCATAGAGTGGGCTTGCAAGATAACCATGGATAATTGTTGCACCTTATGAGAAACAAGTTTACTAGAGGGAGAGGCTTGTGTTATCCTGCTTGGATGAGGCTTGCGTGGAATTTCTTGGCCATATAGAGTCTTGGGTTTCATAAAAAGCCGCTGCAACCGACGTTTGTATCTGATGACTATGTTGCCAATAAGTATGTCAAACATGAGCTTGGCCCGTTGATTGTTGCAGCAATGTTGGACAACTCTTTCTGGTCCAACTGTAAATTAATTTTGATCATTGGTGAGCATTTGATGAGAGTGTTTCGCTTAATAGATCGGCAAGACAAACCTGTCATGTGGTATTTTATGAGTCCATGGATAAGGCCAAAGAAGCCATTAGGGAGAGGTTGTAGAGTCGATGCCCATCCGGAGAATTATTGACAAAAGATGGGATGAGCAGTTTTCATAGTCCCTTTCGTGCATCTGGTTACTTCCTTATCTCAGTTTTTGGCTAGTCACACTGATGCAGATATTAGGATTTATTTCCGCATTATTTAGTTTCTAGTATTTTTATTTCCATGTTATTAGTTTCTAGGATTTTATTTTCCATGTTATTTTTAGGAATTCTTATTTTAGTAGGTTTCTATCTTTTGGGTTGTTATTTGCCTATATATAGGCCTCTTTACAGCTTATTTTGTAACTTTTGATGATTATTGAATAAAGATTCTTCTCCCTCTAATTCTAGTTTTCTTCTTCCCTCTTCTGATTTCTTCTCTTCTTCTACTACTTCTCCCTAAATTCGTCTCTTCTTCAGGTTATTTTCGTCTCTTCTTCCCCTATTCTTCTAATTCTATCCCCTTTCATCTATTTCTCTCCCTTTCCTCAATTTCTCTTCACGGTCCTACATCAATTTGGTATCATAGCGAAAGATCCAAGCCTCCAAAGTGAATCACCATCAATTCTTAATCTTAGCCCTAGAGGTTTTTTTTTCTTCTTTAAAACTCAGCCCCTCATCATCCAATTCTCAGCATCCAATTCTCAGCTTTTCTAGTTCACCCATCCACCTTCTATCGTCTCCATCTCTTCCACGGAAAAACCGCAACCCAAACCCAAACCCTTGGTGCCAAACAGTAGCGCCTCTTGCTGTCATAAATAAATTGACAAAAAAGAAAAGAAAAAATCTCTGCTGCCCGGAATTTCTACCCGAACCTCCTACCATCACCCTCGCAGGAACTTTAACACCATTAGTTCATCTAAACCTCTCCTCAGATCATAACCCTAACCCTTTGAGGAATTTCATCAAACACCTTAAGGGCATCAATTCCTTCACCAAACAACCCTTCACTATCTCAGCCATCGAATCGCAATAGCCTTTCCGTCTTGATTGCAGCCACAAATTTCACCCATAATTTCAGCCCCAAACCCTTGGTTTCAGTCCATCAAACCCTCCTCAACAAAACCCAACATAATCTTTTTTGCAGCACACCTAGTGTCCAGGAAATTGGAAATTTCTTTTCCCCTGCTGTGGTACAACGAGACTCGTTCACGAGTATATCTTCTCTTTTATTAGGGGTTTCCAAATACAACAAATCTAAAAGATACAAAAGGGTTACGTGAATTGCAGGTTATCTATATCAGGCAAGTAGGAGACGTGTCCTGTTACTTTTCATGTGTTGCAGTTTCCAATTTGAAGTTATCCGAAATAGCAAATTACCCCTTACCTGCTTTTACGGGTAAGCCATCTCTCCACTTAGTTTATCTTTACCTAGTGACCTGCTATAGGAGGTAACTTGGAAAGGAGGCAGTTTGCAACTTTGGTAAAGTAACTTGGCAGGTTAGGTTGTTGTGTAGTAAGTTGACTTTTCAAAACAAAAAGTTACACAACTTATATTTGGTAAGTTACTTATTTTATCTACACACCCCTCTTGCTTCTTATAAGTTGTTCGTGACTGAAGCACGGACAAAAGAAAGAAAAGAATATTATTACAACCCCCATATTTCCTCCTTGGGCACCCCTTATTTTTACTTTTTTGCATTAAGTGGGTCACTTCCCACTTGGATAAACACCCCCCATTTTTCCTAGGGCACCCCCATTCGGGCCATTCGTGTTGCATTGCAAGCCATATTCTGTCATCGTGAATTTTTTTTTAGAAGAAAAAAAGAAAAGGAAAGAAAATTCCCTCTCTTTGCTAGTTTTTCTCTCTTATTGTTTGGGCTATTTCTGCTCAAAATTGGCTCTCGACCTCAACACGAAAGTTGTTTGTGACAACTTTTAGAGCGCATCCAGCCTATTTTCAGCAGTTTTCAGCACAGTTTCGGGAGCCATCTCATCCGTTGATCGCGCCCCTTCTTCCGATCATCAGCTTTCACTCATCCGATTTCAGATCCGCGATAGACGTTGTGTTCCTTTCGACATGACAAACAAATCAGACGGTTGATTTCAGTTTTTGACGCCGATCCCTATGGCTCCTCCAGCTACTCCATATTTTGATAGATATGATCTTCGATATTCTTCTGCATCACAGGTTTCATATTTCTATGGTTATGATGACTGCACCTATCCCTATGGAGATGTTGAGAATGCGTGTCTAGATTGGATCCAGGCACTTAATGCATACCATAGGTACTGTGGTTATGATCATCAAATAACAATTCGCAAAGTCACGGATACAATGTGCCGCGAAGCCCAGTCAAAATGGAATTTCTTCGTTAACGAGCGTCGTGAGTTTTGTAAGCCTCCATTTCGTCGATGGGAGGATGTTCGTTATGAGTTTACATACCACTATCAAAATCAACAGAGATTGAAACATGAGTGAGCAGCGTATGACCAAAGATTGATGCGTGAAAAAGCCGCTCGACGAGAAGAAGCAGCTCACCATAAACGACAAACCGCAACATGTCGTGCACGAGACGCTGAAATTGCAGCTGAAAACCGATATTTCGAGCGTCGCATGCGCGAGTCATATTTGCAGAGCCGCTTCACTACTTCATCCATCCCACCTAGCGTTGCTGCTATTCTTACGGAGCACGATACTAGTATTGATGAGATCATCGACGTTGAGCCTTTGATTCCATCATATTCAGATTCTGAGATGGACGATCCAGAGTTAGAGACTCAGTTGATTGCTGATATCGACATCGTTACACATGATGCTTCTGAGATTTCTGCCGCACCGATTGCCGAGCATCTAGAGAGAGATTTTGCCACTTCTACAGTCGAGACAAATATTTTGGCAGAACCGCATGAGGTTGATCCATTGACAGAGTCGATCGCGCACCACCATGAGTCGGAGATTGATCAAGAGGATTACCCGCCTGATATCACTATACCAGATACGATTCTAGCTAATGATTTTGTTGCTGATTCCATTGAGCAGGATTTGATACCATCAGGTGATATCTTTATCAAGGCTAGTCATGGATTGCTACTGTCCATGGCTGTTATGCCGATCCCACCGATCCAGGAAGAGTATGTTGCCATCTTCCCAGCTTATTTGATTGTCAAGAGAGGTTCGCGTCTTTATGATTCTGCATGGATGATTTCTTCTGTATTACTACGCTCGCGTTCCATACCACTTTCACAGTCATCCCGAGCGTTGTATAGCATTCCAATGTTCGAAGGATTACGACTCCTGCTTCTTGATTGGGTCGTGTACATATTTGATCCAAGCGGATTAGAACTCGAGGGCGAGTTCTTTTCAAGCGGGGGAGAATGATGCAGATATTAAGATTTATTTCCGCATTATTTAGCTTCTAGTATTTTTATTTCCATGTTATTAGTTTCTAGGATTTTATTTTCCATGTTATTTTTAGGAATTCTTATTTTAGTAGGTTTCTATCTTTTGGGTTGTTATTTGCCTATATATAGGCCTCTTTACAGCTTATTTTGTAACTTTTGATGATTATTGAATAAAGATTATTCTCCCTCTAGTTCTAGTTTTCTTCTTCCCTCTTCTGATTTCTTCTCTTCTCTCCCTAAATTCGTCTATTATTCTCTTCTTCTACTACTTCTCCCTAAATTCGTCTCTTCTTCAGGTTATTTTCGTCTCTTCTTCCCTATTCTTCTAATTCTATCCCCTTTCGTCTATTTCTCTCCCCTTTCCTCAATTTCTCTTCACGGTCCTACATCACACACCTTCTCTAGGCATTGGGGGATCACCAAAGGATTGGTGGATGGCATTGTCAGATTGGTACCAAATGTAGACACACAACATGGCATCAATGGTCAAATTGAGGAGCCTGGCATGGCATGACCATCTGCACCTGATAGAAGCCAAGTCCAGGCAAAGTAATTTGTTTATGGTATGCATTCAAGTTCATTTGTTTTGAAATTTTAATGAGGCATTGTTGACTAAGAACTTTTTTATTGCATTTGCATGGTGGTTGCAGTTTGGTAATGGCATCATATAACTACAAAGCTTTGCAATTAGGGTACTTAGTCAAACTTGTAGTGTGACAGGATGTCAAAGGAATTGCAGTACTTTCAAGTACTTCTACTCTGCAAAAAGGAATATCCTAGAGCAATAGAGAATGCATTATCTGGTATCTGTCCCCAACTTGAAATTTTGAGAAAGGTATATTTTTGTAGTATAGTGCTTTTAATATAGGTTCATTTGTGCCAAGACTCACAATTTACAGTAATTGGAATTTCTGTTATTTTGTAATAGGGATTTAAAGAAGAAAAAATCAAACACGTGCAACCCATCAATCCAGAGAACCTTAATGTTATGCCAGACTAGGTAGCAAAGGAAAACCCTAATATTTTTACCATTGATTATTTAGGTTGGAAATTTTGTGGAACAACCTACTCTTGTTGCTGCGCATGAGAGAGACGAGGACATTGACGATGGTGATAGGAGTTGTTGTTGGTGATGACAAGCACAAGTGGGAGTCAGACGAGGATGAGGACTCACTACTATACTACAGTGGCTTGTTATTATTACTCTGAGCCTTAGTCATTAGGAGGCTCTTCAACTGCACTTGCTCACCTTATGTAGATATATCCCTCATTAGACACTTCAAGGGTCATAGATTTGGGCACCATGGATCACATTACCAGTGACTCAGGCAACAAGATCTTCATCTGTCCTTATTTTAGTTCATCTCATACCATCATGAGGGATAGATCTTCCATTCTCACCACCCATGCCACTATTGCGCTACTGCGTTCATTTCCACTTCTTCGAGTGGCTTAAGTGTTCCCAATGTATATGTTGTCCCAGAGCAGGCGGGACAACACGATATATCACTAGTGTACCTGGAGCTCGACATAATTGTAGATGACTAATAGGAATAAGGCCATCCTAAGGGTGCTAGGGTCCACCCTGTGTTGGCCATGCGAATAATAATAACCAGGTCGTGTATAGGTTGCTGGTGCTAAAACTGACGATAATGCTGTTGCTACTATGGTAGAAAATATCCATAACAGCAACCACTGCGACTGCCTTACGCACAACCTCGTTCACAAGGGTTGTTGTTTGACGAGTAGAGCACCTCAATGGTTCCAAAAGAAGTAGAACAAGTAAATTGGCTGAGAGGAGCCTCCTAAGGATTTAGTTGCAGACATCATACCCTCTAGCTAAAAGAGAAGAATCCGGAGCTCGGCATGTGTCAAAAAGGTAGTCTTGGCAACAAGAGATGTGGTGAAGGTTCAATAACCATCACCAATACCCTAGAGACTGTATTGGGCCTTATCTGTGTTGGAAAAAGAGTGTTGAATTGTGAACTGATCAAAGAGGGCCTTCATCTTCCTGAGATATTCCAATATATCTAGCTTACCCTTTTTGTTGTTCTGTTGTGCGAGTAAATCTACATGATTCAAGTCGATTTTGTTTTCCTTTTTTTTTCTGTGTGTGTGTGTGTCCAAAGATCTAGGACAGAAGTGACTTTAGGACCATGGAGATCACCTCAGGTGACAGTATGAAATCAATCAATCCAATCAGAAGGTGGTGCTGTGCATATCCAGTATTGTAAGCAGGATTGTGTTCTTACTATTCAGTCTTCTCCTCTAAATTTGCTAGTTTAATAAGTTCATCAGGAAAAAAGTTAATCCCCACTAATCGATAAAGAAGATCCTGGATTACCATAAGGATTTGACCCTTCCATAGAAGAAATTTGTCGTGCGAGAGTTCAATATTGACCAATTGGGAGAATATGGGATAGGAAGAAGAGGAGTTTGGGAGGCACGATACGTAAGAGAAGCCATAAGGATGACATATGAATATAAGACAAGAAATCAAAGGTAAGAGAGGATGGAAATAGGATGGGATAAAAGGTGAAAGATATATATCAAAAAGGAATCAAAAAGGAGGGGAAGAGCGCAAAATCCAAAGGATGATTAACTTGGATTTTTATTTTATTTTTTTATTGCAGTTCCCTCTTATGTATGATATGGTATTTCAAGAGATCCCTCTGTAGTATTCCCCAAATTGGATTGAGATAGTTCGATAGTTTTACGAGTTCTTTTTTTTTTTTGAATGGTATAATTTACTAGTTCTTTTACCACATTGACAATGTTCACAATACATGAAGAATCAGGAAAGTTATAGGTGCAAACAGATACACTAACATGCTGTACTTATATTTTTGTATCAGCTCATACACTAACCAATATTGTTTGTCTCCACAAGACAGACACAGTAATGAAAAACCACATTTATGACTAGAATAGTGTCCCATATCGAACAAATAGTTTCCAGATGCCTGTGGTTGAACCGTTCCATATTGCATGCACCTGGAGCATTAAGTCTGTGCATACAATGCAGAAGTGTTTGTTTCATTCTCATTAGGTGGACCTTGTTCGTTGATCAAAATCTTTACAAAAAAAATAAAAAATTAGGTGGACCCTGTCTCCCTTCCAACAAGAGCATGTGATCTTGTTGTCAACCTTAATTTTGTCACATCAGATGCCAATGCATATTGTTTAATGAAAATGATGCAATTAAAATGCATACGTCTCCAAAATCAAAGGTTTCTTGTTGTGGTGAAACCATGAAACATCTCTCTTATCTTTCTTTGCTTTTTTTAAAAAAAATTCACTAATTATCATGAAAGGGAAAAGATAACATGTTGATTATCTCTGTATACTCCCCTGAAATCGTCACACACAAATGATTGGCATGAGGATGGACCTAAAAAGAGAGAAAATGACTGAAGGAAAAAGATGGAAAAATCAATCAAAGTGTAATTTCAATGTAAAGGTTGCAAAAAATCTGGCACTACCATCATGCTTAAGAAGATAAATTCATATATTAATAAATAATGAACAATCACTTACCAATCGTTTCATTCCCCAAAACTCTCTCTAGTGTTACAACCAATGAATTCGGAACTGAGAATGTGATGTCCCCCGCCTGCAAATCTACCCCAAATTACACCCAAAAACAGGGAAAAAAAAAGAGAAAGAAAGATGCGAACAAGGTAGCTATTATCTCTTAATATCAATTAATTATTATCTAATAATTATCTGTTATTTAGAGATTTAGTGGGATTTTTACTTATTATTATTGGCTATTGGCTTTATTCGGCTTTGTTAGGACTCATTTCTCTTCAGAAATGTGGCGTAAGAGAGGGATATTTTATTAGTTTGTAATTCTTATTTTTCTCATCGTCTTCTCTCCCTATTCTTCTCGAGGCCATCCCCCTGGACGTGGGATTACTTGAGTCTCTCTCCCAAACACCGTATTAGAAAAGTAAAACAAATAATATTTGATTAGCTTGTAATTCTTATTTTCATAAAGCAATGAAAAATCTTCTTCTATTCTTCTTGAGGCTATCACCTGGACATGGAATTATTTGAGTCTCTCTAGTCTCTTCAAAGCGCGGTATTAGAAAAGTAAAACAAACTATAAGCATGAAATTTTCAACTTCTTCTCTTCCTATTCTTCTATTCTTCTTGAGGCTATCCCTCTTGAAGTGGGATTATTTGAGTCTCTCTTCCAAGCGCCGTATTAGAAAAGCAAAACAAATTATAAGCATAAAATTTCCAAATTAGCTACCTTAAGATCCTCACTGGCTGCCACATAATGAATTGGCCGGTGCTTTTCGTCGTGTGATGGCTTCTCCTTGAGAATGACCTTACAAGGAGGAAGCCCTTTGCTGTGCATCCAAGATTTTAGGTCACCAATCTCACGTTCTTCTGAATTCACAACGATGGGACGAGAATTGCCTTCTTCTTTCTTTGATCCAGCAACCAAGGTATCTGCGCCGCATGCCGAGCAGAGATTCTGGTGACGAATCCGTTGAAATGCGGGAGAATATTTAGGGTTTCTTCTGATGATTGTGGTGGGATTTGAAACCCTAGAAGGATTGACATGCAGCGGCAAAGAGGGAGTGGGTGAGGGAAATGCAGTGTTGTGGAAACAAGTAATGTTCATGGTCGCTTCTATTCGTTTTTCGGAGAGAGAGAGAGAGAGAGAGAGAGTGCGATACTGTGTTAGGGCATGAGAAGGATTGACATGCAGCGGCAAAGAGAGAGGTTTGGAGGAGGAGAACCAGATAAGAGCCGATGGACAGGAGTATGCTCGATATTTTTTCTTTTAGGAAATGATATATTCGCTCCTCTTGTTTTTAACTTGGACAGTCCCTCCTAATGTAAAAATAAAAAATAAAAGGAAAAATGACCAAATAGAAGGGGTTTCTACTGACTATGACATTTTAAGAGGGGTGTTTTCTAAATCACCAATCAAGAGTGCATATGACTAAAATGCCCTTGACTCTCTCTCTCTCTCTCCCCCTATCAAATCACCTTTTTGAAATGATTACATTTAGAGAAAAACAAATCCCAAAACCCACCTTTTTCCCTCTTCTTCTTCTTCCTCCCACCTACCAAAAAACGTACGTATGAAAAACCCAAAAACCTCAATTTTTGAAACCCAAAAACCTCCATTGTTAGATGCCAAAAGCTCCATTCTATTGCTGAAAACCTCATTTTTAGATGTGAAAGCCTTCCTAACCCTTCATTGCATTGCACAACGCCTCCATTTTCAACAAATATTGGAAAAAAACGTTATTGGATTTGGAAATCTTAAAAATCTTTACTAGAAACCACCATTCCATTGCATAAAGCTTCCATTTAATAGAAAGGTGTGTATTTTTACCCCTCTCCTCTCTCTTTCCATTATAAGGCATGTTTATAAACTTGAATGAAAGTTTTCCATGTTAAACTACTGTCTTCCATTGCAGAAAGCCTTCAATCACTATTTAATCTTATTTAAATTACTTTAAACACTTTATAATCATTGTTATTTTTCTGTAAACCACTAATTTCTTAAGTTTAACCAGTATTTCACTACCATAAACCGGTACTGAAGTGGGGTGTTTATAAGTGGTTTATATAGCTTCTTTGGTTAAGAATCCTCCGTAGTGGTTTATAATCGTAATTAGTGGTTTATTATGGCTTACCAGTGGTTTAGAGTGTTTATAATTGGTTTATAAGGATTTATAAATGATTTATACAGGGTGAGCAGTAGTTTATAGTGTTTATAAGTGGTTTAGAGTGTTTACAACTGGTTTATATAGGGTAAACAGTGGTTTATATAAGGCTATCAGTGATTTAGAGTGTTTATAAGTGGTTTGTGTAGGCTTATCAGTGGTTTAGAGTGTTTATCATTGGTTTATACAGGATAAGAAGTAGTTTATACTGTTTATAAGTGGTTTATATAAGCTTATCAGTGGTTTAGAGTGTTTATAACTGGTTTATATAGGGTAAACAGTGACTTATATAAGCCTATCAGTGGTTTAGACTGTTTATAAGTGGTTTATGTAGGCTTATCAGTGGTTTAGAGTATTTATACATGGTTTATACAAGGTAAGAAGTAGTTTATAGTGTTTGTAAGTGGTTTATATAGGTTTATCAGTGGTTTAGAGTTTTTACAACTGATTTATATAGGGTAAACAGTGGTTTATATAAGCCTATTAGTGGTTTAGACTGTTTATAAGTGGTTTATGTAGGCTTATAAGTGGTTTAGAGTGTTTATACATGGTTTATACAGGGTAAGAAGTGGTTTATATAGACTTACCAGTGGTTTTAGACTGGCTTATCAGTGGTTTATAGTGTTTATAAGTGGTTTATATAACCCTATCAGTGGTTTAGAGTGTTTATAAGTGATTTATATAGACTTACCAGTGGTTTTAGAGTGTTTATAAGTTGTTTATTTAGGATTACCAATGGTTTAGAGTGTTTATAAGTGATTTATATTAGCTTAACAGTGGTTTATAGAATTTATAAGTGGTTTATATAGGGTAAGCAGTGGTTCATATTTCCTTGTCATGACTTAGTAGTGGTCTAGAGTGTTTAAAAGTTGCCCGAATTGTCTTAGTAGTGGTTTATGTTGTTTTATGGAGATTTAGTAGTGGTTGAAGTTGTGCATAATTTTAAAATGGCTGCTTTACTTGTTAATTGGAATGATTTTTTTTTAATTGGTTATTTTGACAATGGTTTAATTTTGTGTAAACAGAAGAACGGCAGAACGAAGAGCTTCTTTTATCTTACACGTCGACGGCTTTGTAAAGGATGCGGTATCATTTGAATACATCGGCGGGAAGAAGTTGCCCGTAATTGTGGGTCGAAAAAAAATTGTGAAAAAATTGGAAGCAATTAGGGGTTTAAACCAAACTTTAGGGCTCTAAACCATACAATTCTAAGAAATTAGGGGTTCAAACAAAACTTTACGACTTTAAACCATATATTTCTAAAAAACATAACCAAACTTTAAGGCTTTAAACCATAGATTTCTAAAAAAAATTAGGGTTTTAGTTGCTGATTTTCCAAACTGAAAGAGAGAGAGAGTACCAACCCTAACTTATTGGTTTGAGTCTAAACTGATTTGGGAAAATTATAGAGTTTTCTAAACTGATTTTCCAAAATATACGGTTTTCTCAACTAATTTGGGAAAATATAGGGTTTTCTAAACTAAATTTCTAAACCAAACTTGGAGGTTTAAACCAATAATCTGTGAAAATTTTGGGGAAAATTAGGGGTTTAAACCAAACTTTAAGGCTTTAAACTAGGGGTGGACATGGTTCCGGTTCGAACCGAGGAACCGAACCGAACCGGCACATATGGTTCGGTTCGGTTCTATATGTATATGGTTCGGTTCCGGTTCCGAAATCCGGGACCCGGTTCAGATTCGGTTCGGTTATGGGTTTCGGATTCCGGAACCGAAAACCGAACCGAGAACCGACCCTCACCTTAAGTTCTTAAAATCACCCCCCGCCAATTTGATAAAATCACCCCACTATCTATATAAAGTTATAAACACTCTGGACTGCCAGAAAAATGGAAAATGGTACAGTAAAAAAGTGCATGAGAGGCCTGATATGCGCCCACCCATGTCAGATAGTGTGATCTGAACCCTTTATTTGGTAGACCCTGTTGTGAACATGACATGATCAGAAAGTTAGTCTCACCGGATGATCCCAAACATCCAATCAATGCCTACAAACAGACAGCTGCAAAAACAGAGTAATATCTACAATCAGGTTGTATGGATGAATTGTTAGAAATTAGGGGTGGACATGGCCTAATAAACAAGGCCATTGGTGAAGGTTGGGTAAACCCAGAACCGAACCGATTATATATGGTTCTGGTTCGGTTCGGTTTCATATATATATGGTTCGGTTCTGGTTCCAATTTCAGGGAACCGATTATATATGGTTCGGTTCTGGGTTTAGCCCAAAACCGAACCGAACCGAACCATGTCCACTCCTACTTTAAACCATAGATTTCTAAAAAAAATAAGGGTTTAAACAACTGAAAGGGAGAGACTACCAACCTGTGAGAGGAGGTTCACTCAGAATAAGAGGATACCGGAGAGAGGTGCACGAACCTGAGGGGCATTGTGACCCTCTAATGGACGGTTGGGATCATCCCATGAGAGAAAAGGGCATTGTGGCCCTCTAATGGAAGGTTGGGATCATCCCATGAGAGAGAGGGGGGCATTGTGACCCTCTAATAGACGGTTGGGATCATCCCATGAGAGAGAGGGGGGCATTGTGGCCCTTTAATGGACGGTTGGGATCATCCCATGAGAGAGAGGGGGGCATTGGGGCCCTCTAATGGATGGTTGAGATCATCCCACGAGAGAGAGAGAGAGAGAGAGAGAGAGAGAGAGAGAGAGAGAGAGAGAGAGAGAGAGAGAGAGAGAGAGAGGGAGGGCATTGTGGCCCTCTAATGGACTGTTGGGATCATCCCATGAGAGAGAAAGAGAGAGGAATTGTGGCCCTCTAATAGACGGTTGGGATCATCCCATGAGAGAGAGGGGGGCATTGTGGTCCTTTAATGGACGGTTGGGATCATCCCATGAGAGAGAGGGGGGCATTGGGGCCCTTTAATGGACGGTTGGGATCATCCCATGATAGAGAGGGGGGCATTGGGGCCCTCTAATGGACGGTTGGGATCATCCCACGAGAGAGAGAGAGAGAGAGAGAGAGAGAGAGAGAGAGAGAGAGAGAGAGAGAGCCCTCTAATGGACTGTTGGGATCATCCCATGAGAGAGAAAGAGAGAGGAATTGTGACCCTCTAATTGATGGTTGGGATCATCCCATGAGAGAGAGAGAGAGGTGACGGTATTTTAAAAATGAGGGTATTTTTGTCCTAAACCCTTGCAAACCAGTCACCATCACTATAGATTGGTTATTTCCAAGTCTCCCCTCTTCATATGTCATAGTGAGTAGAAAGTCCTTTCATTTGGTCATTTTCCCAAAATAAAAAATAAAAAATAGTCCTAGATGGAAAAGAGGGGCTGTCCCAAGTTGATTAGGGCAAATATATCACTTCCCTTTCTTTCTTTCTTTTTTAAGGGGAAAATACACTTAGACCCCCTGTGGTTTCACACATTCAACTTAACCCCTAATTTTAAAAGAGTTACAAGTAGACCCTGTGGTTTCAATTTGTGTAACGTAGACCCCTCAGCTGACAGTTCATCCACAGATTGAAGGGCTAGGATGATCCGATGAAGCTGGTTTTTTCGGCACACCCTATCAATGTCAAGGCCCATCAAATGAACGCTTTGGATCATCCAAACAAATGTGGGCCCACTGTGTTTTTGGTAGTGTTTGGATTCGGGTATGAGCCCACATTGTTTGGATGATCCAAAGCGTTCATTTGATGAGCCCTGACATAGATAGGGTGTGCCCAAAAAACCAGATCCATAGGATCATCCTAACCCTTCAATCTGTAGACAAATCGTCAATTGACGGGGTCTACCTTATACAAATTGAAACCACAGGGGGGTCTACTTGTAACTTTTTAAACATTAAGGGTTAAGTTGAATGTGTCAGAAATCATAGGGGGTCTAAGTGTGTTTTTTATTTTCAAGAGGGGCTGTTTCAGAATAGCTATCAATTGCATTGTATCATGGATACAGCTGTCAATTGCATTGGATATTTTTGGGAAATCAACTCTGTTGAATCCTTTTGACGTGAAGCACACCAGGCCCTCTGCAGTCGTTGATACATTGCTGTTGGGTGTCCCTAGTAATGAAAAGGGGCGCATTTATCATTTCCCTATTCTTGTAACGGCAAATGATTGGCACAACCGTGTTTTGATAATTGCACCAACATAGCTTTTTGGGAAGTTAACTCTATTTCGAGTTGAGTTTTTCTTTTCCCCATGCAAGACGCTTTGAAAATGGGATGCCGCGTGGAAAATAAAAACATGTGGGAAAAAAAAAGGGAGTGATATGACCTCTGGTTGGAGCCTTTCAAGATTTATTTCTTGCTCTATGGAGATTTCAGCACCCTTCCTTTGTCTTTTAGTGGACATGGCTCCAATGGTCGATGCCCCTTTCTTTTCATAAAATTCCGGATTCGGTGGCCATGCTCTTTCCTTGTTTTAGCCACTTATCACTCCTGCCCTCTCAATTCTCACTCTCCCACTCTCCCACCCTCCTTGCCCCCCCACTCCCCACTCCTCCTGCCACTTGGTAAACCATTATTCGATGGAAAAAACTCTCATGACAGCCAATCAAGCCTATATATTTCCTCTAGATAGCACATGCTAAAACTAATTACTCTAAAGTACCCTGGATATGGGATTAGTAATTCACTTCATAACCCCATCTATGAGTCTTTACCTATGTACTCTGTGACTGGGTTGTAGGATTGGACTAAGCAAGCTCTAAAATAGGCTATGTAAAATCATCATCAATGTCGGCACCTATCTTTGCAATAGTCTCAGTAAATGACTTGACTAATGACTCAGGCTCAGCATCATGTGTTGGCCTCTATAGGAATGCTAGACGCCCCACTAGTGTGAACAATGCCATTGCTGCCAAGCTCGTCACCATCTGTATCTGGCGCCAAAATAATGGTCTCAACACCCTTGTCCGGCTCGCCATGTGAGTCATCAATGACTGTCGTGGCTTCTTCTTTACCTTCTTAAGAACTAGTCTCATCATCAGGAGAAGAAGGAGAATACGCAGCTAATGGTCTACTGCAAGTCAATTGATGCATCATATTCTCTAATCTCTACCTGCTCACTTGATAATCGGACTCTCACTGATGATGTGCTGCCTCCTTACGCACCAACCTCCGTCAGAATAGACCCTCATAAACTCATCGCGTATCTCATCCCACTGACTAAATAGATGCTCCCCTGCATCTCGATGCTCCACCAACATGCCTAGCCATATGTACTGGCATCTCGTATCACAGTCTCTGAATCGAAGGATGGTAGCTCAAATATCATAACCATAGTACTCATGGTAACCATCTAATGCATCAATCCATTGTACACTTGCCGTCTCATAGTCACCATAGTGGTAAAAATCCTTGAAATGTGGAATCAAGGGCGAAGTCACCTCAAAAAATCTCAAAGACCGATCAACAAAAGAGTTTGAAATAAAAATGGACAAGAAATGGAGGAAATGTATGATCCAAATAATCAACCGATGAAATCTAAGGCTTCCAATCCACAAATCAATGAGGCATCCAAAACAGTCAAGAGCAAGGTAAAATAGCCTACCAATCCACGATTGCCCAGTAACAAGGTTAAAGCAAGGCACGGAAGCCAATACTAGGAAAGTGTTTAATCCGAAGCAGTCCAAAATAAGTATGACAGCCGGCAATATAAGCCAATAACAATCCACAAGCAACCAATCAAAAGACCGTGCAGAGTCAACCCCGGATCCATAAGACTAAGAAGCCCCGTGAGCTAGCTCTAATACCACTTTGTAGGGTAAGTGGCAAAGGGATGCTCTGATACCACTTTGATGGAGGGTACACATAAGTGCTGTTATAGGGTTGCGAGGAGCGCAAAGCGTTTAAACTAAAACTTTAGTTGGAAAAAAATGTCTCGGATCCTGAGAATAAAAGGGAGAGAATATCTCAATTTAAAGCCCAAGAAATTCCAATGGTAAGACTTGATTTGAACATATTTCAACTGAATCAAATGGCGCAACTCTGTGCATGGTAGCAAAGTTCTGATTACACCTGGCTACTGATTCGGTGCTTGTTAATGTTTAGTTGGACTGGAATGCCCTGGCCTCGAATGATCCAAAGTCTCAACAAAATCTCGACCGTAGCCCCAGAAGGAATGATCATGATCATCAGTGAACAATTGCAAGTAGCCACTGCAATTGACAATTTACCTATTTCGTTGAATGATTTTAGAAACTATTTTTTACATAAATTTAAAGAACTTACAACGAAAAATCTTCTTGTTTGTCTACGAATTGAAGAAGAAAATCGAAACCATGATAAGAAATAAGAAAATGATAGTAATGTGTATGCTATTTTGGTTTTTAAAAATCTGAACCAGAAATCACAAGTGAATCTGAAGCATAAAATGAAGATGATGAAGAAGAACCAGAACCGAGGTACCTCTAAGAGTCTAGACCAGAACTCTAAAAGGAATAATAATTGGTCATAAGTTATTTTTTACACATGTGGTGTGAAAAGGGCAAGTTGCTCTAATGTGTCAGCGTCAGAAGCACATGCCCAACCCTCAATCCAATGCGACCAAAGAGCAACTTGTGGCTATGATCACAAAAGTAAATGCCATTGGTGGATCTGAAGGTTGGTGGGCTGACACCGGTGCTTCTCGTCATGTTTGTTATGACGAATGTTTGTTGAAGATTTGCACACAAGGAAACTATGAAAAGAATGTGGTGTTAGGAGACTCTCACACCACCAAGGTACTCAGAACTGGAACATTGAACTCCAATTCATTTATGCGTCAGGGATGTTCTTCACATTCTTGAAAATGATGAAAAACTTAGTTTTTGGTTTCTTAATTAATAAGGCTAGTTTTAAACAAACCTTTGAATCTGATCAATATATTGTAACTAAATTTGGATCCTTGGTTGGAAAAGGATATGCATGCGATGGGATGTTTAAACTGAATATATAAATGAATGAAAGTACTTATTTTGCTTACATGTTGTCTTTTGTTATTTTTTGGGTAAAGTTTCATCCGTGAATTTCAAAATTCCCATTAAAATGCTGAATCAAATCGTGGAATTACTATTTTCCGGTGAAAGTTTTTCCAAGAAAAAACAATCCCTAGATCCAAACATGGCATAAGAATAGCATTTCTTAATAATTTTTTTCCTTCCATAAATTTGCTTCCACAATACTATCATGGTTTGGGATTTGATAGCGACCATTGGTAGAAGGCATTCCACGGATGGGTTGTTGCATGTGAGAGCAGCCACATATGATCACTTTCAATCAGATTTTGTCTTATTCATCTGAGGTGCCTGCTCTCACACGCAAACGCCATTCCGCGAAATGCCCTCTGATGGTCACTAGCATCAGGTTAATTTAAAATGATATTATCATAAATTGAAAGTCTCTCTAGGTAACAATTGATCAGGACATATCATCTTTTTTAGTAAGTAAAAATGAAATAAATCTTAAAAATACTGCCTTTTCCAAAATTATCCATAAAATTCCTCTCTTTGTATTTTGGGTCTCGAACTAAGACATTTATACGCAATCAAGACCGTTGATCTTAGAGAACTTCCTGATAGGACCCACATCTCCTGGCCCCGTGCAGAACAAAAGTCTCACACATACAAAATCAACAATTTAACTATTCTCGAAGGATCCCTACTCGAGGTGTACGAATCAAGGGCCGAGGATAATTTGATGAAGGTGTTCTCTCTAAAATCGAAGAATCAACGGACAAGATCATAGACACGTGCGAAGAGAGGGAATGGATAACTACGTGTATTAGACTTTTAGCATCTTAATCAAAATTGCCCGTCCCATTCATCGCACGTGCCGCAATTGCAACCCTCTTATCTCCTCAAGTGCCCGTCACATTCATCGCACGTGCCTCCCACTAATATAGTAATTTCCTTCGCATCATAGAAATCATCACACCACATACAAAAGCAGCATTAGTGCACTCTTTCTCGCCGCGACTTCGCTTCCCGAGTGGAAAAAAAAAAAAAAAAAAAACTTTGGGGGTTTTTTGGCCTTTGTTGCGAGGAAGCGTCGCCGCCATCGTTCTCCTTCTCCTTTCCTAAGCAAGTAAGCTTCCATTTTTCTCATCCTCTTTGTTTATTTCCTTAACAAAGAGAAGAAAATTTCTATTTTTTCTCCTCTAGGGTTTCGTTCTTCTTCCATTTGTTTTCTCTCTGCGAATCCCAAAAGGAAGAGAAGAAAAGAAAAAATAAAATTGAGTATTAGAGTACGAAGAGAGAGAAATTTGGAATTGTTATTCTAGGTTTTTTGATGTTCTCACTGCATCTAGGTTAGATCTGTTATGTATCTGGACTTTTAGGGTTTCTAGTTCGTTTTTATCAATTAGTTATTTATTTTTTCTTGTTATCACGGTCGGTGCGAGTTAAATTGGGGATATTTGTTGTGGAGGGATACTGACTGTTAGGGAAATAGTTCCTGGCTCTTTAGGTCCTTCCTTTGTGGATTTAGGGTTTCGATTTGATTTTGTTACAAGATTTAGGGTTTCAATCAGGGACGATTAAAAAAATTAATTAATTAGGGTTGCAGAGGATATGGCAGCCGGAAGGCATGGGGCTTACCGCGAGCATGAGTTCAGGGACCGGGAATCGGATCTTAAAGTTTCGAGGAAGAGGGATTACTATTACTCCAAAGAAGAATATGATCGTTTTCGTGACCGCGACCGTAATGGCGGTCACGATGTTGAACGAGGGAGGGAGCGGGACACAGTTAGGGTTAGGCAGAGGGATATCAAGGAGAGGGAGGTGGTGAATGGTGACTACCATTCTTCTTCGAGCACGAGCAATTCAGGAAGTAGCGGTAATAGTTATAAGCGAGGTGGGTTTTCTGTTAGAACAGCAGACCGGGAGCCAGGTGAATTGTCGAGCGGGAGTGGATCTGATGATGGAAATGTGTCCGAATCACGCATTAGGGATCATGAAAATGGGGCATGGAAGTCTGGATATGGGGTTCAGTCATCGCCTGGTAGAAAGAGGAAGTTGAATATGTCTGAATCACGCATTAGGGATAATGAAAATGAGGCATGGAAGTCTGGATATGGGGTTCAGTTATCGCCGGCTAGAAAGAGAAAGTTTTCTCCGATTGTATGGGATAGAGAAGAAAAGCTAGGTGGAATTTCATCTAGAAATAAAACTGACCCAGCAAGTATTCCAGAAAAGCAAACTGGTGTTTCATCTAGAAATAGAACTGACCCAGAAAGTGTTTACCTTCCTCCTCCTCCACCGCTTCCTCAGTCCTTCCGTCCATCAGCATATTTTAATCCAAGCGAGGCTGTACACCCGTCTCCTGCTGAACCTAACAACTTTAGTAGCATTCATACATCACCACCAGTCAATTTTCCATTAGCACCCAAGTTAGCAGCGTCATCTACGTCAGAGTCACTAGCTGGGCTTTCCCCCGCTTCACCTGCAGGTCTGCAGTGGACCATTGGCCAGGAACCGGGGCTGGTAGATGATGAAGACTATGTTCCGATGCGGAATATCTCAGCATCTCGTTGGGCTGATGAGACCAATTCTCCTGATATTGAAGTTGACGTTTCTGATGGGGAAGATATGTCTAAAAGAAGGAAAGTGGTGCATGTGACTGAATCAGTGGAGACAAGATTAAATGCAAAGGCATCTAGCCCTGAGCCCGGGGAGCTCAGGAGAGAAGGCTCTGAAGGAGCTCGAGCGAAGTCATCTGACTTTGATGAGGAAGTTCGTCGTGTTGGGTCTGCCAGTGAAGATGAATATCTGGAAGGTGAGTTAGACAAGAACTATTTAATGGAGGTTGACAAGGAAGATGTGGATGACAATGCATCTGGTCATCAGACGGAAACGGATACTGAGGGGGAGGATGATTCCCGTAAGACCCCTGAGCCAATAGTGAATCCGCAGAGAAGCCTAAACATGCTGCAAGGGTGTAGAAGTGTCGATGAGTTTGAGAGACTGAACAGGATAGATGAAGGAACTTATGGTGTTGTGTATAGAGCCAAGGATAAAAAGTCTGGTGAAATTGTAGCACTGAAGAAGGTGAAGATGGAGAAAGAAAGAGAAGGTTTCCCCTTGACCTCTCTAAGAGAAATTAACATTCTCTTGTCATTTCATCACCCATCGATCGTAGATGTTAAAGAGGTTGTTATTGGTAGTAATCTTGACAGCATTTTCATGGTTATGGAGTACATGGAGCATGATCTGAAAGGGCTGATGGAAATGATGAAACAACCTTTTCACCCATCTCAAGTTAAGTGTCTGATGTTGCAGTTGCTGGAGGGTGTGAAGTATCTTCATGATAACTGGGTCCTTCACAGGTATTTTCCCATCGTCAGGTTTTAGAGTATAATTTTCCAATATGTACACTTCTAACTATATCTTGATGGCATTGAATTAATTAGTGGGTGGTTTTTTTCTTCAGGGATTTGAAGACATCGAATCTTCTCTTGAATAATAGCGGCGAGCTGAAGATTTGTGACTTTGGGTTGTCTCGCCAATATGGAAGCCCGTTGAAGCCTTATACTCACTTGGTAGTCACTCTGTGGTACAGGTAACTTATAGGTTATTCTATGGCATTCTTCCTTTTGCCTTCTATGCCAGTACTGTCCCTTTTTTTTTTTTTGCTAAGACACCTTTTGGTGTCTGTGCTAGCTTTCAGCCTCTTTCACCTGCCTACCTTTATTTTTTCTTCTTAGTCAAGTCGTTGAATGCTTCGTGAGATTTAGACTTGCTTTAGACTTGATGTCAGTCTTTAGACTTGCTTTACTACATTGAATGCTCCGTTTTCTTCTTTCACATTGGCACGTGCCCACACTATGGTGTTATGTGCACTTCTAATATCCGATTCATGGATTCAGCTTTATTAGTGACTCATGCTTATGAGTCCTCTTTTTCTTGCCGTGAGATATCTGTAAGGGTATCTGCTACTTATAACTTTTCTGTGCTTTGGATTGATCCACGCGCAGTAACTCAGTAGGCGGTGAGGCACACCCAGTTTTCATGTCCTTACATGATTTATTTTAGCAAATGTATTGGTATTTCTTTTCCTGTTCTGGGATATATATGTTATTTTCTGTATACTATGTAGGATATGGAACAAATGTAATATTTCTTTATCATTTTCTCTTCCTACTCCTTGGATCAAGTGACTGTCAATTGTTAATTTTGTGCCGTTACTTACATCACTTTGGTTCTGTTGTTTTTGTTTTTCTTTCATTTTTATGTCTCCACTTGATGCAAAAATTTGCAATTTTCTGGAAGGCTCACTGTAGTTTGTTCTGCTGTGTACTTCACAGGGCACCTGAGCTGCTGCTAGGGGCGAAGCAATATTCAACTGCTATTGACATGTGGTCTTTGGGCTGCATAATGGCTGAACTTTTAACCAAGGCACCATTATTCAATGGGAAAACTGAGTTTGATCAACTTGACAAGGTAATCTATATTCCCTGAACTTCTCCTTATCCCTAATCTCTGCCGCAATGGCTTAATCAATTCACACGGTTTCCACTGTATTGCAGATATTCAAAACTCTCGGCACTCCGAACGAGAAGATATGGCCAGGGTTTGTCAAATTGCCTGGTGTCAAAGTCAACTTTGTTAAGCAGCCGTAAGTACTTTTTACATATTTCTGATGTTCACTAATTTCAGAATGGCACTAATTGTGTTCTTATTCTCGCTAATGTTTTCCCAGGCTTCCAGCTATGGGTGATTCTGGTCAGACTTTCTGGTTGCCTTTGTGGCACTTACTCCGTTCCTTGGTGTATGGTTTATGTTTGTAGTAACCACTGATGCATTCTTTCAGGTATAACAAACTGCGGGATAAGTTACCACGGGAACCAATTTTCTCTGGCCGTCCAACCCTCAGTGATCTTGGATTTGACTTACTGAACAAACTTCTTACTTATGATCCAGAAAAGGTATTTTCTGGGAAAAATAATTATCCAAGTGAAATCTTTAGTCTTGCTCATTGGTTGGTTTGTTTGTTTTTTCTTTTTATGGTAATTATTTTGGACCTATTTTTGTTGCAGAGGATAACAGCGGAAGAAGCTCTTAACCATGAATGGTTTTGTGAGGTCCCTCTGCCTACATCAAAAGATTTTTTTCCGACCTTTCCTGCTCAACATGCTCAAGACAGGTATTGGGACCTCTTAGCTTTTGAAGGCGGCAGCCAACGAATGCCTATTTTTTAACTGCAATTAGCTGTCCTTTCTCAATTTGCTTCTATTTCTAATTTCGTTCACATGGACATGTTAGGCGTCTACGGCGAATTATGAAGAGCCCAGATCCATTAGAAGAACAGAGGAGGAAGGAGTTGCTACAGAAGGACCTAGGATCCGGCAGTTTGTTCGGCTAAGTGGAAGGAATTGATGTACGAATTGATGTACTGTCATTTGAGCTTCACTCATCAGGTTATGCAACAATTACAGCCAAAGAAAAGCCTTTGAGGTGAGAGACGTGTGCATTGTATGTGACGTTGCGAAACTTCTCTTAGTGTGAGACGCCGATTGATGCTGTTCTTTAGCAGGCACCCGAGATTCTGGGTGGAGAAAGATATTGTCTTTAGCAATCAAACAAATTGTGTTGCAGGATATTTTTTTATCTTCGAGATTCGGTGATCGTAGAAAGTGCGTTCTTTATGCTGCTTGTTGCCTCCCAAGGTGTGCCATGATGGCTTTCATTTGGTAAAATTGGTTTCATTTGAAACTTTTTGTATGTAACATACTCGCCATTGGTACATTGTAAGCGATTCTCGTAAAATTTGGCTTTAAACACCAGACTAGTATGGATATACTGCCTATACTATCAGTGCTTGTCCTTTTAATCTTCACATTGTGTGTGCAAGAGACAATTGGTGTGAAGCGGTGGAGAAGTTCTTTGCTATTTATTCCTGAAGAAATAGACGGAAAACTTTCCACCGCAAAGGTAATTTGCTGATTTGATGTTCATGGAATGTAGCAAAGATCAGGATTTTGCTTTCCATCTCTGGTGGATTGTTTCATTATATGAATTTAACAGTGATTGGGTATAATTAACCTTATGAATAATGCTAAATTAAATTAGTGGGTGTTGTATCCACAGTGCTATCTGGGGTCTAGGAGAACAATTCAATTGACAACTCTTTCTGAAAAGGACCACTAAATGAAATTTTAAAAAGGATTTTTGCAAGAGATACTTTCACTCAGTGGGTTTTCAGTTGTTTTCAGTTTCTTGGTCAGTTTAAGTATTTTAGAAATTCTTGATGCTTCTAAATATGTCAAGTCTAATGGAACCATAAGAATTGGAAGTTTATGGTTTTATTTCTGGGAGCTCTTGCTTATCTTTTGAATTAAACAACTCTCCACTTCTTTCTTATTTATTTTAAAGGATTCTGGGGACTTTCGCAGAAAGGCATTTCACAACCGGTTGTTGCATGAGAGAGCAGCCTCTCAGGCTCACTTTTCTGCAGATTGTCTTATTCATTTAATTCATCTGAGGTGGCTGCTCTCTCATGCAACAACCAATTGCGAAATGCCTTTATGTGAACGTCCCTAGCAAATCCCTTAGGCCACGTTTGGATACCCACAAGATTTAGATTTGGATTTCTCACATTTCCAGTTGAGATTTGGAACTGGATCAGATCCTTAGATTTCCAAATCAGCTACAACAGTGAAAAAAAATCCGATGTTCTGCAAGACATTATTTGGAAATCGATATTTGTGGCAATTACCTTCACCCTTGCTGCTCCATGACCTTTTCTGTTGCAACAGCCAGACGTCCCTCCCTCTTTCTCTGTTGTACAACATGAGCATGAGGATGATTGATGTATTTTGTATCTAAAACTCAAATCCAAATACATGAGGTATCCAAACGTGGCCTTATTTTAATTGTGGTAGAGTAAATAGAAAAAATTATACAGCTCCTGCCGAATAGGTTTAATACTGTAAGCTCTGTATGCAATTTATCTTTTGGGCCAAACAATTTTCCACTTCTCCATTATTATTTATTTTAATTGTGGAAGAGTAAATGGAAAACATTATAAAGCTCCTGCAGAATAGGTTTATTATTGTTTGCTCTCTATGCAATATAAATAATTGTGTGAAGTTTTTTTCCCCTATTTCTCAACCTTGAAGATGCTAGCAATCTTTGTGGTAGATAACAATCTTGCTAGGGGCAGGAGTTTGCCCTTATTGCTGAATGATGATGATGCCATTTGGGTGATAAATGAATCCGAAAAAAAAATCCATGTATTTCACTTCATCAGCGTTGATGTTCACATCATTAAAAAAATTCAGTGTTGATGTTAAGGGAAAAAGGAGTAAAAACAGACCACATAATAGTTATGCATCAGGGAACCTACTATAGCAAAAGCATTTTTTCATTGCCGAATTATTGCATTTTGGGTTATGTATCAATTTATAAGAAAATACATGTATTTGATTTCGTCTTGAACAATAGTTCGGTTCGTCAGTGTTGGCATTCACAATTGCAGCACTTTGCAATCAAGGGGAGTAAATCTATTAAAAATTACCAAATTTGATAATGAGCCGGCTGTATAATTGTGTAGATGCCACACACTATTCACACGAAATTATGTGCATTGGTTCATTGGCCAATCTTTATGCCCCAATTTTAGGACTTAGAGAAGCTTCAAGATCTTTACAGAACATATTTTTGTTTTCTTCTCTCTCTTTCTTGGTGATATTTTCCCAGTCTTTATTCGACATCGAATTAGTTTGTACTTTGTAGTAAGCCAGTCATGGAGACCTTCCTTGAGGTCAATCCATTTACTTAATGTATGAAGATTGAAGAGGTTGCAATGATTCTCTCCTTAACTCAGTGGAATACATACAGAGCTTATGAAAATATGCTTTCCATGCATGCAGTTTTAAGTTGTGGCTTCGTTAAGAAAACTTGTAGTTTGGCGGGCTATAACTTGAGCATTATTGAGCATTATTTACCTTGCTCTCTGCCTTTTGAAGCCTCATCATTAGATTTTTGCTTCCAAGATATTTTCTTGTGGTGAGTATCACACAATACCATGTTGTTGTTTTTTTGGGAAAATAGTTTGTTTATGTGGTCTGAATGTCTCTATCCTGTGCATTGAGATTCATGGATTTGGTGCATCTTTACTGGTACCATCTGGCTGTGGATTGGTGTGGCTCTTCAGCTGATTTATGTTCTGTTACAATTCCATAGTTCATTTCACCCAGGTCCATTGTTTTGTGGTTTTAGTGCTTGGAAATCTGACTTATATTATTGGATTACATGGGAGATTACGATTTTTCTGCCTCTCTGCCGTGTTATATCACATGCGTGGAATTGTGAGCACATTCAAACTTTCAGTGAAGTGGAACCTTCATGACGGTTGTCTGCAAATGTTACTGCAGTGTCAGAGCAAGCAGGTTGAAGAGGGAGGTGAAATTGACTCACCATTCATCTCAGAAATTCACTAAACTGCCGTTGTTATCTGGAAATGGATCGCTCAATATAGGTACAATTACCTTATTATTTACATTCAGATGATTTTTTCTTTGCCTTAACACACACATGTTATGATATGATTTGTGCAATCTTTACCCATGATATAATTATTCTTAAATTTTTTTCTTTTTCTTTTTGGGAAAATCTCCTCCTTTCGTTCTTTTGCATTATTCTTTTCTTTATCAATAGTCATTATTTATTAAAAAAGGTGAAAGGATCCTTTGAGTTTATAAACCGAAGCCAATCATTTCATAACGTAATTCTTGTTTGTTTGAATCTGCTATGAGTCTTCATATTGGGCTATCCGCATGTTCCTTAGATTTGTCGGGTTGATTTTGGTTCGTATTTTGGATATCCTTCAAAAACGTACCCAGACGGTGGAATTCTGGAATTCTTAAGGGGGAGGCGAATTTTAATTATTTGATCACTGTGCTCTTTGTGTTGAGGATGCTGAATTGGTCAACCACCTTTTTTCCATTGCAAGGTGGCAGGGGAGGTCTGGGGAAGTGTGTTTAAGAGGTTTGATACCCCTTGGGTTTTTCTTGAGGACATTCCTTAGGTTTCTGATAGTTAGTTTTCCTCTTTGTGGAGAAATAAGTGCAAAATCCTGTGACTTATATCGTTTTTAGCGTTGATTTGGGTGCTTTTGAAGGAAAGAAATGCTAGAATTTTCAAGGGATCGGCTAAGAGTGCTTCTTTTCTTGCATCTAAAGTGATGGCGCTTTCTATCTCTTGGGCAAAATCCCTTCCTTCAAGTTTGTTTCCAGCTATGATCTATGGTACGGTTGGAGAGAAGTGTGTTGTAGTTCCCATATAGTTTCTCCCATTTCTCTATCTTGGGAACCACCGGAGTGTGGTTTTATGAAATTGATTTTCGATGGCTCTAGTCTTGTTAACCCGGGTCAGACCGGCATTGGAGGATTGTTATGGGATGAGAAGGGTGAGATTAAATGGTGTTTTGTGGGGTCCTTTGGGTATTACTGATTCTAACGAGGCGGAAGTTAGAGCGGTTCACCAAGGGATTAAACTATTGGAAGGGGAAAACTTCGAGCGTATAATGGTTGAAGGAGACTCTATCAACGTGATACGCTGTCTTTCTGGCTCTCATTCGTTTCCTTGGCCTCTTGCAGATTATTTAAATGAAATAAGAGATATTGTTGGGTCCTCTGGTATTTCTTTTCGCCATGTTGGGAGATCGGCCAATGGGGCGGTTGACCATCTTGCTAGAAGGGGTGTTCATTTGGAAGCCTTGGAGCAAATATGATTTCCTCCCTCCTCAATTGTTTTTCTATGTCTTTTGTATCTTTTTCTTCTATTGTACATTCTGTATTTCTTTGACCATCTCGTTCTGATGAATGACCATTCAAAAAAAAAAAACACACACACACACACAAAAGTGCCTAACAAGAGGTGTATGCCTTGTGGATTATCTAATCAAAATAAAGGACTGAACACTTGGGTCTTGTTCGGATTGCAAGAAAAATGTCCGGCAAAAAAAATTTCTTGAGAAAGTTTTTCTTTCTACAATTTAGAGGGAAATTATATAATTATGATTAATTTAGTGGGATGCCGTGATAAATTGAAAGTCTCTGAATAAAGATTTGAATAGGGTTGGCTTAAGCTATCTTTTTCGCATGCAAAATAAAAGAGGAGAATTTAGAACTATGTTGCATGGATTCTTTGCCCCCCTATGCCGAATCCGTGTCGACACGTCTCCGCATCCGAATTGGACATGGATTCATGTGGGACGCACTTGGATTCTTGTCGTAGAGCTGTCCCGCACGAATCCTGTTTTTTTTTTCGGGCGAATCCGATTCATCGTTGTCTCTTTTGAAATGAGAATCCCGTATATTTTCCCTTTAAAAGTGTTTTCTTCTTATATTTTTTTATATGAAAGCACAACCCGTACTCTTTTAATAAAAACCCTAGCACCTCGAACATCGACCCCCTTCCTCCTTTAACTCTCTTAATACAAAACTCGCCTCAACCCTACCCTCAAAATTTTCATGAATACACACACACACACACACACACACACACACACACACACACATATATATATATATATATATATATATATATATATATAAATTTTAAAATTTGAAAAATTTATTTTATTTAAAAATCACCGAATCTGAATCCTACTTTCGAGGGTTTGTCGAATCAGACACCTCGAATCCGTGTCGGATCCCTACATGCGAATCCGAATCCATGCAACACTGATTTAGAAATATTTGGCCTTTCCAAAATTTCCAGCAAATTCATGCAATCCAAACAGGGCCTTATTGAATTATTAGGCAATAAAATAATATAGGGAAAATCTGAAGAATGGAAGCCTGCCTATTTTTCAGCTTTAAAGAAATTTTCTGGAATGTATCATTATACCATACATTTTCCGAATAAAAAATTATGGTGTAATATTGTTAATTCAAAGAGTAAGAGTAATGACTGAACCATTGATATAGAACAAATGATATGAACCATTGACAGCAAGTGATCTTGGAATATTGGTGGACAGTAATATCAGTCCTTGATCGCTTAGAGCACGTTTAGATTGCCGGAATCGGGAATTAGAATCAGCATTTGATTCTGTCTCCACTGATTCCGGTGTTTCGTTCAACTTAATGGGCCTAAAGGGAGACCTCTGACGGAATTTTTGCTGGAATTTCAGGCGGTTTTGTTACCGCCCGAAGAGGTGCTATTCTTCGATTCCTCCTCCTCTCTCTCTCATCATGCTCTGTCGCTCTCAGCCTCTTCATTTCTCTATCCATCTCTCACACTCTGCAGGAGTTTCCGCTTTTCTTCTTCAGAAATGCTTGAGCAGATTTCAGACCTGTTCAAGAGTGACGAACAACACGGCGGTAAGATGACCCTACCTGCAATAATATAGAGGTGAAATGCAAGGCTTTTGTTTTTCCTTGTCTCGGAGAGGGAATATACCTTGGACCTAAGGAAAGAGCCCTAGGCCTTACTCCTTCTCCATGAGGGAATCTTCCTTTCATCGGTGGCCTTAAGGAGTACATTGGTAAAAAAGATTAGGGTTTCGACTCTTGATGCCCTAATTTATGAACAGATTCTAAGATTAGGGTCTGGATGCCCTAAATCACTTGGTTTCATGCACTAAATCGTTGCTTTCTCTCTTACTCTCTATGCCCTAAATCCCTTGGTTTTCATGACTTTAGATCTGTTTTCAAACCTCACATGAAGAAAGATGGGTCTTCTGGGCTGGTTTTTCTGAAGTGGAAGTTGCTTCTGTTATTGTAGATTTGGTGGAAATGGACGGCATGGGAGATGGATTTTTTGTCCTGCTCTTTCTCGTCTGCGACCGGCTTCTTCATTAATGGTTGCCTGCGACCATTCTGATGAGGATCGTAGACGCGTGGGTGCGAGGGTGTGTGTGTGTGTGTGGGGGTCCAAGCATGCGAAGGTTTGCCTGAATTCTTTTGTCATTAAAGGTGTAATATTACGAAAATAGAAAAATAAATATCAACCACAAACAAAAGAACAACGAATAAAACGAAGAAAATAAATTGAAAGCATGCACACCTTGATAGATCTAGGTATCTGTACATAAATTAGGCAATGCATTCAACAAGCAGCCGTAAATGATGCAAGGATGCTGAAAACAGAATGATAAAAGATAAAAAAAACTTAATGAAACTTGCAAAATTGCGTAAATAACACCAAATATCTATTGTGAAAAAGATGCATATTGATGTTTTTGATGTATGGGAAATAATCCATCAAAAAGTACATAAGAAACAACGATTTTACGTTCTATGAAACAGTCCCTAAATTTCTTGAAACCGAATTCATTTCATTGATTCCTGCTTCAAATCGTGTTTCTTGTGGTTCTTTTGGGTCATATGACCCTAAATCCCTCAAAATCCCTTTGAAACAAGCAATAGTTGAAAAAAGATTTGTCATTTGCAACTAAAAGAGTGCGTAGAAAGCACTTGAGAATGTCCGGATATGACGCTTGTGTTTATCGATATCAATTAATGTGGCAGATACATCTAGCATATAACTGGTGCGTAGAAAGCACTTGAGAATGTCCGGATATGACGCTTGTGTTGATTGATATCAATTAATGTGGCAGATACATCTAGCATATAACTGGTATGCCCAATACCTCTGTTACATGGATTCTTCTGAATCCGACATTCATACCCGCAAATCCACGAATCTTTCTTTTTGAGGTCTGCCGAATCCGACATTCATACCCGTACTGATGCAACATAACCCAATACATGACCAATTCACGCAAATTTCTCTTAGTACCCAAACAAGGGGTCTCTGTACTCAACTATCGATGTGTATTTGATGCGATCGATATTTTGGAGCATGGAACCCGCAAACCCACCCACCTGCTACCACCTCCACTATTTGTTTTTGGAATGCGATCCACCAACATGTTTTGCTACCACCAACATGTTTTGCTACCACCACCACTATTGTAAGCTTCATTCATGTTTTGCTTTGTTGCATGAGATTTAGTGAATTGTGCATGACTTGTCATTATGTCTGACTGATTGGGCATGTTTGAGTGCATCTTCAACAAATTAACTCTTCTACCTTTTGTGCCAAGCTTGTAGTTGATAATTGTTGATTGTATTTACAAAAGATTGTAAAAAGGTCTAGGCCTCCATGGGTGATTGTATTCTAGGGCTCCATGGGATGGCATTGTCAACCCTTCTCACCGCCAATCGATGGACCGGATAGAGATGATATGGGGTTATCCCATTGTTTGTTGTAGGTCCCGTTGTGTACTTCAATAGGGATGGTTCAAGGTACCTGACCACCAACGGGGAACCAAAGTGTTGCTTTTGATGTTTTTGCTGACTTTGATGGATTTTTGTTTCCTTGGATGCCTACTTACCATTAGGAGTGTTTACTTTTGGAGCTGTTTTAGGAGTCCATTGGCAACTTTCCAAAGGCACTTTCAAAACTGCAGTATTACTTGGATGCATGCATTGGACATTAGCACCTTTGTGTATAACTGTATTTGGTACCCATGTTAATATGTATTGGCTATAAAGCGTTGCTTTTCAGCTTCCACTTATACGAACATGGAGAATCTTTAGTTTGGGATTTTGTGGATTCATATTTTGTGGAAGAAAATGATCCATGTAGACAAACCCAACTAGTGTCATGATTAGACTTAGTCAATTTGAGCCGGGTAGATCCATTCACCTTCTTCATGAATATTTTCTAAAGGATTCATTAGCCGACCCCAATTAGTTTGGGACAAAGGCTTAGTTGAGTTGAGTAATATTTGCTTCACATATATAATCTCTTATGCCCATAATTTCACCTTGGTGTTCGAGTTTCTCTACTGCTTTCACTGGGATGATTAATCCCAGTTAAGGAATTCATGATCTTTCACTGGGCCACTGGGGAAACTGTTATACATGGTCTAACAACCAACCAAACCGGCTGATTTGTAGGTTGGATTGATTCATCTCATACAAAAATTGAGAACACTTTTTGAAGGGAGATGATATTTTCACCCCCACCTGCATTACGTGCACACCCCCCTTTTTAACCTGATTTGACGTGAAAAGTGGGCAACTTTATGTCAAATCATGTTATAAGGGGGGTGTGCAAGGACTGCAGGGGGGGGGGTGAAAAAATCATCACCCGTTTTTGAAATGTGTTCGTTTTGATCATTGTGTGTCAGTTGTTCAATCAATAGAATGAGTGTTGTGTTCAAAACCATTTTGAGAATTTGTGGTTGGAAGTGTCGGGGTTCATGGAAGATGTGGAGAAGCGGTGTACTAAATTACATGTGGAGGGTTGGAAGGCTTCCAATTCATGGTTAAGTTGAAGCTTAAGATCAAGGTTTGGGTCAAGGATTTTTTGGTAATTTTGTTTGGAACCGTGAGGCTTCACATAAGATTTTTTAAATTGATAGTAAAGAAGTGGTGAGCATTGGCGAGAATAAAGAATTGTTGGAGGCGACCGCCAACGACTAGTCAGTCAAAGGTAATAGGAAAGTGGCCTTCTTTTCATCGGATACCAGTCATATGGGATTGCTGATGTCTTGAATTTCTAGAACTTGGACATGAAAAGAGGAATTGGTTGTGTTATTATGGATAAGGAAGAAGAAGAAAAAGAGGAGTGAGGGAGATGGAGTCTCCACTAGGGGGGAGCTCATATGTAATATATATATATATATATATATATATATATATATATATATATATATATATATATATATATATATATATATATATATATATATGAGGAAAAGGATTGTACGCTCGACGTACGGTAGAGTGCCAAATCACATGGGTCCCCCATTTTTGGTGGGCATCTAAACCATTCATTTGCAAGGCCCCATCATAGATAGGGTGCATACCAAAAATCAGCACCATTGAATCATCCTAACCCCTCCAAAACTGGAGGCCAAAATGGGCAGATTTGTGGACAAACACTGTCTGTCCATTTTGGCCTCCACAAATGGATGGGTTAGGATGATCCTATGGAGCTGATTTTTGGTATGCACCCTATCTATGATGGGGCCTTGCAAATGAATGGTTTAGATGCTCACCAAAAATGTGGGACCCATGTGATTTGGCACTCTACCGTACCTAACTTTAGGTACGGTCGAGCGTACAATCTTATTCCTCTATATATATATATATATATATATATATATTACATATTACATATGAGAGAGAGAGAGAGAGAGAGAGAGAGAGAGAGAGAGAGAGAGAGAGAGAGAGAGAGGTTCCTGGTAACGTTACCAGGCAACTTACCTGCTCACGTTTAATTAATAACGCTCCCCTTGGCTGGTGTTTCGTGGGCCCCCGACGATAGTCGAAGTCGAAGTCGAGCAAAACAACAGAATGAAAAATCCCGTCTTCTCGAGCATCGATAAACACAAAAAGAGATCGTACTAGGGTTTCAACCATCGTCCTCTCTACGTGGGTTTCAACCTTCGTCTCTCTTGTCAACCTCGGCTAGGGTTTCAATGTATGCTCGAAAAACCCAGTTCAACGCCTTTTTTTTCTGTTTTGCTATCATTCTCTGTGGTTGAAAAGATTAGGGTTTTATGCTGTTGTTTTATTGGTGCCTAGTTTCTCAAGCAGAATCATTTGCAGCGAGATCATGCCTAAATAGGAACCCTAGAAGAGGCAAAGATCATGCCTAAAATGATCTTGGAACCCTACAAGAGACAAACAATGGAGGTTCTCGTGCAGTGGAGACATATACATATACCAGCTGAAGATGTGCCATGTGGGAGGCTTACCACTCCCTCCGGCATAAATTTCTGGAGTTTATTACTAATCAACTTTGAGGAGAAGGTTGAAATTAAGGGCGGGGAAATGTTACAATTCTTTTTGGGAAATGTTATCAGCACTACCGTATTTTGACCACCATATTTTGATGATCGCACTCCTCACTTTATTAATAGTACGGTATGGCCCGCACCATGGGATGATCCAAACCGTCCATTAGATGGGCCACAACCTAAATAGGTTGTGCTCCAAAAATAATTTCCATAGGTTGATCCTAACCCTCCGATCTATAGAGGGTTAGGATCAACACTCTAACATTCAGATCGGAGGGTTAGGATCAACCCATGGAAATGATTTTTGGGACACAACCTATTTAGGCTGTGGCCCATCTAATGGACGGTTTGGATCATCCTATGGCGCGGGCCATACTGTACTTTTAATAAAGTGAGGAGTGTGATCATCAAAATACAGTAGTGCTGATAACATTTCCCTTCTTTTTCCATATTTTGGTTATTTCCATATTGCAGTAGGTTTCCCTAATTTATTTTTTATGTTTTGCAGATTTCTGTTTCCTATTTTGCTATATATCTGTAAGTTGTAGATGTCGTATGGCTATTCGGCAGTCAATAATCACATTTAGTACTGTTAGTACATTGGAGGCTGAGTTTCCTCAAATTAGCTCATTATTTTCCCCATTTTTTGTACTCTTTTCTTCTTTTTTCCCTGTGGGTTCTATCATTATTGTGGTCCCTTTGTATTTCTGGATCTGTGTTCTATTATTATTGTGGGCCCTTTGCATTTCTGGATATGTATATTCGGTGATCTGATTGACTAGCGGATTGAGTAGCGAATTCATGCTACACCGGATTTGTGAGAATAGATGGTTTTTTATCCCCTCGATGGTTATGGCCTTGGCGTCGCTTCTTCAGTATATCTCCTTTTTTTTCGACAGGATGATCAAAGATAAAATAGCCATGCTCTACCATGGGGAGGCCTCTACTGTTTAGCCCATCTAAGAGATTGAATTCTGGTGTTTCTAATGTAATTGCAAATGCTCTACAGCTATGGCGGTGGCTTCTCGGCGGTGGCTTCTCGTCCTGTATCTGTACATTTTGTGGTTGGCCACTGAACTCGTGTAAGACACTGTCTATTTTCTCTCGTCTTGTCTTAATAGTAATAAGATGCTACTGCTTTCTTTATGAGCTGTTATTCATTGATTATTAGGGTGTTTGTATAGTCCTATAACTTCTGAATTCTGTTAGATTCGAAAGCAGCACCTGCTTATATGTGGTAGCATGGCCTAATGCAATAGGTTTTCAACATTGCAATCACATATCCAGCGACAACCAGAAAAAGGTGTCTCGGAGGTAAGCATTTATAATTTCTTCAAAAATGATCAGAAAAATTTAGTGATTGCTATTGAAAGGGAAATGATTTCTGCGCTGCAGTGTTTTGATAAACACGCGCTCCACTTGTTTGTCATGTAGTATTTAAAGGGTTTTAAGAGCTTTTTGAGAACCGTAATATCCTCTGACATCCCTTTAAATACTACACGACAAACAAGTGGAGCACGTGTTTCTCAAAACACTTGAGTGCAGAAATCATTTCCCCTATTGAAATAGGTTTCCAGAAATTTGTGCTTGTTTTCCTGTTGTGCGGGCCATCCACGACCCCAAAGAGCATTTCTTCAACTAGAATCTAAACCTTTAACGCTAAACATTAGAGTACTAAACCTAAACCCTAGTCTCTCTCTCTCTCTCTCTCTCTCTCTCTCTCTCCATTGGGATTCAAGGTGGGGGTGTCAAAAATCGCTTGTCAGGGTGACAACATCCGAGGATTGGGTTTTAGGAGCTCTCATATTTAAATTTCTCTTTAACTGGGGTGGTAGGGCTACTTATGATGTAATAATTATATGTACATGGGCACTCCATCCCTCATAGATTGCCTTGTAATCAAGTTGCTTTTATCTACTCCAAGGCCTCCCAACTTTATTCCAGCCGTCGATTAATCACTTGTAATTGTTGCTAGAGACCCATCAAAATCTTGCAAATCTGGAGGAATTAGGGTGGAATGTTGCACAATACATAACATTGGGCCTCATTGTGCTACAATGAAGACTTTCAGAGGATAATGTATTTTGGGCATTAAACCAACTAAGATGTCATCTACTACATCTCCAAGGCAGGTTTTAGATCTTTGTAACCAACTGATGACACTCAATGAGTACCCTTCAACTACCACATTATCTTGTTGATTTCTAGCCAACAACTTTAGACCTTGGTAAAATGCACGCCCCTCTGCTTCCTTAGCATACCCCAACTCATTGGGGCCTGCAAAGGCCCAAATAGCCTCCCAATTTCTTTTCTCATGACCCTACCAACACCGGCCGGGCCGGAGTTCCATAGGCTAGAGCCATCAAAATTGAGCTTCAGATAACCGGGCCATTCTTGGACTATTTTTTGCTTGATCTCCACACTAATACAAACCTCACTCCACCTTTCCCATAGGTCATAGGCAAATATGAACCTAAACAGTGGGAGAGGCTTTACCCATGAGATTGTCAAGGCACTCACCTTAACAAAAAGAGAGTTGAACTTGTAGAAATATGTTTAAATACTCTCGCCTTTCATTCCTTCCATGGAACCCATATAGTAGCTAGGAAAGATATGTTCCATGATAATTTTTCTTCCACGGTGCGGATGACCAGATCTGAAGGAGATCAACGAGCTTCGCAAGGAAGACCCAACAAATTCTGAATCTACTCAACACTATACTCCAAATCTTCCTAGCAAATTTGCAATGTATGAGTAAATGATTTGCCCGCGTCTAGACAAAAAGCACGATGATCAATAATGAGAATCTTCCTTGTACGGAGAAAGTCCAATGTTTGAATCCTCTCGTGAATCGCCACCCATATGAAGGTGCACACTCTAGGAGGAGCCTGGATTGCCCACACTCTAGCTACCTTGGAGGACATGGGACCAGACACTAGACAATGCTACAATGAGAGAAAGATTTTTTTTGAGATTGAGAAATCACCAGATAAATCAATCATGACAACCTTTAAGGCTATGTTTGGCAACAATGAATATTTTTTCCATGAAAAATTAGTTTATCAAGTGGTGAGAGAAGGGTGTGGAGCAAAGATTTGATTGAGATTGAGAAATCACCAGATAAATCAATCATGACAACCTTTAAGGCTATGTTTGGCAACAATGAATATTTTTTCCATGAAAAATTAGTTTATCAAGTGGTGAGAGAAGGGTGTGGAGCGTGGGGTAGAAGGAGAGATTTGAGAGGGCATGGATGAGCAGTAGGTGAGTAATGAGTTAATGACTAAAAAAATAGGGAAAAAATAAATCATTTTTTGTTTGGAGTTCTTTATTTCCTTGTTTTCAGCCTTCCGTTGTCCTTCCTTTTCTCTCTCTGTCACATGTCTCTCCCTCTCCACCCTTTCTCACCATTGGGTAGGCTAATATTTCTTGGAAAAAGAATTCACGGTAGCCAAACATGCCCTGAAAGTACAATAGAAACTAGGAAGCATGGTAATACAGTGCACCCATATTTTAATAATGGCACTACTCAATTTGTTTCACCTTTTTTTTTGAAATCTCTCATCTGTATATCAGCTTTTGATAATAGCTGTGATAGGCGATGGGAACAACTCTCTCTCTCTCTCCACCATCTTTTCTGTCAAGTGTCGATGTGCTCACGTGAAGTCCGTTAATTTTTTAAAAAGTACCGTAGAACCTACTTCTTAGGATGATCCAAACAGTTCATTTGCTGGGCCATCTTAGGATGATGCATAATTTTTTAAATCATCTACATAGACGATCCTGACCCTTCATTTGTAGAGGGAATGCACATTATAGAAACCTAAACAGATTGGAGGGTTAGGATCATCCGATGGAGATGATCTACGGCGTACAGCCTATTTATCTTGTGAGTCATGTTTTCAGTGGTTTGAATCATCCTAAGAAGTGGGCCCACCGTACTTTTTGAAAATATTGGACTTTTTTAAGTGCTCACAACATATAAAATCTCGTATTTGGGCTATCGGGTATGCTTATTTGGTGGGCCCTTCTTTGAACGGTTTGGATCATGATACGAAGTGGGGGTGCTTATGGAAAGTGTTGGACTTTAAGCACATACAACATATAAAATTAGTTTTTATTTGTGAATAAGATTATTTTAATTTAATCTTATTTAAAGCAGGGTGTAGTTATCAAAGCAGAGATCCGTCACTTTCTCCTGCAAGACCTTGATCGAGCATTTAGGTTCAAAGAAAAGAAAATACAGATTATTGGATGTGGATTGCATGATTTTCATGATTTCTGGGTCGTAGGAGATTCAGAACAAGGCATATTAGATGGAGGGTTCCGATCAATTTAAGGTGGGACCCACTATGCCTTAGTAGACACTGTGGGCCCTAGCGAAGCATCCCTCCTTGAAAGATTCGATACATGTGAAATCCACAGGAGGAGAAAAAAAAGTTAGGTTAGGAAGATGGGTCAAAGAAAGGGCACTTATGATTGGGACAATGAAGAGACCCGTTGATTTTGGCTCTCAGGCGAATGATCAAAATACCCTTACACCAGAAAAAGGAATAAAAAAAGGTCTGCAATAATGCCATGTTTGCTTTTGGCACATGATATAGAACATGGTGGCCGACCACGTTTTGATAATAGGCACGAGCTAAACTTGTCCCATTTGCTTTAACTAGCTGTCAAAGGCTGCTTTATGGGAATTGTAACAGCTGGTTAAGCATATAGGATAAGTTATCAAAACATGGTTGTGCCTATATCATTCTCCCTGCTTTTTTGTCAACAATAAAGGATCATACCTCCTAAGATAGTAATACTAATAGTCGTGTTTGCACACTGCTACGGCCCACGATCAAGGTTTTAAATTTTGTCACTCAAGACCGAAACCGAAACCCGAAATTGGTCGAAATTTCAGAAATTTCGGCGATAAAAATAATAATTTTTTATTCCTTTTCGGCCCAAAAAATCCCCATCTCATGCGTCTTTACCGAATTTCGGGATTTCGGCTGAAAATTCCAGTTTCGGCTGGGTCCGAAATTACGCCCGAAACCGAAATTTACAACCTTGCCCACGATACATTATTGTCTTTCAAAGTCTTCCTTGCGCCTCGTATTAAAATGATAGGTCCTTTTATTTTAAGATCATGCCCCTAAGTCTCTCTTCCTTGGTTTGGTTTTTAATTCCTTGAAAGTTATAGGTAGTTTTCTCTTTTTATATTTTGTAGTCTTGTTGTTGCCTTGTTGCAAAGCCTGCAATTAGAAAGGATATCTCTTGCAAGAAGAAGAAAGAGAAGGCAGGTACACGCACATTTCTCATATTTTTTGTTTCTTCTTTGTACTGTTCATCATGAATGCTTTGCCTACAATTATCATAGAAATTGTGAAGATTTCATTCGCTCCTCTTAAGCGCCGCATTGATTATCTTGTTCACTATAAAAGGAGAGTTGAAAATCTTAAAAACCAAGTTGAAAATTTGGGGTTGAGGAGAGATGTTGTGCAAAGATTAATGGAGGATGCACGTAGGAGAGGAGACGAAATCAACGGTGAAGTGCAATTATGGGTACAACAAGTAGGTGACACTCAAGCAGTCGTGAAGAGATTGGATGATGAAGTGATGGAGAGCAAGAGATGTTTCAAGGGGTGGTGTCCAAATTTGAGCTCGCGCTATTCTCTAGGTAAAGAAGCAAGGAAGAAGATGGCTGATGTTGATGATCTACTAAAAAGAGGGAATTTTACTCATGTATCAACTCCCCGCCCTTGTCTAAGCTTTTCATCCTTGCCCACTGAAGAATATAAGGCTTTCGAATCCGCAAAATCGGCTATGGAGCAGGTCATCAAGGCAGTAAAAGACGAGAGAATCAAAGTCATCGGGGTATATGGTATGGGAGGCATTGGCAAGACGACCTTAGTGGAAGAAGTGGGAAAGCTGGTTAGGAGAGAAAAACTCTTCGATACGGTTATAAAGTTGACAGTCTCTCAAAACCAAGACTTGAAAAAGATCCAAGGTGAACTTGCTGAAAAATTAGGCATGGAACTTAGAGAAGAGAGTTTAGATCTAAGAGCGGGTCGGCTGTGTAATAGATTGAAGGAAGAAAAGAAAATTCTCATAATCTTGGATGATCTCTGGGAAAGATTGGACTTAAACAAGGTAGGAATTCCCTCTGGAGGCAGCCAAATCATAATGACGTCACGAAGAATTGATGTATGTCGTCTGATGGATAGCCAGAAATTGATCGAAGTTCGACTTCTATCTGAACAAGATTCATGGAATTTGTTCAAAGAGAAAACAGGTGATGTTGATGACACTGATGAATTGCAGAGTTTAGCAAGGGAAGTAGCTAAAGAATGCAAGGGTTTGCCTCTGGCAATTATCACGGTTGCTAGGGCACTAAAAGGCAAGAGGCCATCGGTTTGGGCTAATGCACTGCGAGAATTAAAGGCGTCCTCTTCGAAAAATGTAGAAGGTGTGGCTAAAGAATTGTACTCTAGTGTTGAGCTGAGTTACAACAACATAGAAAGTGAGGAAGCGAAGCTGTGCTTCTTATTTTGTGGTGTCTTTCCGGAAGATCATAACATTGAAGTATGTGTATTGATGAGATATATGATGGGGGAGGGGGTTTTCAAGGATGTCAACAATTTTGAGGAAGCATGGGATAGAATAGATACATTGGTTGGCAAACTTAAGGATTCTTGCTTGTTGTTGGATGGTGACAAAGAAGGTTGTGTAAAAATGCATGACGTTGTTAGAGACGTGGCCATATCGATCGCATCAAGAAAAGAGCATGGGTTTCTATTTAAAGTTGGAGTGGAATTGAAAGAGTCTCCTGAGAAGTTCAATGAATGTAAGCGGCTTTCACTTATGGAAACTTCAATTAGTGTGCTTCCTAAGCTACCGAATTGCCCTCATCTCTTAACCTTATTTCTACAGCGAAGGAATGGTTTGGAAGAAATCCCAGACAATTTCATAGAAGGAATGAAATCTCTTGTTGTCTTGGATCTAAGTAATACGAGGATTTCATCATTGCTGCCATCATTGCCATACTTAACAAACCTCAGGACCTTATGCTTAGATGGATGCTGGTTTTTAGACGGCTTGACCTTGCTTAGAGGGTTGGAGAAACTTGAAGTGCTTAGCCTAAGAAAAAATAAAATCAAAGAATTGCCAATAGAAATAGGGCAATTATCCAATCTAAAGGTTTTGGACTTGACGGGGAATAAGGATCTCACAATGGTAGCTCCAAATGTCATATCGAGATTGTCTAAATTAGAAGAATTGTACATGGGAGATGGCTTCGATGGGTGGGAGGTACGAGGTAGCAGCGAAGGTGGAAGTAAAGCTTGCTTTGATGAGGTGGCATCTTTGCATCACTTAACTATTCTATACATCCATGTTAAAGACGCCAATTGTTTGTCTCTAGAGTTCCCCGACCCTTGGAAGAAACTAAAGAAATTCTGCATCTCCGTGTCGGAGGATAAGTACTCATTTAGTCACTACGAGAAGTGTACATCCATTAAGATATTCTCATACCCTTTATCTAAGTGGGTCAAGTTGTTATTAGAAAGAAGCGAGCACATTGTCTTGAGGGTTTGCCGGGGCGTCTCCAATATTGGACACCTCCTAGATGATGAAGGCAGTTTCAATAGCGTGAGGCGCCTCAATATCTACGATTGCAATATAATGGAACATTTCATCAATACGATGGAAGAATCTCATCGGTTTCCACCGAATGCATTTGGAAGATTGCAACAGTTGGACCTCATTGGGATGGAGAAATTAGAGAAAATCTGTAATGGCCCCTCTCCTAGATTCTTTGGGAACCTGATAGGGCTAAACATTGTCCGTTGTAGGAAATTAAAAAATATCCTAGCACATGATCTTCTTCAAGGATTGCAAAGCTTGGAGAAACTCTCTGTAAAACTTTGTGAAGAGTTGGAGCAGGTATGTCACTACGAAGAGGTGATAAGAGAAGAGGGCCATCCTATTCCTACACCACCTCTCTCTACGTTGAAAATAATGGAATTGGGATATCTGCCCAAACTATCAAGTTTGTGGAAGGGGGAGATACCGCCAACTGGAACTCTCCGTAGCCTAAAGGCAGTCAATGTGAGGGATTGTCATAGCTTGAGATATCTCTTCTTCCCTGTTCTTGCACAGAACCTTCGACAATTGGAGGAACTTGATATTCGTGACTGCTCAAACATGGAGAAAATAATATCAGACGAGGAGGTGATGGTGGCGAACACGAGACAGAATTTCTCCTCCATATCATCATTGCCACCACCTTTAACATTCCAAAACCTACGAGCACTAACCATCGAATATTGCCCCAGGTTTAAGAATCTCCTGTCTTGGAACTTAGCACGAGGCCTCCAACAGTTGGAAGATCTCTGTGTTGCTGTGTGTGGTGAAATGGAAGAGATAATAAGTTCATCGGAAGAAGAGCAGGAATTGGGAGTGGTCGATGAGGGACTGCTCCCTCGATTAAAGGCTATAGAATTAAGGGAACTCCCAAAGCTTAGGAGTCTCTTCTACCGCCACAATAGAGGAGGGTCTCATGTATTGCTTGATTTTCCTTCCTTGCGATCTATTCATGTATCCGATTGTCTGAATTTGAAGAGGCTTCCGGTAGGGCCCCAAGGTGCACCTGAACTTGAAAAGATTGAAGGAGAAGAAGCATGGTTTCAAGCGTTGGAGTGGGAGGACGAAAGCGTCCTGTCACACCTCCAACCTCTTTTTAGGAGTTGTTAGTGTGAGGTATGTTTCCTTCCCGTTCCTTTCCATTACATATCTTATTAGAATAAAAAGCACAATTAATTCTAGTTATGTTTAAATTCTTGCTGTATTTTTTCATGATTCTGGTTGTTTTTATGCATTGTGCTAACACGAGAAATAGAGGATTACACAATTAATTCTTTATGGAAATCAGTCGTAGCCAATCCCAAGATTTCCAATTTTTCACTAGAGCGAGTTTCAAGTAAATCCTAATAAATTTGGTGTTTCACCTAAGTACAAGCAGTCTTAAGTCAAAATTTAAAGTGTTCAATGTTATATTTCTAAGAAGCTTGACACTTGGAGCAGTTTACATTTGGATCCAGATTGTTTGTGCATAGGAAATGAACATTTATGACATGAATGTGCATTGTGCATAGAAAAATGCACATTCATGTCACACCTCTGATGTCTTTTTTATCCTTTCTTTATGAGATAAATTTCCTTTCCTTTCCATCCCTTATTTAAAGCCGGGTTATGCTTTTGTATTTCCTTTTCCATATGCTTGTGCATTTATTTTTCTTTTTTCTATTTGCAAAGAAAAACCATTTCAAGGATGATGGGAGCAAGGCACCATGGACCCTCAAATAATCCCTCAGCTGAAGTGATAACATTAAAATGGAGTCACCTTCTATCATGCAGGGACTAGTAAAACAGTCCTTATGATCCACAATCTCTTTAAGCGGACCGTGGGTTCCGCTTCATTTGGAAACATCATAGCACAAGCCCAAAAAAACATTTGAGAACTCCACCCAAGTAATTTCTAAAGAGACCTTGGATGCCCCAGGACATCCAGGACTTCCTTTAGACCTACAATCAAAGTTGAGTTTGATGACGTCAACCGGTGGTGGGGTGACCGCACATATATGTGTGCCAATTATTGTAACTCAAATTAGAATATTTTTTTGTTGGGCAATCACTGCCCCCCTTCGTAAATTGTAATGGCTTCTGTTTTTGAATGAAATCTATCTTTATTTAAAAAAAAATACGTAACTCTAATTGGAAACTTTTGAAAAATGGTAACCTTAATTGAGAACTCCCTAACAAGTATCAATTGGCTACTGATATTGGCACTACCATGTTTTATGGACATAAAACATGGTTTGAACGGTTGGAGTGGGAGGGTGCCTCCAGCCTCCTTTCAGGCAACATTGAATCTATTATCATTATATGAGGTGAGTTTTCTTTCTGTCATTCAATTAAGAAAAGCTATCATTCATTTAAGAAAAGCTTGGTTATACGCCTTTGCATTTCCTTTCCATCAACTTATTCGTTTTCCTTTTTTATTTTTCTCTTGTACTCGAGATACATCATCCATGTTTTGTTCCAAGTTCTTTTTCTCTTGTACTCGAGATACATCCATGTTTTGTTCCGTGTTCTATGACTGGGATGCAACAACCCTTTTACATGTTAGCAGAAACAATAACTCAATAATTCTAGTTATATTTATTATTCTTCTTGTATCCTGGTTTTGGTTGTTTTTATGCATTGTGCTAGCAAAAGTAATAGAGGTTACACAATTGATTCTCTATGGAAACTAGTCATAGGCCGGCAATCACAAGACCTCCAACATTTGTTACTAGAGCAAGTTGTAAATCATAATAATTTGGTGTTTCACTGAAATAAAAGTTGTTTAAGGCAAAATTTTGCATGTTTGATGTCATGTTTCAAAGAAGCTCGACACTAGGAGCAGTTTACATTTGGATCCAATTGTTTTATGCATAGGGAATGCACACTTATGAATTGAATGTGCGTTGTGCATAGTGTATTGATTCAAGATCCGCACTCCGCGCCCATATGGTGCTTTTATTAGGGGGAGGTAAATACTAGATTGGGTATTGGTTGCACATTATTCTATTGATTCATGAAGAGACGAGGCATATGTAGAAGATAGATATGGAGAAGATGTTTGATTACATGGATGAAGATAGGCTTTGGTGAAAATGGAAAGTTGGATGAAAGAATGCGTCTCTTCAAAATTGTTTTTTATCTTAGTAAAGTGCTCTTTGAAAAGTTTTCTTCAAGAGTTAATATAGGTTTGAGTAGTGTTTCAAAGTGCGGATGCGGTTCAAGATGCGACCAAAGCAAATCCTAGTTGACTCGGTACAATGCGGTAGAGTGTGAGGTTGACATGACCATTACTTGAGTGATACTACTTGGGGAGTCCGCGATGACACGGGGGAGTTTTGAGATTTTGTTTGAGATAGGGAGATGATCCGTCCTCTTACCTTTGGACAATTGCCACAATTTGCCCATTAAAAAAAAATTGCCGCAATTCACGAAGTTATTAAGTAGGTTGATAGATATGGTGCATAAGCTCGGGCTTTGTGAAGGTTTTGAAGGGGATGAACCTGATTTTGAACCCTCAAAAACAATCTTTCCATTTGAAAGCTCTTTTAAGATGCTTTGAGGTGGTATTCCATCATAGAATAAGCTTATGTAGCTCATATTAGAAATCGAACCATCGATTGCGAGGATTGGCGATATACATTTGTGTTTTGACCTCCCTTGATGTTGAACCTTTCAACATATTATTATTTTATCTCTGGGTAAGGGGGTGCCAAAGATTGGGAGTTCTGCGTTATTACGAAAGACAATTAGAAAATATATTTAACTCAATGTGAACCCTTTGGAATAATTTTTGTCTTCAATAAGTCTGATCTATTTGAAACCAACATCTTATTTGTGCCTCTTGTGTTTGACCGACTTGGAATGCTCTTGAGATGAATATTTTGAGAGCTAAAAATCTCAGCGCATTTAATTACCTTAGTAAATATATTTTGTTTACTATGGTTTTGGAAATTGAATTTGATTCCATTGTTAAGCTTTCATCTTCATTGCTGATGTGGAATCTTTTAATTGATTGGTCAATCTTGAGTGTAAACTTTAGTGGTATATGGAAATGCTCTCTCTGATGGGAATTGTAGACGTCCGTTGCGGGTTTATTTTAGGCGGGGCCATACTCAGGGGCCCGTAGGGATCTTTTATTGTTCATAGGGATATTTTGGGGATTGTTTAAAATATTTAGGTTATTTTTATCATTTATTGCTTATTAGGGTTATTTTAGTCTTTTATTGATTGTTGGGTGCCTATTTATAGCCTAAGAAGCACGGGTACTCTCCGGAGGCCCACGCACGCGTGTTGGGTGCATATCGGGTGCATGTGCTCTTGGGTACTCTTTTGGTGCGTACCGGGTACGCACCCAAACAACAAACATAAGAAGAGTAAAGAAGGGTTGAGCGATTTATATGGTAGGGTTTGTTGGGTAAGTTGTGGGCCCAAGGAGCTATCCAATAGCGTAAAAGACAAGGGACTTAAGAAGAGTTAAGTGAGATAATTGGCGGGCCATGGGAGCAACTAATGAGATTTTTAGCTTTTAAATTAATTGGGTTTCAGAATTTTTAAGTGGTGGCCATGGTAGTGGCTAAGAGGATGTAATGGAATTTAAAAATGTTAGGTGATGGGTAGTGGGCTTTGGGTAATGGATAATAGGTCATAGATGATGTGGAATTCCCTCACATCTTTTCTAAATAAAATGTAATAAAATACTAAAATAAAAAAGAAGAAGATATGTCCATCATATAATGAAAGAACGTAGGCCTAGGGATGCTGGATCAGATCTTATTATGAGGGTAAAGAAAGCATAATGAAAGGTGAAAAATAAAAGGAACCCATGTTAGCTCAGTTGAAGGAGATGTGATGACGCGGATTTCCGTCCTTGTGATCATGCAGCTAGTAGATTCACCGCCTATAGACCTGCGCTCACAGAGAAAGCATTAGGGGTCCTGGAGTTGTGGCTCTGGGAGGCACGCCGACGCTCAATTCATAAATATGCACCACAGGATAAAACCAGCGAGGATCAAAAGATCAGAGCTAACTAACTATGGTTTAGAACATTTTACCAGAGGGTGGCGATATGGTGATTTGTGGTGGCAATTGGCGGAGAAAAGGAGTGGTGAACTAGCTTGAGGAAGAAGTAGGAGATCCCCCTCCATCTGACTTGAGTGGGGAGTGTTCCTTTTTTTTAGGGAGACATTCCTTGGCCCGGTGTATGTCCTACGTGTCCTCCTGGGACTAGCCAAGAAGTGATCATGACTATATACCGTATATGCGCCAACTGGTGGGAGACGATTGGAGAGCGTGCTCATGTGGTCTGAGCCCTAACGGCCACTGGTGGTGACGTGATGTGGCTGACGAGATCGTGGGTATGGTCTCTGGAAAAGGTGAATGATGATACCATGTGGGTTGTTCGATGATCTGGCGACACGTGTCATGATCTCAAAGCAGGATGCCGATTTTACCCCTAACAAGATGTTACATGATCCATTAACTGTTGAAGAGTTTTTTTGCAAGTTCATTAAAATTCAATGTTAGATACTGAATTGAAGGAATTTTTTGAAGTCACATATGAACAGAGATAATGTCACTGTTGAGATTGCAATGCATTTGAGTCAGATTCATGAGCGGAAAGTGTAAATGATCCTGAATAGAAAATCCAAAATTTTTGAAGAATATCTTTATCTAAAGTACCTGATTTTTTAGAAAGAATTTCCGCAACACCTTCAATGGATTCCTCGAAGTTGGACCCCTTGGAATCAAAATTGATTGGTGCACCGTGCACGTATTATAATAAAATAGAGAACTAGTCAATATGGAAACCTTTTGAAGTCGCATAAACTTTCATCCAAATATCCATTTTTTGTGATCTATATCTTGTTTTGAATATACTTCTCAAGATCGAGAGCAACTATTTCTATGAATGACATTTTCTGTTTTCGTCCTCAATTTGTTTTTACACATTTTTATGCTATTAAGAAATTCATTTCTAGAAACAGACCTCTTGTGGTGTTTGGAATTTTGAGTTCAAACTTCTAGTCGGTTCTTCTTGTGAATTCTACTCTTCCAATTTCACCTCTATCTTATAGCTCAAAAGTCAAAACTCTCTGGATGTTGTGTTCGATTGGGTCCAATGCAAGCACTGAGCTTATTTGAGTTTGAATGTTAAGTTCTATCCAATTGTTCATAGAGCGCAAATTTCCTGCCCAAATTCCTCCACTGCTGAAATTCACAATCATCAGCCTGTTTATACGTTATAGTGGACCCTTTGCATTTCTGGATCTGTATATTTTGTGATCTGATGGACAAGTGAACTGAGAAAGTTAAATGATTTCTCATGCTACACCAGATTTATGAGACCAGATGGTGGTTCTTGTTTTCTTCCCGCGATCTCTTTTTTATCCCTTTGATGGCTATTGCCTTGGCATTGCTTATTTACTAACTCCATTTTTTTGGCAGGATGATCAAAGATGAAATAGCCATGCTCTACCATGGAGGCCTCTATAGTTTAGTTCTTCTAGCAGATTGAATTCTGGTGTTTCTAATGTAATTGCAAATGCTCTACAGCTATGGTGGTGGCTTCTCATCCTATATCTGTACATTTTCTTGTTGGCCACTGAACTCATGTAAGATACCGTTTATTTTCTCTTGGCTTGTCATGGTAGTAATAAGATGCAACTGCTTTCTTTATGGGCTTTGTTCGTCGATTATTGGGATATTTGTACAGCATTAGAACTTCTGAATTCTGTGCACTTGGAAAGCAGCAAGGGCTTATATATGTTGGAGGTTTTTCTAGCATGGCCCAATGCATTTATAATCTCTTCAAATTTGATCTGAAAATTTAAGTGATTACTATCGAAATAGGTTTTCAGAACTTTACGCTTGTTTTCCTGTTTTACTGGCCATCAACTCCCCCAAAAACAGATCTGTGTTCGGTTGCACAAATGCCCGGATAGCTAGGTGGTTTTGCCTGGCATTTGAATGCCATGTCAGCATTGTTTGGTATCTCATATAGTGTAGACATCCCAGGAGACTACCATGGATGTCTCCTCATTAATCATTACATATGTGCTGATGTGTCACCCTTGTCCTCTCCCTATGAAATCCATAGGTGAAATTTTGAATGGATTTCTTGGGAATGATGCTTTTTCTCTCTCATTCTCCCTATATTGGTAATGACACCCTGTACCAAGGTTGACAACCAAACACTGCTTACCACTATTCTATGATGCAAGTTCTAGGTAAAGCCTATGCTTGTCTCCTAGTTGACTACTTACACCACTAATCTACGAGCTAAATACTTGCAACCAAACAAAAATCCTAATCCTAAATCTCCCCTCTCTGCATCGGGATTTTTTTTGTTTCTGTTTTTGTTTTTTTGTAGCGGGGGGGGGGGGGGGGGGGGGGGTGCGCACTGCGGTGACAGCAATTGAGGATTGTGTTTCAAGAGCTGTGATGGCTTCTCTCATTATTTAAATTTCACCTTTAATGGAGACGTAGGGCTACTTCCTTTTCTTTTATTAATGCGTAATCTTCTTTATGTTATGCAAATTATATGCAAATCGACCCGCATACTACATACTAGTTTGGTAATTAAGTTGCTTTTATCCATATATTATTCACATGCAATAGTTGCTAGAGATCCATCAAAATTTTACAAATCTAAAGGAATTCGTGCTCTTTTTTTTTTTTTTTTGGGAAATGATAAATGCGCCCCTTTTCATCACTTGGGACACCCAGCTATAGTGTATCTATGACTGCAAAGGGGCGATGTACTTCATGTTTGAAGGAATGAAGTGACATGATTGCCACGTACAATTAATGCAGTTGATAAGACCATTTGGTGATGTGTACGAACGAGATATCCAGCAACAAGATATCCACTATACCACAATTCACATTTGTTTGTGAATTCCAACGTGGCAGATAAAATTATATATCTGCACAACCCAATCAATAGGTCAAGTCACATACTCCCATATTCCATCTTCTCTTCGGAGAATCCACTTCAACTATTCGTATCAAATAAAGAATACAATGATTCAGAATTAGTTGAAGGGAAATATCTAAATACCATGGATTATTCTTTCCAATAATCCATGTTTGTAGCAATGAAATACTATTGGTCTTCCCTGAAATGATATATGATCGATTACAAATATCTATAATCTATCTTCTCTACAAAGGACCTGAAATACCTTGCTTACGTATCATTGGGAAGTGCATTAGCATAAATATGGGAGTAAGAAGAGATAATACAAAAGTGTGTAAACTATAAAAACGGGTCAAAGTGGATTGACCCACACTAGCACTTCAATGTAATAACTCTACCAAAGGCGATCCCCAGAGCTTCCTTCGTAACTCCCGGAACTTCTTCGTGGTGGCTCCGTTCCATGCCTCATTTCATAGGGAACCTCAAAGTGGCTCTATTTCATTATATTCCATCATATCCCAATTCCATTCATTTAAGATCCCTTTGGTGTCATTGACAGAAGGGATGTCATTCAATCGAAGAAGATGGTATCATTGACATAAGAGATGTCATTTATAGTCTATCTGTTTCTAATCATCATATAATAATTGAGAAATTGCAATAGAAAAGAAGAAAAGAAAAAAGGGAGGTTTGTGATGATTTTGAAATCTTTTCTACTAGGTAATCTATTATCCTTATGCATGAAGATAATCAATTCGGTCGTTGTGGTCGGACTCTATTATGGATTCTGACCACATTCTCCATAGGGCCCTCTTATCTCTTCCTTCTTCGAGCTCGGGTTATGGAAGAAGGAACCGAGAAAGTATAAATCTGGGACAAGGAGAGAGTCTAATTTGTCGATGCATTCTGTTTTTGTATTCATATCAAATCAATAGAAACAACGATTCTATACCCCGATCTTAATGAAAAGAATACACCAACGCCAACCGAGTAGAATATACCCTAAATCCCGAGATGGAAATCCCTAGGCATTCTACTACAAAAGAGAAAAGAAATGAGCTAGATCTCTTCTTTGATTTTATTATATTATATTCATTTAATATTTTCAGTTGTTGTTCCCCTCCTAAGGGCAGGTTCTTACGCGTTACTCACTCGGCTGCCACTGGAAACACCACTTCCCGTCCGACTTGCATGTGTTAAGCATGCCGACAGTGTTCATCCTGAGCCAGGATTGAACTCTCCATGAGATTCATAGTTGCATTACTTATAGCCTTCTTGTTCGTAGACAAAGCTGATTCGGAATTGTCTTTCATTCCAAGGCATAACTTGTATCCATGCGCTTCATATTAGCCTGGAGTTCGCTCCCAGCAATATAGCCATCCCTACCCTCTCACGTCAATCCCCTTATCCGTTCTCATTCGATCACGACGGGGGAGCAAGTAAAAATAGAAAAACTCACATTAGGGTTTAGGGATAATCAAGCTCAAACTGATGACTTCCACCACGTCAAGGTGACACTCTACCGCTGAGTTATATCCCTTCCTTGCCCCCATCGAGAAATAAAACTGACTATTCCTAAGGCAAAGGGTCGAGAAACTCAATGCCACTATTTCACTAGTCTTATCTTTCTAACTCTGTCAGTCATTCACTAGAGGCTTGGGAAACAAAGAGAAGATGTGTACGAATGAGATATCTAGCAATAAGAAGAAGGAAAATGATTGAATAGAGGAACTCCCGAGGATTTGGTGATCTCAGATGTGTCCATATCAATGGAACGGGTGACTCATTATTTCGATGAATCATTTATTCGGACAGAAGAAGATTCTGTAAACACTTACTCGAAATCTCACTCATCAGATTCCATTGTGGAAGAATCACCCACCATTTTTTCTGAGGAATTGGCCATTGTATGTGGCAATCAGGTCACTTCATTCATTCGAACGTGAAGTACATCGTGCCTTTGCAGTCATAGATACACTATAGCTGGGTGTCCCAAGTGATGAAAAGGGGCGCATTTATCATTTCCCCTTTTTTTTTGGTTTATCAAGACACTTTTTTGCTAACTTGGAAAGGAATGCAGTCCCAGGGCCGACCTCAAAATATATTAACTCGGAAACTCCGCTTGTGTCTTTCGTAGCCTGTCCCAAGCTAGGATAAAGGAGGAGGGTTGGCGTCAGGTTGGCAGCCGCCCGTAAACTTTGCCACTCTTTTATGACTACATAAGGAAGGAGAGATTGAAGAGGATGTTAACCAAAGAATAAGAGCAGGTTGGTTGAAGTGGAAGCTTCCCTCAGGAGTTTTGTGCGACCATAAAATCCCTACCAAGTTGAAGGGAAAGTTTTATAAGACAGCTGTGAGGTCGGCCATGCTGTATGGCTCAGCATGTTGGGCCACCAAGAAGCAGCATGTGCATAAGATGAGTGTAGCGAAGATGCGAATGCTTAGATGGATGTGCGGCCACAAAATGTTAGATAGAATTAAAAATGAAGACATTCGTAAAAAGATGGGGGTGACACCAATTGAGGAGAAGATGAGAGAGCACCGCTTAAGATGGTTTGGACATATCCAACGTAGGCCTTTGGATGCTCCGGTGAGAAGAGGCAACTCGTGCCAAATTGATGGAGTAAAAAGAGGTGGGGGCAGACCGGAGACAACTTGGGTAGAAACAGTGAGGAAAGACTTGATAGCTAGGAACATAATAGAGAACATGACCTTGGACATGATAGAATGGAAGAAAATGATCCACATAGGAGAACCAAACTAGAGCTAGGATTAGAGCCGGATAGATTCCTTTCACATTCTTCATGAAATTTTTCTAAAGGATTCATTTAGCCGACCCCAACTAGTTTGGGACAAAAGGCTTTGTTGAATTGAGTTGAGATAGCAGACACGAGAATGATGTACACCTAGCCTAGGAGAGAAGGAGGAGCACACCCTAAAGAGAAAAAAAATTGAACAAAGGCCCCCAAGGGCTTTTAGTCTTAAAGGGAAGGTTTGGGAACCTCAGAGCATCACATTTGGCAAAAACCCTATTGCAAGTGGTAGCGGAGGTACTCTGGTCGGTTTTGGTCTTGTCCGGCCGTTAAGAGATCAAACCTATTATTCCAAAAAAATTTACCCCACAAATTTGGCCTAAAAAATCTGCCTATTCTTTTCTATTGGTTATCTATGCTCACAACCCTAGATGGCCGTGTTTGGCAACCATGAAAAGATATTCCCTAGAAAATTTTTGTGGCTAGTCGTGAGCATATTGTGAGCATAGTTGGCAAAACATGATTCCACAAAAAAAAGGTTGGGAAACATTAGAGTTTAACTGATTGTTGGTTAAAAGCTTAGTAATAAAATGGTTAAATACATGAAAACATAAATTGTGCCATTGACAAAAGAGTAATGCTAGAGAAACCGAGAGGAGGACCTAAAAGGAGCCCAAACAAATTGATTGACTCCACTTCATCACAAGTGACGTGAGATTTCTATGAATGACAGGGAAAGGGAAATGATATTTACGCCCATTTTGATCACCAGGGACAGCCATCACCCGTGTACGGGGCAATCAAGCCCACTGGACTTTCCTGACATCAAGTACATTAGACCCCTTTTTCCATCCGTTTTTGAAGAATCACCTGTGTTGATTTATTTAAAAAGTACCCTAAATCCGTAATTTCTCAAAATTATTACCCCCATTCTTACTTTTCTCTTTAGTCGTTGATACACTGGCATTGGGTGTCCCTAGTGATCAAAAGAGGCGTAAATATCACTTCCCTTTGTTAAGGTGAATTGGGGGGAAAGGAATTTTACACATGTTTTGATAAAATTGACTCAAAGCAGTTGTAAAATTCTCCAATGGTCTCGCTAGCAAATAATTTGGGAAATGATATTACCACCAACATATTTTGATATTGTACAGGTTATTATTATTATTACGGGAGATTTTAAATGGAGCAAGTTCTTCTAGTCCCCTATTTTTCAAAATAGTATTGTATCGACCACACTAAAGCATGATCCAAACCGTCCATGTGATGTAACCCAACTTACATAGGCTGTGCCCCAAAAGTCATTTCCATAGGATGATCGTAGCCCTCCGGTATATAGATGTTTCCATAATACACCTTTCCACTTTAGTTTGGAGGGTTGGGATCATCCTATAGAAATGTTTTTTGGCGCAACCTATTTACGTTACGGCCCATCACATGGACGGTTTGGATCAACTTATAGTGTGGTCCGTATAGTACTTTTTGAAAAATACAGGGCCTACACTATATAAAATCTCTACGGTCCAAAAAACTCGAGTTTTTATATGGTGTAAGCCCTTATAGTCTATAGGATGATCCAAACCATCGATGTGATGGGCCACAATGTAATTTGGTTCACATAGAGCAGCTCGGATCTTGAATCAAAAGAATGGGTCGTAAATCATTTTGTAATAAATGATGGAAATCCATGGTTCTACTCCAAAAATCATTTCTATAGGATGATCCCAAGCCTCCGACCTATAGAGGAACTGCGCAGCTCCGTTTGGTTGCCAGTAAAATTTTTGTCCTAGGAAGTTTCTAGTAAAATTTTCATCCCGTCCCATGTTTGGTTGCCTTTTAGCACTAGAATTTTTTTTTTAACCCCACTATGATTGCTTCTGTGGTGACATGAACTCCTTGTCCCCTCTTTTTTTTTCCTAGGAAATGATGTCCTCTCTCTTCCCTCTTTCTCCTCCCTTCCCATATTTGGTAACGACACCCCTAAATTTTGGCCGGAATTTTAGGAAAAAAAAACTTGGAAATCCTGTTGACTTCATTGTTTGGATTAAAAACTCACTGAGATAAAATTTTTACTGGCAACCAAACGGAGAGCGGATTCGGAGGGATCATCGTATGGAAAAGAGTTTTGGGGGTACAAACTATTTCTGTTGTGGCCTATTAAGGTTTTGGATCATTCTATAGTGTGGTCCGTACATAGGGCTGGCAACGGGGCGGGGCCGGATGTTGCATTCCCCGTCCTCGCTTCGGGGATGGAGGGGAATGGGCGGGGATTACCTAATCCCCATCCCCGCCTCACACAAAAAACCTCACCTCAAAAAAAACTTTTTAACACCCCAAAAAAGAAAAAGACAAGCCGTGTTTGTGCACTTATCAAAATCTGGTAGTGCCAATATCACTAGCATAAAAAAATATTTACTGTTAACTTAAAAAACACTAAAATAATACTAAAATAAGAGGATATTAATAATGGCTTGCATATTAAAACGGGTCGGGGCAGGGCGGGGCGGGTCCATCTCCATCCCCGTCCCGTCGCCGCTTCGGGAAATTTTCAAGTCCATGTCCCTGCCCGCGCCGCCCCGCCCCGATCCAAACAGGGGAATCCCCGTCCCGTTCGGGAGCGGGGCGGTCCCCGTTTTAACGGGTGAAATTGCCAGCGTACAATACATTCTGAAAAATACGGAGCTATAAGGACTTACACCGTATTATATCTCACCAGTTAAAAAACAGGAAATGATATCCTCCCCCCCCCGCGAGGGATAAAATCCCCGCTTAACGTTATTCGTTAAGTTTTTAAAGGCAAAGAAAAACGTTAAAGGGGGTGAATCTAGCCTCAAGCAGTGAACCATTCGCTCGGCCCGACTCTCAATCTCCCATCTCTTCGCCTCCTCAAAACCAGGTTCTCTCTCTTTCTCTCTCCCCCTTTTTCGACAAAGGTCAAGGGTTTTTGGGTTTCTGTTATTGGTTTTTTGTTTTCGTGTTAGGGTTTTAGAAATAGGTTTTAAGGTTTTGTTGATGGCCGGGTTTTAAAAATCGGTTTTCTGCTCTTGAAGGTTTTCGGGTGTAAGAATTCGTTCATGGACTAGGTTTTCGGTTAAGCTTGTTTTTTTTTTTTTTGGTTTTCTTCATAACGTTTTCCAAAAATCTGTGCTGAGGTTTTATGGTTTGGGAGGTTTCGTGTTTTGGTTTAGCTTTTTTGGGTTTTCTTCGTAGGGTTTTCGTAAAATCTCTGTGGTGAGCTTTTCAGGTCTTGGAAATCGTTCATCGATCAGGGTTTTTGGTGAAGATTTTAAGGGTTTTCTTCACAGGGTTTTTAGAAATGGTTCATGGATCAGTGCTCTGTTGTCAGTTTTTTCTTTGGGTCAGGGTATTCATTTTTTGATGAGGGATTTGTTCATTCATTTGTAGACCTATTTCTGGTAATTTATAATGATAGCTTGGGAGCTTTGAATCATTTTTGGGGCGTTGAATGTTGATGACATTTGGGGCCTTTTGCTTGTTTCACCATGTCATTTTCTTTTTTTCTTGTTATGTTGTTGCTGATGAATGTTTAGGAATTTTAATCATGTTTGAGGCTTTAAATCTTGATTTTTCTTGTTTTACTTGCACCCCTTCAAGTATCTTTTATGTATCTATATCTACGTTTATGCATCTATCTACTGAGAATGCCTATGTTACCACATTCGTTTCGAGATGATGTTGTACTAAGTTAGTAAAGTTAATGTTGAGTTTCTACGGAACTGAACACATCATTTTATATTTTTTGTTTAGTTTTTGTAGGGTTTCCTGCTATGATTCAGCCGACACTTTAAATTTATTGCCGACACACGTGTCCTGTAAGACTTAATGTGGGTATGGGAACACATTTTTGTACCGTGTCAAGTGTGACATTCAGTTTTATTGTTGAATATTGTGTTTACCTTTTTTTAAAAAAAATTATTAAGTCTTCTTTCATTTTAAAATCTTCTTCCTATAAATCTAAAATCATAAACAAACTCTTATTCCAATACTATATTCATTGTATCATATTGGTCTCCTTTTCTCGTTGTATATTGGGGATGGAAGAGAACTATATTAAATTGATTACTGCGTTATTATTTGATCATCTCATTTTTTTTTTAAGATTATTGTGTTATTATTTGAATATCTTATATATTTTTAGATTATAATTGATTAATTCTAACATTTATTTTTTTAAATGAACATTATATTTATATTGTTACAAATTATGATAGTAATCAGTAATTATATATGTATCTATGTGTCACAATTTCTAAATGTTTAGATGTTTTCATGTCAGACAACTTGTATTAGACAACTTGTATTTGTGTCGAAACTCAACACACGAATCCGTATCTACAAATCATGATTATATATACTTTGTATTTTAGCCATGTCCCCGTTTCTAAAATTTGGGACTTTGCCGTGTCCGACACTCCGTGTCTGTGTTGACACGCGACACTCGTGTCCATGTCCACAAATCATAGGTTTCTTGGTAACCGAATACCCATTTCATATATTTTTTATTATGTTTCTTTTCCTTTCTTTTACATTTTTCCATGCCAGTTTCTTTTCCTTTCTTTCCTTAACTACATGTAACTATTTTTTCCTGTTTCAGGCTTTCCCTAACAACGGTATGAATTTTTCCTTCTCTCTTTCTATGATTTTCTCCCTGCCTGAAGACTGTCAGTCTTTAGTGATGATTTACCTTCTCTTTATCTCGCTTTGCGCCGGTTCAGATGCCACAAACTCTTGCTGATAAACATTCATTTCAAGCATCAATGTGATGCCTGTTTTTTTTTGTTAAGACTTTTATGGTTTTGAGAATGGGAACAGTCAAACGAGTTAGGGTTTTATTCATAATTCGATTGTACAAGATGAATGCCTCTCTCTTCATCTCTGGAAATCGGAAATCTGCGAGCTGATTTTCTGCTGAATTTGTAAAAATACTTTTATGGTTTTGAGAATGGGAACAGTCAAACGAGTTAGGGTTTTATTCATAATTCGATTGTACAAGATGAATGCCTCTCTCTTCATCTCTGGAAATCGGAAATCTGCGAGCTGATTTTCTGCTGAATTTGTAAAAATATTATTTTTTGATTCTATTTTGTTCTATTTGTGTGATTATTTATTATCTAGACTTGTGTAGTAGAATTAGTCCCACACTTTTATTGATGCTGATTTGCTGAAGGAATGTTGGCATCATGAGCTTTATTGTTGAAACTTTGTTGTTTTTTATTTGTTTAATGGAAATTGTGACTTTTGGAATCTGTAACAGATAGTGCGTTTATTCGATGTTTGGAGGTCTAGTACTTTTGTAATGTTCAATTAAGGGGCTCTAGAACAACCTCATAAGTAGGACTGTCAATTGGGCCGAGCTTGGGTGGGCCTGAGGTGCTCAAGCTCAGCCCATGTCTATACAACGGGCTACGAGCCGAGTTCGGGCTTGACTAAATTAGAAAATTTGCTCGCCCAAACTCCACAACGGGCTTTGAGCCGAGTTCGGGCTTGCCCATCACCTCTTATTTTCTGCACGAGAAAAGACTATAAGGCAAGCACAGAGTAAGGAGACTAGGTACCAGCTCAAAGACAAGTTAACAACCAAAAACCTGTTGAACATTCCATCCAAAAAAAACCTGTTGAATGTATTCCTGTTTAAGTGTTGAACTAGAAATCCATTTAATATCATAAAGAGTAACAAAGAATATTGTTTAAGTACCTATTTAATTAATATCTACTGTTATTTTTAAGGGCATGAAAAATCCTGAAAATTATATAGTAAATATATTATCGGGCCCGGGCCTATAACGGGCTGAACGACCCTTGATCAGCCCAAATTAGAGTTCGGGCTTCAACTTTTGACCAAGCTTGGTTTGGCTTGTTCTCATTTTAATTATGGGCGGGCTTTTAGCGGGCCGAACGGGCGGGCTTCGAAATTGCCCATCCCGATTGACAGTCCTACTCATAAGTACTCTTTGTAGCATTATGCTCATGCTTTCCTGTAAATCAAAGTTTGAATATGATGTGGGACGTTTTTATTGTTTTTGATCCCTTTAGTTAGTTAGCATGAGATACAGTTTAGGGATGATGTTTATCTAATCTCTTTAATTAGTTTTTTAAAGATAGAGTTTATCCTAGTTTGAGTAGGGTTCTAGTTTGTTTTCTATAAATATGAACCTGTGTATGTAAAAACCAGATTGTTGATGGAATGAAAATTATAAGCTTCAGTTTTTTGAATCTTTTTCCCTTGTGGATTCAAGGATTTTCTTGAAAAGGAGGCGGTGTTCTTCTTCAACGGGTTGAAAACTATGATCTTCTCCTTTTTCTGCACGATTACGCCGCGTCAAGTGGCATAGAGAAAGGTTTCACCTTGGATTGATCATCTTGCAAACCCCCATCAACCGATGCTTGGATTTCTGATGTGAATTTGCCGCACAAACAGTCCAGCTTCTTGTTTCAGGTTAGCTCTCTCTTCCTTAGTTTTAGCCGTTTCCCCTCCAAAACACTTCCTGATTTTTAGCCACCCAAGCTTCATAAACCCATCCCCAAAACCTCTCTTTAAATCAACTCTTCACCCCTGTCTAAACACAAGCCTTTCAGCCTAAAAAAACTAATTCAAAAGAAAATACCAACCTTCTGGTTCATTTTGGCCATTATAGCAATCTACCCGAAATGTCCTAATTCTCCACCGTTTCTTTGCCGCAAAGATTTTTGATTCTACCTGCAAACATCTTCACAAAATCCATTCCAAATCCTCAACCGATAGATGTCCTTTTCCAGTCAACCGAGACCTCCTGTTTCCCTGCACCTCCAGCCACCTTGCTGCCTTTTAAAACATCACCTGCAAATCACTTTGCAAGACCCAAAACCCCGCCTTCGTAGTCATCTCCCAAAACCTACCCAAGAGCCCCTTCTCCTCCGCCTTCGTAATCATCTCCCAAAACCTACCCGAGAGCCCCTTCTCCTGCCTCCCGAATTTACCTTTTTAATTATTTCTAAGCAAATCTCAGCTGGCCATCCCCATTATTTCTCAACCTAGCGTCTAGCCGATTAACCCCTTCCCCACACCTTGTTTTACCAACCTAGAACCCTTCCTTTTTTTTTATAACAAAACCCTACAGCCCACTTCTTATCAACCTCACGATTTTAACCCCCTTCTCTCTTTCGCCAGGTTCTTAGAGTCTAGTTTCCTTAACTACCAAAACAGCTTCATGAAACCATATTCAAGGCCTTCCACTTCTACCAGGTTCTTAGAGCCTAGTTTCCTTAACTACCAAAACAGCTTCATGAAACCATATTCAAGACCTTCCTCTTCTAGAACATCAACCCCACTTAATACCTTCCTCCATAATTACCATAGTATTTTCTATCTCTGCAATTGAGATTTTCATTAAATTCAACCCATTTTAGGCCCTTTTCCACTAATTTCACTCACCCTTTCAACACTTCCAACTCTTTCCCTCGTTTTTTTTCTAAATTTCCAACGACCTTTTCCATTGTTTTCTGTAGTTTTCCTTCCTGTTTCCCTTAACCTCCTATGGATCTACAATTCATCCCACCTTTCTTTGGATATGGTGATTGCGAAGCCGTGCACTTGCATGGATCGATGCCATTGAAGATTGTCAAGAAAAATACTAGCTGAGTACACAGAAATGATTAAGTGTGCTAGACCACCAGCTTCATAGAGCCTAGTTTCCTTAACTACCAAAATAGCTTCATGAAACCATATTCAAGACCTTCCTCTTTTAGAAAATAAACCTCACTTAATACCTTCCTCCATAATTACCATAGTATTTTCTATCTCTGCAATTGAGAGTTTCATTTATTTAAACCCATTTTAGGCCCTTTTCCAATAGTTTCACTCACCCTTTCAACACTTTCAACTCTTTCCCTTGTTTTTTCTAAATTTCCAACGACCTTTTCCATTGTTTAAGTAGTTTTCCTTCATGTTTCTCTTAACCTCCAATGGATCTACAATTCATCCCACCTTTCTTTGGATATGGCGATTGCGAAGCCGCGGGCTTGCATGGATCGATGCCATTGAAGATTGTCAAGAAAAATACTGGCTGAGTGACACAGAAATGATTAAGTGTGCTAGAGCGACTGTAGGCCTTAGTGCCAAATCCATGTTGAAAATGATGGAACATGAGCAATACAGATTGGGACAACCACCCTTCGGCTACCGGTAACTTATTGAGAGTCCTTGAAGATCAAAGCTAGATTGAGATGTGAGAAAGCCCAAAAGGCCAAGGATCGTGCCAAAAGGAAAGCCACATGTCTTACCATCCAAAAGGCATGACTTATGTACCGGGCCAGAAGAAAATATAAGTGGTACATTAGTTCTACCATCAAAATTTAGAGTTGGTTTTGCCAAAAGATCACCCAAGTTAATTACTTGTGCACCAAGTATTCTGCAAATGCCATTCAACGCATTTGAAGAGCTCGAATCACTCGATGGAGTTCGTGTGAGAATTCAGATTCGCCTAAGGAAAACTTCCCACAAGCAGAGTGACGAAGCAGCATATGGCAATCATGAATCAGATTTTCTACGGGATGATCCACTGTTAATTATATGGGATTTCTCACGCATGCCAACAAGAAAGGAAGATCCACAACAACGTTATGTAATTTTTAAATCTATGTGGTTGGAATCGGACGTTTTCACAACGACATCGTATTCCATTTAAAAAGTATTATCAAGATGGATGTTTATGCGAAGATATTGACATGAATACAAGTCCTACACATTGGAGTAAGTTTTGGGTATATGACGTCAACTTGCTTTATGGGAGAGTACCAAGAGCTAAACTCGAGGACGAGTTTCATTCAAGTGGGGGATCTGGATGCATGACGTTATTATTGTTTTTTTTATCTCTTTAATTGGTTAGCATGAGATAGAGTTTAGAGATGATGTTTATCCTAATCTATCTTTAATCATTTAAAAAAAAAGATGAGTTTATCCTAGTTTGAGATAGAGTTTGAGTAGGATTTATTTTGTTTTCTATAAAGATGAACCTGTGTATGTAAAAATCAGATCTTTCATGGAATACAAATTATGAGTATCAGTTTTTTTTTAATCTTTTTTCCTTTTGGATTCAAGGATTTTTATGGAAAGGAGACGATGTTCTTCTTCGACGGGTTGAAGATGGTGATCTTCGCCTTTTTCCTCACGCTGCAGCTGCGTCTGAATAGTTTACCTTGTTTTCCTGCATTTTCATAGTAGATATTTAATTGCTTCGTGGACGGCATCCAACTCTTGTTTTCTACTGAATGAGCTGTTGTTTCTTTAGTTGTTTGTGGGAGTTGTAACTTGCAATTAAATTAAGCTTGAGTTTGAGTGAAACCGGGTTTTATTTAATCTCTGGCCATTAGTTGGGTTATATGGATGTAGACGGATTTTTTTTTTCTCACTGATGCACATGCTCTTTACTTAGGTGATCAATTTATGAATTGACTCTCTCTATTGTTTCTATATTAGTTTGTTGTAGATAATCTGTCATGACATTACCATTCCAAAAAAAAAAAAAAAATTCTGTCATGGCGTTAAATTTGAGTGGAAATCACGTTAAAGATAGTAATACATGAAATCAGTGAGTGAGAGTGGGAGTGGGAGCCCCCTTTTTTTTTTTTTTTTTTGATATATTCACTTCTTCCTTTTCTGAGCCTATTTCACATAATCAAATAACTAATAAATAAAATATTGCTAAATGATTAGTGTCCCTTTTGAATAACTAATAAAAAAAAATATTGTGGAACTAGATGTTGTGGCTCAAATCTGGCTGAACGGACGGACGGCTAAGATGTCGTGGGTCCTGCTCTTTTGCCCGGCTTTGACGAAGAGAAGGCTACCTTGGCCTGTGACTTGCGCTCATGGACAAACGGTTAAAGTGGGGAGGTCGTACAGTCCCGTGAATAGTGGGCGTGCAACCACGTTGTTGCAGGAGTGATCGTCCTTGAATGAACGCTGCGAGGACCTCGGTGAAACTTGGCCTTCGGACCTGTTGTGCAGAGGCAGTCGGCTGTAGATGGTTGGTAAGTGGGTGGCTGGAGGGCTCGCCTCTAGGTGGGAGTGGCGGTGGTGCCTTGAGGCGACGCATGTGGCCACTCGGCTGGGACCTCTTGGTTAAGAGTTCTTCGAGGCAGTCGAGCGATTGTGGATTTACTGCCACGTGTCACCAGCTCGTGGGCTGCTTGTTTTTACCCCCAACACCAGACGTGCCCACTACCTTAACTGATTATGTAAGGCAGCTACCCTGCTGCTGGGGTCTGTACTTGTGACAACCATCTGAGCAAGATCATATGGTTGTTCATACTTCAGTCACCCTCACCAGTAAACCCTTTCACAGAATAACTTTGATCTCGAGCACGAATCAAGTGACTTGTTGAAAGGTTGTTCTGCTTCCTTTTCCTGAATCTGTTCCACCCAATTGAATTACTGATATGAGAAGCATTGTAAAATGAGCTGTGTCCTGCATCCTTTTCTTGTTCTTGCAACTTTGGTTTAGATTGCTTGCACCGAAAACTGGGTGGAAGTGGTTTTACCTATAATTTCTATTTTTTTTTGTTTTGCAAAGCGAATCAAGCCACTCCATTCATTGATTGCACTGTTGGAGAAAGGTGTACATTGTTATAGTCTACATATGTTCTTTAGTTTTTGACTCGGGTCTTATCCATTGATGAACCTAGTTTGCATGCTGACTGAAACTGCTTTTATTTCCCTTCTAGCTGTTTTTGGATTTTTTTTCCTTTGATAATTTCCTGTTACTTATTGTCCAGATTGAAGATGAGGAAAGGGTTTCACCCCCAGATGCATTGGATTTCATATGTAACACAGAGTGGTAGATTGATTCAGGTTATGATGACCAAAATACACCATACTGGTAAAGTGTATCATTTCCGAGCAAGGCGTCAGATGGCCCAGAGTTTAGGCCAGGTTGCCAAGTTCAACCGTCGGTATGGTCTGAAGACAGAGCAACAAGAAGAAAAGTGAAATCGAAAGCGAAGTTGCTATTATTCTGAAATTCAGGTTTAACTACTTTCTAAATCAAATGATACTCTATTTATTGCCACTATTGGAGTTTCTTATGATTGCTGTTTTAGTTTAACTTGGTTGGTTTGTTGGCTAGAGTCTAATATTTTTTTCAATTTCCTGATTGCTTTCTGGGTATGTTGATTAGTTGTATGCGCTTTCATAGTCCTAGTTTTGATATATCTTAAAGCCATGTTTGGTAACATTGATTTGTTTTCATCGAGTATTAGATTACCAAGTGGTGAGAGAGGGATAGGGAGAGTGGGAGAGGCAGAGAATTGAGAGGGCATGAATGAGGAGATGGTTGCAAGTGGCTGAAAATAAGGAAAGAAAAAAGCCCTTTATTTTAGTAAAGTTATTCTTTTCCTTATTTTTAGGCCACTTCTGACCCTCTTCTCAATCATGCCCTCTATGTTCTCTTGCCGTCCCTCCTTGTCCGACTCTCACAACTTGAGAAGCTTATATTCGATAGAAGTATTTTTCATTGCTGCCAGACATAGCCTAAACTTAATTTTCCAACTTATTATAAAAATCTCTTATTATATGTTTCTTATTCAATTTTAATGTGGCTTATTACATATCTTATACCGACTTCCTGTGATGCTTTTCACATGTAGGCCAAGTCTGGCAGCTATGAAATTTTTTTCCATTGAATTTTAGTTTTTAAGTGGTGAGAACTAAGGAGGGTGGGGGCCACAGAGTAGAGTGGGCAGGTACGGGACAGGCGAGAAGAAGGCTGAAAAACAAGGAAAAGAAAAGCTCTAATCAAAATACATTTTATTTTTGGGTAATGATATATTCGCCGCTTTTTTTTTATACTTGAGACAACATCCTCTAGTGTAAAAGAGAAGTCATAAATGCACTAGAGGGGGCAAGTTAAAAAAGGGTTGAATATATCACTTCTCTTCATGTATTTCCATTGTGTTTTAGGAGATTTTATATGGTGTAAGGCCTTACAACAATACGGTAGGGGTACTTCCGTTTTTTAGGAGCGCTGTTGGATAAAATGTCAAGGGTGGTACTTTTACCATACAAAGGCGTTATTGTATGGTGTTTCTCTACAACAATAAGGCCTTTGTACGGTGGAAGTACCACCCTTGACATTTGATCCAACAACAACTCCTCAAAAAGCTCAAAAAGTGAGCTGCTGTTGGATCAAATATCATGGGCGGTACCCCTACAGTATTGTTGTAAGGCCTTACACCATATACTATCTCATTGTTGTAAGGCCCTACACCATATAATTTCTTGTGTTTTAGTTACTTCTTACCCTTTCCTCAGTCATGCGATCTGTAGTATTTTCATCTCCCAGCCTCCCTAGCCCTCTCTCACCACATGATAGGCTAATATTTCGTGGAAAAAATAGTCATTGTGGCCGAACATGGCCATAGAGAGAGAGAGAGAGAGAGAGAGAGAGAGAGAGAGAGAGAGGTCACCGGTGCCAAACATGGCCATAGAATACACACATACTCTCTCTCTCCAATGGATTGTTGTGCAGCACGGACCAACTCCCATTTCTATTGAGATTGGTGTTCCACATATGGACATTGGTTATCATGAGTCTGGCCTATATGCTCTGGTCCCCACACTGATCAAATTATCCCAGCCCTTTGTTTGATGGTGATGAAAAATGCCTTCATACCAATTTTTCTTCGATTTTGTAGGGAAATTTGATCCCACAAATGCCAATGATCTTTTCTTCTACAGTATTTATATTGATTGTACGAATGTCGTCTCATCTCTCCATATCGCTTCCTAGTTTTGGCTAAAAGTGCAATCAATCCCCATATCAAAATAAACAATATACGTTTGACTGTGATTATGGCTTTCTCTTTCACGGATTTTTTTTATGAGAAACAATAAGGGCCGTTTTTTAAGTAAGAAATCCAGGTTTTAGAAATCTCTCCCCCATCCTGAGATTTCTAAAACCTGGAAACATGGGACAATCTCCTGCTCTCTTTCTGTTAGAAAGAAGGGTGAGAAATAAGAAAACGACGCTGGTCTCTTTCTTCTCTCGTCTCTCATCTACAATTATGAGAAAATCCAAGATTCTACAATACGCATATCCAAACGGCCGCTAAATTCATTCATTTATTTACTAGGCACACTTTTTTTTCCTCCAAACTAGTAATATACTAAAAAAAATCACACAACAGGCCAAAAAAGGCCACAATCAAGCTAGGGAAACCAAATGATTACAAAATAGGTATTTCAAGCCAAACAATAAGCTTTTTAGATGGAGATTTCTCATCATGTGTGCGAGTGGAGTCCAGTGTTTTTCAGAAAGTACAGTGAAGCCCACTTCTTATGATGATCCAAACCGTTCATTCAAAAGGCCACAATGTAAATCAGCCGTACCCCATAAGTCATCTCCATACGATGATCCTGAACCTCCGATCTATTGCAGTTTTTATAATGTGCAGTCCCTTTTCAGTTCAAAGGGTTAAGATCATCCTATGGAGTTGATTTAGTGGGTACCCTCTATTCACGTGGCGTCCCATCAAATTAACGGTTTGGATCATCCTAGAAGTGTGCCCTGCTGTACTTTCTGAAAAGTACTGGACTTCACATACACACATCGAACCTCAAGTATTTCATTTTCCCATAGTTGTGTAGCACTCCAATTTTATACTCTTTCATCTCTTTAAAATATCGTCTGAATCCGTTGGATTGTCAACTATTCATCGTGATCATATATTAGGAGGCATCACTAGAGTATGACCTGATTATAATACAATGTAGCGCCCCCGGCTTTAGCGTATTGGGTTTCTCCTATAATTATTTTACTACATCATATTAAAATGTTAGGCATTTTTTGTATGGGAAATGATAAATGCGCCTCAAAATCCGTTGAATCCTTCTGGCGTGAAGTACATCGGCCCCTCTGCAGTCATTGATATACTGCTGCTGTGGTTGTCCCTAGTGATGAAAAGGGGTGGATTTATCATTTCCGTCTTGTAATTCGCTAGACACTAGCCATATCTTAGGACAGGTCCATAATTTTTTGGATCGTTATCGGATCTTGAAGTATGGATCCATAAAGAATCCATCAGATTAAAATTAGCGTCCCATCAATTTTAATTAGATTGGATTCAAAGGATCCATCAGACCGTCAGGGTCCATTGACTCCTCCCTTAATAGTGATGGCCGAGGGACCGGTTCCAGTCCAACTAAGAAACTTCCAAAGGATTTCTTCAACTAAGAGATTGAATAACAATATGATATGGTCTTGATCATTGAAAATGGCCAAAAATCACCGGTTCCAATCCAACTAACAATCTTCCAAAGGATTTCTTGAAACAATGGATTGAACAACAAATATGATACGATCTTGATCATTGAAAATGGCCAAAAATCACCGTATGCTTATGTTGCATCAGTACAGGTCCGAGTGTCTGTATCTCTTTTCGATCCAAGAACGGAATGATAAGAAAGCTCTAAATCCCGGCTAGTTTCAGGTTAATAGGCCAGGAGTGTCCCATTCGGCCAACCTTAGTAAAAAAGAGAGATTCATGGGTTCACCAAAATATTTTAATAAATTTTTAAATGAGAAAACGGTTCCTACACACATGTGTAGATAAGTTATCTACACACTAGCTTAAAATATAGTAGGGGCCACATTATTTGGGTGATCCAAACCATTCATTTTTAAGGTCCTCACATAGATAGGGTGTCCACAAAAAATCAGATCCATAGGATCATCCTAACCATTCGAACTGTGGAGGCAAAAAATGGACTAATTTGTGAAGGTTTAAAGACATCCATTTTACCTCCACAAATCGTAGGGTTGAGATGATCCTATGGATCTGATTTTTTGTAGACAGCCTATCTATGTGAGGGCCTTTAAAATGGATGGCTTGGATCACCCAAACAAAGTGGGTCCCCACTGTATTTTAAGCTAGTGTGTAGAGAACTCTCTACACATATGTGTAGGAACCGTTTTCTCTTTTTAAATTTTAATGATAATAAATAACATACTAAAAATTTTAATAGGTTAAGTAGGGGGAGTGAATGCTTACTGTAGTGGGAGTGAAAATATCATTGCCCAAACAAATAAGAGAGACCTAGAAGTGTCCCCATCAATCCTAAGTATTGAGGTGGTATTATTCATAAAAACAAATAATAAAGAAGCAGAAGTATTGAGGTGGTAACTAGTATTCATAAAAACAAATAGGGACAATTACCAGTGGGGGACAAAAATTAGGTGGAATTATCAACAGGACCCATGCTTTTCAGAAATTATCAAAGAGGGACAAAAGATGTCTTGTCATTAAAAGCTGGACAAAAATGCCATTTTTTTAAGCAACACGTTTTGCTTTCCCACTTTTCCCTCTTCTCTTTCCTTTCCCTCTTTTTTTCTACTTTTTCATTTTCAACTTTGTTTTTTTTACCTTACCAGTCATCTTCTCCATCATTTAGCCACCATTGGAGGTGGGAAAACTCAAAAATTTGAAACGTAAGTTCATTCCCATCTATCTCTCAATATCTAGGTTTTGTTTTTCATTTGTTTTAAGGTTTTGCATTTCTCATTCTCCCTTTCAATGGAGGATGAGGAAGATGAATCGTACGGTAGAAAGAAAAAAAACGTGAAAATGAACGAGTGAAAAAAAACGGGAAGTTAAAACGTGTTCATAAGGGACTTGATAAGCCCATTCGGAATTTGGTAACCCCATTTTGATACTGGATAACCCCAACTCGAGAGACTTGAAAACCCCCTTTCAAAACTCCAGTACCCTTGGGCAATTTTAAGGGACTTGATAAGCCCATTCGTAAATTGGTAACCCCATTTTGATACTAGATAACCCCAATCCCAAATACTTGAAAACCCCTTTCCAAAACTTTAGTGCCCTCGGCCAATTTTCAGGGACTTGATAAGCCCATTCGGAAATTGGTAACCCCATTTTGATACTTGATAACCCAAATTCTAGAGACTTGAAAACCCCCTTCCAAAACTCCAGTACCTTCGGCCAATTTCCAAGGACTTGATAAGCTCATTTAGAAATTGGTAACCTCATTTTTTATACTAGATAACCCCAATCCCAGAGACTTGAAAATCCCCTTCCAAAACTCTAGTACCCTTGGCCAATTTTGAGAGACTTGATCACCCCATTCGGAAATTAGTAACCCCATTCGGAAATTAGTAACCCCATTTTTTATACTAGATAACCCCATTCCTAGAGACTTGAAAATCCTCTTCTAAAATTCCAGTACTCTCGGCTAATTTTCAAGCACTTGATAAGCCCATTCGGAAATTGGTAACCCCATTTTTTATACTAGATAACCCCATTCCTAGAGACTTGAAAACCCTCTTCGAAAACTCCAGTACTCTCGGCCAATTTCCAGGCAGTTGATAAGCCCATTTGGAAATTGGTAACCCTACTTTTGAGAGTTGCTAACTCCCTTACAGAGAGTTGATAAACCCCTTCTGCTACAAAACCCCCAGCCTATAGCAACTCTTCTAATGGCACTACAATTCTGCTCATGATAGAAATAACAAAAGAAATGAATGTTGTTTTCATTAAATGTGCTTCATGTATTACATCCCAATTTGTGTATTACAAAAAAAAATAATAAGTAAATCAAAAAATGTGTAGCCATCCATTCATGTATTACATGAACTTTTTCTTATACAACCACTTGTCTTCCAAAAAAAGTGAGTGAAGCCATCCATGCATTATCTCCAGAACTCACCCTAAAAAAAATAGCTTAAACCCTAAACAAGATAAATCAGAAACAGAGGAATGAAAATTAGTACAAAACCCTAAAAAGAAAAGAAAAACAAAACATAAATACAAAGAGATAGATGGTAAGAACTCAACATTCAAGTTTTCAAGATTTGCCAACAACAATGGTGGTTGAACAAGGAGGAAGATGACTGGTAGGGTAAAAAAAAAGAGAGGTGATAATGAAAAATTAAAAGAAGAGGGAAGAGGGAAGAAGGAAAAACCAAGGTCAAAACGTGTTGTAAATGCCAAAGGGCATTTTTGTCCAACTTTTACTGGCAAGACCTCTTTTGTCCCCCATTGATAATTTTTGAAAAGCATGGGTCCTGTTGATAATTTTGCCTAATGTTTGTCCCCCATTGGTAATTGGTCCAAACAAATAAAAGAGACCTAAAAGTGTCGCCATCAGTCCTAAATCCTTTAGTATTGAAATCTGAGATGTGTCTGGTACTGATACTTGGAATACTTCACATATTAAGAAGTATCAATGTAACGTAACATAGTCATACACATAAACACGGTAGGCGTATTAAGGCGTGCATAGAATCAATGGCCTAAATATATCATAAAGCGTACCCTTTTTTATCATCTATGGTCATGTGAATCATTACAACTAACAAGGAAAAAAAAACTCATTTCAAATCACTGATAAAACTTTGTACAAACTTAACATAGTTTCCTTCTGATTTCTACTGTGTTGATATCTAAATTGATGCAGCCCCTATCCATGTGAGAGACAAGCTAGACCATCCAGACATGAACACAAGCTAGACCATCCAACGGCTTTAAGAAGATCATCCCGCATTCAAGCCCAACTTGAATCTACCAAGCATAAAGGCCAGCTCCAGCCCAAGATCATGGACACGCCAATTCGGGCTTGATCCAGTTGCAATTCTCGCCATAATGATTTTGGTCATTTTTGAAGCTCAATTTTGGACCTTTAGAAGGATGAATCAGGGAGAATGGTTAACTAAGAAGTTGTATATATTTGAATTATCTTTCCAACTAATATTTGTGGTCTTCATTTGGCCAAGCAGGGACAGAGCTAGGAATTTGGCTCGGGGGGGGCAAACAAAGGTTGTTAGGATGATCCCACTATCTCAGCCCTCCAATCTATAGAGGCTCATAAGACTGAAGGTTGAGAAGGCTTGAAGGCTTGAAGAACAAGATACCCTAGGCAAGGCAAGAATTTTGCAACTTCTTTGCAAATGGATTTCTATAAAACTAAGGCACTGATTTTTAACAACTTTTCCTAAAATATAGAAACTGATTTTGATTTACTACACTATGTACAAGGCAATAACGATTGTAAATCGATTTCTATAAAACAAAATCACTGATTTTTTGCAACTATCCCTAAAAAATAGAAACTGATTTGGGTTTAGTAAATCCGGTTTTGAAAAAAAGACAAAAAGGGCATTTGTCCCTTTAATAGAAAATTTGAAATATAAAAGGGGCAAAGGGTATAAAAGTTATTTTGCCATAAAGGACTTTTTTTTTTAAAGATTTCTTAGGGGGGCATATGCCCCCCCTCGCCTCTCTTGTACCCGTCTCTGTGGCCAAGTGGTTGGAAAGTTATAACTATTTTAGTAGACTGTGTATGTAGGACTTTGACTAGTCAATGTGCTTGAGTTTCTAAGTCATTTATGGGTTTTGAAAGTCCCTAAAATAGTTAGTGGGCTAGCTTGAACGTCTTTTCTATTGTATTTTCTCTATAAAAGTCCAGCAAACATCTGTAACGAACTTTAGAAGTTGATTATTGAATAAAAATTGCCTAGAGCATTTCCTTTGAACCTTGAAGAGTTCATCATTGGAACCTAGAAGAATTTCACTCCTTCCTTGAAGACTAGGAGCTTTCCCTATCATTTGCATCATTGAAGAGTTTCAACCATCAATCTAGAAGAATTGATGTTACCCACCTTCCTTGGAAGCTTTGAAGAGTAGCCATTGAAGATGTTATCTTTCCCTATCATAACCCACTCTGTTTCTAGAATTATGTTCATTCGCATTCTTCCACTTCAAGTAATTTTTCGAGCACCCTATGATGATAATCTGAAAAAACTTTTGTCAGCAAAGTTGTAGATCTTTGAGTCCTTTAAATTTTGGCTTTGGAATTAAGCCATTCCGACCAATATCGAGGGATATACACTCATTTTACTGAGCTTGCGTAAATTTGTTTTCTTGCATCCGAGTTATTAAGCAATTGAGTGTCTGTTTGTCACTCTCCCGATCCTTAGTCCAAGAAGCCTAGGAGAGGCTTGCATCATAATCATCTCCCAATACAGGAAATCTCACTCGAATATGCCTTTCCTCATTTATAGGTTTAGATGATTGAAGAGCAATTGTTAAGAAAATTTTATATAACTAATAGGAAGAACAAGAAGAGCCATTATTCAGAAAAACTTACAAACATAACAATAAGAGCCAGTATTCAGAGGAACTTACGAACATACATAACAAGAAGAGCCATTGTTTAGAAGAACCAACAAATATAACGGGAAGGATAAGAAGAGCCATTGTTCATAAGAACATACAAACATAACAGGAAGAACAAGAACCATTATTCGGAAAAGCTTACAAACATAACACGAAGAACAAAAGCCTATAGGGTCAACCAATCAATAAACTAGAACGGATGGGTTGTCCTCAGTTCTCGATCCCAGTCCTGAATCAACAAGAAAAGATGGTAGCAGTAAATAATCCTGTAAGTTCTTCATTTAAATCGACACAAATTAATCATGAAATGTTTAATACTCTTTTAGATCTGAAATTCACAAAGGCAAAAGAGACTCTCCCAAGCTCGAAGCCCTTATTGCGTACAGTTTCTCACGTAGTGAGCTCTTGAATCTTTGTTGAGAGGTATGACCGTACGAGTGTGGATAGTATTAATGTACTTGAAACATACATAACTGTTAGAAGAAATGGTGTAATTTAAATACCTGGTTTGGGGTATTCTTGACATTTCACATGTAACATCTTATGAGAGGGAGATGATACATTAGGGTTACATTTCACACGTAAGCCTAATGTATTTTACTTTACAAAAGACTTAGAAGTGGAGGGTGATGAGATGCAGTGATTTTCAGGAGAACACAAACTTAAAGTAATGAAAAGCTATAAAGAGTTTTCATATGGTGTAAGCTCTTATAGTCCCTTATTTTTCAAAACAAGTACTGTATGGACCACACTATAGGATGATCCAAACTGTCCAAGTGATGGGCCACAACGTAAATATGTTGTGCCCAAAAAATCATTTCTATAGAAGGATCCCAACCCTCCAATCTATAGAGGAACTGCATATTATGGAAACCTATATAGATCGGGGGGCTAGGATCATCCTATGGATGGTTTGGATCATTCTATGATGTGGTCCGTACAGGACTTTTTGAAAAATAAGGGACTATAAGGGTTTACAACATATAAAATCTCTGCTATAAAAGAGGGTGGAAACTGGAAATATCATTTCCATAAAACACTCAAAGAGACCAACACTGACATATTTTTTCTTTAAAAAAGCGACACCATCAATGAAGAAACAAGATTAGAAGCACACAAACAACACTACTATTTTTATTTTTTTTCATAGAATAATTAGAGACCAACACTAATATTTTTTTCTGATCATTAATGAAGAAAAAAAAAGATTAAAAGCACACGACCAACACTTACATTCTTACATATTTTTTGACCTAAGTGGCAACTTAGGGCAAAAGCTTTAAAACCTACTTAGAAAATAATAGAATAAGAAATGGAATGCCATTATATATTGAAAGAAAGGAGTGCAGAAATCGACCTCACAGAGCTTCTTCTTTCAAACTCCCCTTCCCCTTCATCTTCAACGGAGTTTCTTTCTTCAAACTCCCCTTTCCCTTCATCTTCAACGGAGTTTCTTGCTTCAAACTCCCCTTCTTCTTCATCTTCAATGGAGTTTCTTCTTTAAAACTCCCCTTCCTCTTCCTCTTCAACGGAGTTTCTTCCTTCAAACTCCCCTTCTTCTTCATTTTCAACAGATTTCCTTTCTTCAAACTCCCCTTCTTCTTCATCTTCAATGGAGTTTCTTCTTTAAAACTCCCCTTCCTCTTCATCTTCAATGGAGTTTCTTCTTTCAAACTCCCATTCCCCTTCATCTTTAACGAGCGAACCTGCTCTATATCATCTTCGATACTGTGTAAAATATGCAACAACTCATCAATTCCGAGACCGTCAAGATTTGGACTGCCCATCTTGTGAAGGAGATTATCCTTGTCCAATTTTTCATTCTCAGATTTCAACTTGGCCAAATCAGATCGCGACTTGTTGATCTTATCCTTGAGAAAATCAGGGACGCCGAAAGTCCTCTTCTTCCTCTCTTCTTCCGGAATGCTTCGGTACCTTGCAATCACAGAGTCAACAGTGAATGCAGGAGGAGAAGAGGAAGAATTAGGTCTCTCCATAACACACAAGAATGCAGAGAGATAGGGTTAGGGTTTCTCTAGGCTCTCTCTTTTTTCCTACTGATACCCTGATTATAACAAAGAGGTTAGTGGGAAGATAGAATCAAAATAAAATCTTTGAGTAGTAGGTGAAGATGCTCCGTCTCATTATTCACACTTTTTCCTTTTTTGAGAACGTTAAATAAGGGAAATAATATATATTATATTCGTTATTTTTCCACTCGGCCATCCGCACTTATCATAAATACATTAGAGGCGGCGGCCCAGGGAAGAGAAGAGGGTGGAAAATTCCGAGTGTTTTTCAAAATTTTCTGGACAGCCCACTTTATAGGATGATCCAAACCGTCCATTTACTGGGCCACAATGTAAATATGTTATGTCCATCAACGAAGAAACAAGATTTGAAGCACACAACCAACACTAATAATTTTTGTCATAGAATACTTAGAGACCCCAACACTGATTTTTTCTTCTTCTTATCATTAATGAAGAAAAAAGATTAAAAGCACACAACCAACACTTATATTCTTACATTTTTTTTTACCTAAGAGACGGCTTAGGGCAAAACCTTTAAAACCTACTTAGAAAATCCAAAAACAAGAAATGGAATGCCATTATAAATTGATGGGAGAGAGGAAATCACAGAACGTAGTTTCTTCTTTCAAACTCCCCTTCCCCTTCATCTTCAATGGAGTTTCTTCTTTCGAAGTCCCCTTACCCTTCATCTTTAACGAGTGAACCCGCTTTATATAATCTTTGATACTGTGTAAACTATCCAACAACTCATCAATACCCAATCACTAAGTCAACTGTGAATGGGTGAGGAGGAGAAGAAGAATTAGGTTTCTCCATAACACACAAGATTGCAGAGAGGTAGGATTAGGGTTTCTCTAGGGTCTTTTTTTTTCTACGTACAACCTGAATATAACAGAGAGGGTAGTGGGAATATAGAATAAAAAATAGAAACTCTGAGAAATAGGTGAAGTTGCTCAGTCCCATAATCCCATTATTCCCATTTCCCCCTTTTTTGAGAAGGTTAAATAAAGTCGGTCATAAAAAAGGGAAATGATATATTATATTACTTACTTTTTCCACCTCGGCCACCCCCACTCGTCCTAAATACATTAGAGGAGGTGGCCTAGAGGGCGGAATATTTCCAGTGTTTTGTCAAAAAGTTATGGACGGACCACTTTATAGGATGATCGAAACCGTCCATTTATTGGGCCACAATGTAAATATGTTGTGTCCGAAAAATCATTTCCATGGGATGATCCTAGCCTTCCGATCATCTACAGATCGAAGGGCTAGGATCATCCTACGGACCACCTATTTATGTGGTGGCCTAACAAATGGACGGTTTGGATCATCCTATGAAGTAGGTTGTACACTACTTTTTCCAAAGAACACTGGACTATGCAGCCACACACCATATAAAAGAGAGTGCAACTGGAAACATCATTTCCATAGAATTCTAAAAGAAGAAATAAGACTATTAGCACACAAACAACACCAACACTTACATATTTTTTCACCTAAGTCACAACTTAGGGCAAAACCTTTAAAACCTAATTAGAAAATTCACAAAACAAGGAAATCGGTTTCTCCTACAGTACATTTCTTCCTCTCTTTTTCAGGTAAGCTTCTGTACCTTTCAATCATTGAGCGAACTGTGTCCTGATTTTCAGGCCATGTTACAATCTTTGGAGGAGAAGATGAAGAAGAATCATTGACATGAACGAAACATGCATCCACTCCAAAGTCTTTTGAGAGTTGTTGGACCTCTTTCTTCAGATTCTCCATTTGCTTCTTCACAAACCTGGTGTTAGGGTTTCTGCTTTCCATTTTCGAATTATCCATAGGGTTAGGGTTTCTCCAGGTTTTTAAAATTTGGGGTTTTCTCCTCACTACCAGAAGATATAACAGAGAGGTGTGTCGTGTGTGTCAATTTAACAATCTTATAGTGGGAAGATGGGCTTTATTGTTGAGTCACTTTATTGGCACCTGTACGGATAGACTTGGAAATAGAAACTTTCTGTTTTCTTGTGAAGGAATTTAAATAAAGTGGCTAATAAATTAAGGGAAATGTTATTGTGGGGCCACTAAAATTTTAGCCTCTCACATTTTCCATCCACATCTCTGTTTGGTTGCTTGTAGATGGCTGAGAGAATATGAGAAAAATAAGTCAAAAGAGAATTAGACAAGAATGGAAGAGAATGAAAGATGGGGAGAATATTAGGAGGGAGATTTGCGAGTAGTGTTTGGTTGCGCGAGGAAATTAGCGGAAGATGTAGGGTGTCATTATCAAAATATAGGTGGAAGAGAGAAAAAAGTAAGAGAAAAAAAGAATAAGACAAGAATTTCTCCTAATTCCCCTGACAAATTTCTCCATTTTGGTGAAAAAAGGAGAGAAGATTATGGAGAGGGGGGGGGCATCTCCGCCACATAGGCGCCACCTAGGATAAAAACCAATAATGATGTCTAGAAGTTGTCTAGTGGTCAAAGGTGTAAATGACAAGCAAACATGCTTTGGGGAGATCTCTGAAAGATCTCATGCATTTGAAACTCCTACAATCCCCCCAAAACAAGCAACCAAACAGAGCATAGCAAATAACAAATAATTTGTTCTTCGTTTAGGGTTTCTTATATCAGGTTATTTGTTATTCGTTTAGGAGTTCTTATATGAGGTGGATGGAAAATGTGAGAGGCCAAAATTTTAGTGGCTAAGGTTTTTTCAAAGATATAGTGAGATTCACACTCATTGGACGATTTTAGCCCTTCAATTTGTGGCGATTATATTGTTGGAGCAGATATTGGAGGGTTAGAATCGTCAAATGAGAGCAAATCTTTATGCATGGCCCATCCATACCAAGGCTTAATAGATAAACGGTTTAGGTAATTGAAGACATGGACCCTACTCACACTTTTGGTTGCTCTTATTCCTACGGATCATATGGGAAAAGTGGGGCCATCAAATTTGTTGTAATTAAAAGGATGGCAAAACAATTATTGATGTATGACTCATCCATTGCAAGGCATAGCAGATGAATGGTTTGCATCTTTTAACAAGCGAGCCCCAGTTGTACTTTTGCTAAAGGTGGGCCACCCCTTCCACCCATATCATGTCGGAAGAGTTCTTCAAGACAGACCTCCACAGTAATACAATGAGGTGCCCCACACTGTGGTAACTGCCCTACGTTTTTATTTTTGTTTTTTTGAATGTAGGGCTTTACCCATGATTAGAGGGAGCCCTTCCAGAAATTCTCGAAGGCCCAGGGAAAGCCTACCTTTAATTGGACAAACTATTTACTCGATACACCTTGCTTTGAATCCCTTGTATCCCAAAAATCATGCCAAATATCCAATCCTAACATCTCATGATGATGTGTGGGTGTATTTTTTTCTCGCGTTAAATGCAAGGTTGGCGGCAATGAACTCTTGTCTCATGGAATTCTAGTTTATTATCAAGTGGTTTGAGATCGAGGGCCAAAGAGCGTGGAAGATGGAGAGATTTGAGATAGCACGGGGAGGAGAGGATACGAAGCGGCTAAAAAGCTAGGAAAAAAAATAAAGGGTACTGATAAATGCACTAATAGATTTTGAAAATGTCACTACTCAGTTTGTTTTATAATTTTTAGTTAGCTCTCTAGTGCTGTTACAATCCTCAATAATGCCCTCAACTATAGGTGTTCATCACAATATAAGCAACGGTAACGGATCTTGGTGATTCATCATTGAGAAAACACAATTATCTTCTTGCTGGAATATGGAAACATCATTTCCATAGAACACTCGGACCAACACTGATATGTTTTTTTCTTTGAAAAGCGACACCACGAGACTATAAGCACACAAACAACATATGATTCGCACAGGTTTAGAAGGATGTATTAATCTTAATGAACACACAAGAGAATAGCTTCATCATATACAAGGTTGATGTCAAACAAATGAACTATAATTGTGTTACTTGTCCACTCTTGAATAAAGTAGTTGGGGTAGCGTTAGAGTTGTGTGGGTTCTAGATAAGTATGAGAGATTTGATTTGGTCGATGTTAGTTGAATATTTATCTTCTTAGAGTTTATCTTTTAGGAATTTTAGTGGGACTCTTCCTATATTGTTGGGGAATAACACTGGTTGTAATCTTTTATATAAGGAGAGAAGAAATAAATAAACGTAGGCTGATTTTTCTATCTTAAAAAACCATACACGACAAAATAAGACAAATCTACAAGTTGGCCTTGCAAAACCGTCGACACTATATCACCTTAGGTCCCAAAATAACATTACAACGCATAGTGTTGTAACCTTAACCTCAGATAGAATCCTTGGTTGACCAGTGGAGAACTTTATCTGGCTTAAAACAAGGATCCAAGTTAATGGTGTACTAGAGCTAATCCTAGGATCGACTTCAACATCTTTAAAAATCGATCTTGAGCTCCTAAAAATAATTTTTGGCTTTAAAAATCCATACCCGGCCTTAAAATATTATTTGGGCCTCAAACAATTTATTCTCATGTCCAGAAATCGATTTTAATGCCAAAAACCAATTCTGGTTTCAAGAACTAATTCTGGTCCCAAAATTTGATTATGGTTCCAAAGAATCGATTCTGGGCCAGACGAATTGGGCCCAAAGAATTGACTCTGGGCCTTCAAACTGGTTTTGGGCCAAGAACTGGATCCCGGGCTCAGTAACTAGGTTTTGCACCCAATCGGATTCTACCCAGATAACCACACATGCAGCCATACATGCTATTGCAAAAGTGGTCTTTAATAACATTGCCTTTAATATAGGGAAATGATATCTGCGCCAAGTGTTTCAATAAACATGCGCTCCACTTGTTTGTCGTGTAGTAATTAAAGGGTTTAAAGAGCTTTTTGAGAACCGTAATATCCTCTGAAATCCCTTTAAATACTACACGACAAACAAGTGGAGCGCTTGTTTATCGAAACACCTTGGCGCAGATATCATTTCCCTTGATAAAATATGACCTTAAAAGTTACTTCAACGACTAGATGACAGTAATGGCTAGCTAAGCCCTCTCCATTTTTGCCCCCGGTTTTTTGTTTTTAATCATTAAAAGCATGCTAGTTAGAAATTACTTATGTATCCCCTTTTCTCCGAAACCCAAACAAGAACAGAAAAGTAGAGATAAACGGCAACGCCGGCAACCATAGCACAAATCTTGAAACCCCTTTCAATTAAATCCTTTCCTCCATGATTTTCTAAGGTGGAGCCTCTGCTACATGGTGGTCACCCGAGGTTACAGACACCGGCGGCATTAAGGCCGACATGGGTGGCTGATATCCGACGACACAACCACGGCTCCGTAGCCCACACCCAAAAGAAAATCATTCCATACCCCTTGATTTTTTATATTCTTTAGGGCCCGTTTGGATACCTGGATTTTAGAATTTGGGATTTCTTCAAAATTGTAGCTAAGAGACAGAGAAGAAGCGGACCAGCTGTCGTTTTTGACTTCTCGCCCTTCTTTCCGGCAACAAGAGAGTAGCAGATCCTGGATACCCGGATTTTAGAATCTGGGATTTCTTCAAAATTGTAGCTAAGAGACAAGAGAAGAAGCGGACCAACCGTTGTTTTTGACTTCTCGCCCTTCTTTCCGTCAGCAAGAGAGTAGCAGATCCTCTCATATTTCTAGGTTTTAGAAATCTCAGGATGCGGCAGGGATTTTTAAAACCTGAATTTCTCACTTAAAAGCCAAGAAACGTTGTCAGGACAGCATACATCAGCTTGATCATGAACCCTCTTTTACACTGTTTTCAAACTAAAAACCTGGATTCTAAAATCCGCGTATCCAAATGGCCCCTTAGGATTTTTAGATCCAAGGTATTCTAATACCAACCCCACATCAGAGATTTTGACAGCCAATCCATCATTTTGGAATCAATACTAGGTTCTTGATACATCGAATTAGTTGTTGTTACTCAATGATCAAGATCCAATGGAAAGAATACATTAAATCCAAAAAAAAAAAACATATTAATTATCTCAATCAAAGCATCATGTTCCGATTGATCATCACAGATCGGAGGTTAACTATGATACCAACTATTAGAAATTTTATTAATTAACCTTAAGGCAGAAAGATCATTACGTCCACCATGATGATCAGATTGAAGCACTGACGATGCGCTTGATCCGACGGTTGAAGATGCTCGATGACGAACTTGGTTCTAATGTAGCCTTCAGATCTATCCAAGCCTTATGCTTAGATCAATGGAATCACTGTCCATTCTTGGTAGATCTGAGACCACTTATAGAAAACCCTAAACCCAAAGAACTTGATGTAATAGTGCTCCCCATAAGCAACTATTGTATTTAAGCTTGAGAGAATGGGTTAGTTTCCCAATTGCACTAATACTCTTACTAATTTAGGACCCTGAGAGTTTATCTTTAGTTAGCCTAAAAACCCATTTAGAAAACTTGTAAGACTTCCCTAATTAAATTAGGCAAGTCAATTGGGCCACTTTATGGAAACATATTTCCAACACAGTGTTCAATCAGGTGGAAACTGGAGAAACAACATTTTCATAGAACACTCAAAGAGACCAACAGTGATATTAAGCGACACCATCAACGAAGAAACAAGACTACAAGCACACAACCAACATCAACATTCTTACATTTCTTTTGACCTAAGTCACAACTTAGGGCAAAGCCTTTAAAACCTAATTAGAGAACCACAAAACAAGAAATTAAATGCCATTATTGAAACAAAGGATTAGGGATATCAACCTCACGGCATTTCTTTCTCTCCTTCTTTCACACTCCCCTTCATATTCAACGCTCGAACCTGCTCTATATCCATCAACTTCGAATCGATCCTGCGTATCTTATCTTTCAACTCAGTAGCTCTAAGACCGTCAAGATTTGGATTAGCGTTCATCATGCGAAGGATTTTATCCTTCTCTAATTTTTCTTTCTCAGATCTCAAATTGTTGATTTTCTCCTGGAGAAAATCTGCTGGACCAATTATACATTTCTTCCTCTCTTCTTCAGGTAAGCTTTTGAACCTTTCAATCATCGAGCATACAATGTCCTGATTTTCAGGCCACAATACGATCTGTGGAGAAGAAGATGACGAATAATCATCGACATGAATGAAACATGCATCTACTCCAAACTCTTTTGACATTCGTTGGGCCTCTTTCTTCAAAGCCTTCATTTGCTTCTTTACAAGCATAGGATTAGGGCTTTTGCCCTTCTTTTCTGGGTTAGGTTTCTCCATAAGATTGAAATTGCAGAGAGTTAGGGTTAGGGTTTGGGGGTTCTCTGCTTACTACATGAAGATAGCAGAGAGGTAGGTCTGTATTTATAGTGGGAAGATAGAGTCAGAAATAGAAATTCTGAGTGGTTGGTAGTAAAGTTAAAAGTTTGTCACTTTATGGGCACCTGTACGGTTAAGCTCAGACATGGAAACTTTCTTTTTCCTTCTCGAGAAAGTTAAAAGAAAGTTGGTTTTAAATGAGGAAAACGATATATTCCCTCCCTTTTCTTCCTCGGCCACCAGAGTAGTTAGAGTTTCAACTTGGGTACCCGACCTGAAAAAACCATGGGCCGGGATTAGGAATCTCGGGCTTTTAAAAAAATATACTAACCCGACCTGAGATCTTTTCTAGGGTAGGGTCTAGACATTCTGACACGCTGACCCGAGTTGCAACTCCAATTTTTGTGTCTTTCACTTCCGTCATGATGATCATCTAAATTAATCAATATTAGTGAATGTAAAAACAATAATTCCTTGGGTCTTAGCGATTCTTAACGCAAGTAGATTTAACACCGAAGATGAAACTTCATTTTAATGTGGGTATCGTGCATGTACATGCACGCCTAGTGTTGATATTTTTATCATATTTGGGAGGTCTTTGTAGAGAAAACCGTTTACCAAGATATGTTCCAAATGTATAAGTTCAACCATAGGATTGGAATAGATCACACCATAAATTCAACCAATGAAACATAAATTATGATGGATGTATCTAGAATGTTGAAAAACTAGACTCAACCTTACCTGACCCGAGAAACTATCTTGGGCAGCGTCGGATTTGGGAATCTTGGGGTTTTTATTTTTAAAAGAACCAATCCGACCCGATCCAAGATAGTTTCTCAGGTAGCGTAGGTATCGGGAAAAACCGACCCACCCGACCTGAGTTTCAAACTAGTCAGTAGAGGAGGCTAGCACAGAAAATTTCTAGTATTTTTTTATAAGAACCGGAGGGTGTATGGCTCATTTCATAGGATGATCCAAAACGTCCATCTGTTGGACTACGATGTAACCGACCTGGTGTTGCAACTCCAATTTTTGTGTCTTTCACTTCCTTCATGATGATCATCTCATTATTTGTCCATGTAACAACAATAATTTCTCGAGTCCTCGCGATTCTTAACTCAAGTAGATTTAATACCGAAGATGAAACTTCATTTTAATGTGGGTATCATGCATGTGCATACAAACCTAGTGTTGATTTTTTATCATATTTGGGAGGTCTTTGTAGAGAAAACCGTTTACCAAGATATGTTCCAAATGTATAAGTTCAACCATAGGATTGGAATAGATCACACCATAAATTCAACCAATGAAACATAAATTATGATGGATGTATCTAGAATGTTGAAAAACTAGACTCAACCTTACCTGACCCGAGAAACTATCTTGGGCAGCGTCGGATTTGGGAATCTTGGGGTTTTTATTTTTAAAAGAACCAATCCGACCCGATCCAAGATAGTTTCTCAGGTAGCGTAGGTATCGGGAAAAACCGACCCACCCGACCTGAGTTTCAAACTAGTCAGTAGAGGAGGCTAGCACAGAAAATTTCTAGTATTTTTTTATAAGAACCGGAGGGTGTATGGCTCACTTCATAGGATGATCCAAAACATCCATCTGTTGGACTACGATGTAACCGACCTGGTGTTGCAACTCCAATTTTTGTGTCTTTCACTTCCTTCATGATGATCATCTCATTATTTGTCCATGTAACAACAATAATTTCTCGAGTCCTCGCGATTCTTAACTCAAGTAGATTTAATACCGAAGATGAAACTTCATTTTAATGTGGGTATCATGCATGTGCATACAAACCTAGTGTTGATTTTTTATCATATTTGGAAGGTCTTTGTAGAGAAAACCGTTTACCAAGATATGTTCAAAATGTATAAGTTCAACCATAGGATTGGAATAGATCACACCATAAATTCAACCAATGAAACATAAATTATGATGGATGTATCTAGAATGTTGAAAAACTAGACTCAACCTTACCTGACCCGAGAAACTATCTTGGGCAGCGTCGGATTTGGGAATCTTGGGGTTTTTATTTTTAAAAGAACCAATCCGACCCGATCCAAGATAGTTTCTCAGGTAGCGTAGGTATCGGGAAAAACCGACCCACCCAACCTGAGTTTCAAACTAGTCAGTAGAGGAGGCTAGCACAGAAAATTTCTAGTATTTTTTTATAAGAACCGGAGGGTGTATGGCTCACTTCATAGGATGATCCAAAACATCCATCTGTTGGACTACGATGTAACCGACCTGGTGTTGCAACTCCAATTTTTGTGTCTTTCACTTCCTTCATGATGATCATCTCATTATTTGTCCATGTAACAACAATAATTTCTCGAGTCCTCGCGATTCTTAACTCAAGTAGATTTAATACCGAAGATGAAACTTCATTTTAATGTGGGTATCATGCATGTGCATACAAACCTAGTGTTGATTTTTTATCATATTTGGGAGGTCTTTGTAGAGAAAACCGTTTACCAAGATATGTTCCAAATGTATAAGTTCAACCATAGGATTGGAATAGATCACACCATAAATTCAACCAATGAAACATAAATTATGATGTATGTATCTAGAATGTTGAAAAACTAGACTCAACCTTACCTGACCCGAGAAACTATCTTGGGCAGGGTCGGATTTGGGAATCTTGGGCTTTTTTTTTTAAAGAACCAACCTGACTTGACCCAAGATAGTTTCTCAGGTAGCGTAGGTATCGGGAAAAACTGATCCACCCGACCTGAGATTCAAACTAGTCAGTAGAGGAGGCTAGCAAAGGGAAGAGCAGGAACATAAGATTTCTAGTAATTTTTTATAAGAACTGGAGGGTGTACGGCTCACTTCATAGGATGATCCAAAACGTCCATCTGTTGAACCACGATGTAACCGACCCGGTGTTGCAACTCCAATTTTTGTGTCTTTCACTTCCTTCATGATGATCATCTAAATTAATCATTATTAGTCAATGTAACGACAATAATTTCTTGAGTCCTCGCAATTCTTAACGCAAGTAGATTTAATACTGAAGATGAAACTTCATTTTAATGTGGGTATAGTGCATGAGCATACACGCCTAGTGTTGATTTTTATCATATTTGGGAGGTCTTTGTAGAAAAAACCGTTTACCAAGATATGTTCCAAATATATAAGTTCAGCCATTGGATTGGAATAGGTCACACCATAAATTCAACCAATGAAACATAAATTTTGATGCATGTATCTAGAATGTAGAAAAACTTGACTTGACCTGGCCCAACCCGAGAAACTATCTTGGACAGGGTCGGATTTGGGAATTTTTTAAAAGAACCAGCCCGACCCGACTCAAGTTTCTCGTGTAGCGTAGGGTTCGGGAAAAACCGACCTGCCCGACCTGAGTTTCAAACTAGTCAGTAGAGGAGGTTAGCACACGGAAGAGAAGGGACGGAAGATTTCTAGTATTTTTTGACAAGAACAGGAGGGTGTACTGCTCACTTCATAGGATGAACCAAAACATCCATCTGTTGGACCACGATGTAAATAGGTTGTGCCTAAAAAATCATTTCCATGGGATGATCCTAACCCTCCGATCAATAAAGGTTTCCCTCACATGGAGTCCCTCTATAGATCGGACGGCTAGGATCTTCCTATGGTAATGATTTTTTGGGCACCACATATTTATGTCACGTCACAACAAATGGACGGTTTGGATCATCCTATGAAGTGTATTGAACAGTACTTTATTGAAAAATACTAGCTTATACACCCACACACCATAAAGAATCTCCTCTTTTTTGGAAGCCCAATTTATATGTTAATAGTTTAGGGCTTCTTATAGGGTTAATGAAAAATATAAGAGGCCAAAATTTTAGTGGGCTCCATTTTTTTCAATGATCCGAACCGTTTATGTCTTGTGCCTCTTTATGGATGGGCCACATATATAAATTCACTGCCATTGGGCAATTTTAGGCCTTCAATCTGTGGCCATTAAAGGGATGGAAGGGATATTGGAGGGTTAGAATTGTCAAATGAGAGCAAATATTTATGGATGGCCCATCCAGACCACAGCTTAATAGATAAACGGTTTAGATCATTGAAAACAATCAAACATGGACCCTACCTGTACTTTTGGTTGCTCATATTTCTGTGGATCATTGGAAAATTGGGTCCCTAAAATTTGTGGTAAAAAAATAAAATAAAGAAGCAACATTGATGCATGACGCAGTGGCAGGCTTTATGTAAAACAATAATACATAAAGCCCTTGAATCTCTTAAGATAATCTAAGAAATAACAGCTTATGAACCTAGGGTCTAATTTCTTTATTCATGGCCTACTAATCTTAAGGCATAAATTTTCAATGTAACACCGTCCAGCGACCTCTCCAGCAACTGGATGCAACCAATGCCGACCTAGGTCCCTGTGCCCGTCCAATATAATGTCAGACGAAAGCGTGAATCTAATAAGAATATGATATGGTCTTGATCATCAAAAATGGCCAAAAATCAACATGCACTCTTATGTTGCATCAGTTCGGGTAAGAGTGTCAGAATCTGACATGGGTATTGAGTGTCAGATTCAGTTAGCCTCCAAAAAAAAAAAAAGAATTGTGGATTCATCAGGATATTTTAATCAATTTTTAAAATATAATTATAATAAAATATTTACTTTCATATAAAAAACTAAGTATTAACATGGATAAAACTTAAAACAGGGTGCAGTAGTAGTAATCAGAAAAAAAAACAAATAAAAGAGATGTAGAAGTGTCGCCATGAACAATTCCACATTGGCGGCGTACTCCATGGGGAATATCCTAAGACATTGGAGGAAGATCATTTGAGAAAGAGAGACAAAGGCTAAGATAACAATGAAATGGATCCCACCACCGATCGGGTGGATTAAATTTAATTTTGATGGGAGCGCCAAAGGTAACCTGGGTCATACCGAGATTGACGGTGTATTTTGCAATATAACTCTGCTTGCAAGATCTTCTTCTCCAGACCAGTTGGGAAATGTGGCTCGAATGAAGCTCAAGCAAGAGCTCTCCTTTGGGGGTTAAAATGGTTTGTGAAAGGTAGGCAACATCGTCCTTTGATTATAGGAGGAGATTCATGAAATGTCTTGTCGTGGGCTAGTTGCAAAGCATTAGGCCCACGGATCTGGCTAATATTATCACAGAAATTTGGGGTCTGTGCAAAATCATAAATCCAAAGTTCTCGCACATGAGGCGATCTGCAAACAATGCGGCGGATCAACTTGCAAAGGATGGAGGGAGCGAGAGACCATGGTGACTCTTGATCGTTAGCATGGACTGTCTTGCTCGAGGTATTTCACAAATGTGTACCGCAATGGCAAACCTTGCAAGGACAGCAAATTGGTGTGGATCGGCTCGAATCTACCTTACCAACTTGAACTGGAATTGCTCATAACTGCTACGGTTACGTTACCATACACATGGCACTCATATTAAGGTGTGCAAAGAATCGATGGCCCAAAGATATCCATAAAGACACTTCTCATCATCTTTGATCATTTGAATCATTTCAACCAAGAAGAGACAAAAAAATACTTTCAAATCACTGATAAAAGTCTGTACAGACTTAACAGAGCTTCCTACTAATTTCTATTGTGTTGATACCCAAATCTTCTCCTAATGTGTGAAGTCTCGATTGAATATGCCTTTCCTCATTTATAGATTCAAATGATTGAAGAGTCGTCCTTTTTCGGAAAAAAACTTACAAACATTACAGGAAGAACAGGACGATCCATTGTTGAGAAAAACTTACAAACAGAACATGAAGAACAAAAAATAGCCATTGTTCAAAAAAACCTACAAACATAACAGGAACAACAAGAAGAGCCAATGTTTAGAAAAGCTTACAAACATAGAAGGAAGAACAGGAGCTTAAAGGGGTAAGCCAGTCAATAAACCAGAACGGATGGGTGCTGCCATGTTCCAGTAAAAATGTCCTCAGTTCTCGATCCCAGTTCTGCATCAACAAGAAAAGATGGTAATAGTAAATAATCGTGCAACCTGCCATATCTAGTTCTTCATTTAAATCAACACAAATTTATCATGAAATGTTCAAGAGACTCTTTTCTAACTGTAATTCACAATAAGTAGGCAACAAAGACTCCCAAGCTCGAAGCACTTACGGCGCACCGATTCTCACATGTTTCAACCAAAGAAGTTAAGGAATAAAGTCTCATCACAGTGGTCGGCATTTTGTTGTTTTATTAAACCTTTCCAGTCTTGGGCATTGCGATAAGAACTTAATCAAGTACTAGGAAACCAACAAAGTAGATTAAACTCCAATTGACAAGGCGGGTACTTATGATCCTCTGACTCCCAATCGGAGTTTTTGCCTTCACCTGCATTGGGAACGATTTCTAAAGACTAACCCTTTGACGTCGATTTCAAAGATTCTAGGGATCATAGTGAAAAAAAGAGAGTAAAAAGTACCTCAGCGTTCCTGAAACCTGAAAAGCTCAATGTAGCACTTGAAAAACTCAATTTGGTACTCAAATTCGAAACATCAGCCTAGAAATAAGCTTTCTAAACTCGAAAAACTCATCGAGTACTCAACCCAGTTGCAACCTGACTAAGAATTGGCCTTCATTAAGCCTGAGACAAATATTCAACTTCTTAAACCGTTAGTGTTATGTTATATAAGCAAAGTCAACCTCATTCATGTTTCATCTGAAGGATGCTCTTGGTCACATTAACATAATTTCTTGAGCAATAAAAATGAATCCCATTTGATTTCTCAATCATTGAAAAGCAGGAATTTAAAATTTAAGTTCTGCAAGGGTGTAGCCACCCTGATTTGGAGCCTGAACTTGCACAGATGGAACAGAGTAAAGCACTAGAACTAGAAATTGCCAGCAATTAGAGAACAGGTTCTCTGTTTTCATTATTTTCATTTATACCCAATAAAAGAAAAGGAAATTTCATTTGTTGTACGTCAGACCTCTATACTTGCATGTAATTTTGTGCTTGCCAAGATAATGTAATTTCTTTTGATGTGGATCTATTTTTGTTTTGTCTCCACATTAAGGTTAAGTGCAGTTGTCAGTATGAGATTTTAAGTATTTACTCCAGACAACAACCATGACTTTTGACTTGGTCCAAGCCACTAAATTGGACATTAATTCATTTTCTATCATCGGAGAAAGGAGAAGAATAAATAGAAAGTATAAAGCTTACTTTATTGATTACTAAAGCCAAAAATCAAATACACAAAGGAAAAACATAAAACCTTGAACTCTATTCATCACGTCGCTTGAATTCTTTCGTTAATTCATGTCTGTCCTTTTTGAAAATATTTTCTTTTCTCTTCATCCAAACCTTGTGCATGCCTATCTTTTAATCAAAAGATACTTATGTCTGTAACAACTAGGCCTCTAAATCCATTTAACTAAAACTCTTATGTTTCGTAATAACAACTGAAGCAAACTACATTCGTATAGTTTTCTATTAATACCCAAACTTCCAAAGAAACAAACCCTTCTCACTTGAGTTGTTGGTGAATCATTGTGGGTCCCACATGGGTCCACCAATATGTGCCCCAGACCAACCCCTTTGGTGTGTGCTCGAGTAAGCGATGACTCTTAACACCCCCTCCTCACCTCTGACTCTTTGCTCATAACGTCAAGTTTTCCTCTGAACACTGAGAGCTTCGGAAAAGAAAAATCTATTGTGGAAATGTCTGCAATCGATATAATGTCTTTTGCGACTTACATAATTTGGCCTATTCTGGTCATCAAATCTGTGTCTGCTCTACAAGTAAGAACACAATTTTGACATCAATTCCACTATGTAGGAACACAATTTTGACATCTATCTGCCAGTGCTTCCATTATTTACTCGTTGTGAGAGAAATTAGGCTAATTAGCACATGTACAAAATAACTCCAAGTTGAAGGGAAAGTTCTATAAGACAGCTGTGAGGCAAGCCATGCTATACAACTCAGAATGTTGGGCCACCACGAAGCAGCAAGTGCATAAGATGACTCTAGTGGGGATGCGAATGCTTAGATGGACGAGCGGCCACACAAGGTTAGATAGAACTAAAAATGAAGACATCCGTAAAAAGGTGGGGGCGGCACCAACTGAGGAGAAGATGAAAGAGCACCGCTTAAGATAATTTGGGCATATCCAACGTATGCCTTTGGATGCTCCAGTGATAAGTAACTCGTGCGAAGTTGATGCAGTACAAAGAGGTATGGACAAACCGAAACAAATTGGGTAGAAACAGTGAGGAAAGACTTGATGGGTAGGAACATAATAGAGAACATGACCTTGGATAGGAGAGATGGAAGAAAATGATTCATGTAGACGAACCCAACTAGTGTCATGATTAGACTTAGTCAATTTGAGCCGGGTAGATTCTTTCACCTTCTTCATGAAAATTTTCTAAATGATTCATTAGCCGACCCCAACTAGTTTGAGACAAAGGCTTAGTTGAGTTGAGTTGAGTTGAGTTGTAGAAAAATGTTCTTCGCTACCGGACTGAACACCTCATCAAAGAAAATTCTATATTGCAGACAAATTCAAACTCTACTAAATGTGGCTTATCACAATAAACAATATATCCTGGTCTTCCTTTCACCTTGTACACCCATTTGCATGCCATTGGTTTAACACCGGTCACACAATACTGATTTCCACGTCTTGTTCTTGTTCAAGGTAGTAAGTTCCTCACATGGTGGTTTTTTACTCCTAGAAACCTTGAGCAGCTTTAAAAGAAGTTGGCTCTTTCACACCTTGGGCTTTATTATGCTACAGATTTCCTTCCTCTTTATGATCTCAAAATAAGCTGAGTTTGCATACTTTGGATTAGGCACGGATTGTCTTTTGGATTTTCTCAATGCTTGTTCTGGTTACTTCCTCCAACTATTAATGATGTTTCTCCTTGTCTGTACATCCTTACAAAAAAAAAAAAAAATTTAAGTTGTAAATTCCATTTTGGTGGCCATGTCATTTTGGCTACCAGAACGAAATTTTTCGGCCATTTCGGTCAGATTCCGTTTGAAACTTTTCGTTCCGGAAAAAATAGTAAAAAATATGGAAAAATCCCAAAAAAATCAGAAATTGATAGAAAAATATAAGAAACAACTAAATGAACCAAATATGTAAAAGATCAAACATTTACTCAAAGGAAAATCACTATCAGTCAGCTAAAATGCACGTGTTGACTATTGACCAGTGTGTTGACAATTGCCTGAGAAGAAGAAAAATTTTTGGAGACCAAATTATGAGATATTTTTACCGTACTTTTGGGATTTAATAATGTCTGGACATGATAGAATTTATAAATTTTTAAAATTGGAAAAATATCCCACCGTTTGGAAGTTAAGATTTTGATCCGACCCATTTTTTCGAATTTGTACTAGAACGGGAAAGTTAACTTTCTATCCTTTTAGATTTGGGTCTTGAAACAATTTTTAATAGATCCAAATTGGCGGTATTCCATTATTTACATGTAAATCTTAAGTAAATGGACAATAAAAATAGAAAAGACATTTACTTATTCGTCCGAAATTACCAAAACTAGATGAAATCCGGAACAAAACGATATTTTGGGCATTTCGTTCTGGTTTTCGAACGAAACTGGAATGTTTTGGCCATTTCGGCCGAAACAAAACAAAATTTACAACTACGGTTTTAACACTAGACTTTCTAGTTGTCTCTGGTCATGCGGGGGATCTTTGAACCTCCTCAGGTTGAGGAACATTGCCCTCTGGCAATTTTCTTTCATCAACCAATGTTTCGGTAGAACTTGGCTCAATCCCTAATTGACCAATCTATGATACCTTTCTGCAACTCTTCCTCCTCAAGACAACTTTAATCCTCGTCCTCAAATTCCTAAGAATCGAGAAATACTACATTATCAATTAACCACCACGACGATACTTTATCAAAGAGTACTGCTCAGGAGAGATGGTATGTTCCAATGGATGGATTGTAGAACCTTCATTCCCTTTTCTAGACATCGTGTCCCACAAAAAGATATCTTAGCACAATCTTTTCAAAATTTACCCACAAGTTTTTCATGAGAAACACAAAGATACGCCCAAAGACCCTTAGATGTTTAACTAGTAGTTTGTCTCCATGTAGCTTACTATATGAAGACACAAACTTCAATTGAGGCTACAGCATATGGTTGATCAGGTAAATCGCTGCTGGCAAACAATCTGCCCAGAGATGAGGATGCACATTATTCGCATGCATCATACTATGACACATCTTGAAATTCCTACAATATATTTACTCTGCCATTATAGCAAGCAACTAATCTTGCTTCCAACCAATGGCTCTATTATGGACGAAACTTCTTAAATTTCTCAAAAACTTTTGACTTCTCTTTCAAATAAGTACACCCACATGTACCTCAAAAAGTCATCAATGAAAGTGAGCATATAGTGCAAGTGCAAGCACTTGCCGACAGATGCTTCACTGTCCCGAACACATCCTTGTGAACCAGTTCCAAAGGTTCCTTTGCCAAAAAATCTGACTCCCAATATGGTACCCCCATATGTACCTCAAAAAGTCATCAATGAAACTGAGCATATAGTGCAAGCACTTGCCGACAGATGCTTCACTGACTAAATTCCAGAACACATCCTTACGAACCAGTTCCAAAGGTTCTTTCGCCAAAAAATCCTGATATGGTAATCACTTCTGCCTTCCCAAATTGTCAACCTGCACCCACAGTGTTCGATCGAAACTCCATTTAATGAAGTCCCTTCACAAGCCCACGCTTCACCATCACGTGGAGCTTGTTTTAACCAACATGCACTATCCTCGCATGCCAAAGGTCCGGAGCCTCACTTCGCCTGGTCCTCTCCACATATCCTATATCATTTGACATCACATCTAAGTTCTAAAATATCGTTTCGTTTCACACGAAATGGGCGAAAATTTTCATTCTGGTGTCTTTACTATTTTTAATGTCCATTTACTTAAGATTTATATGTAAATAAGGAAATAGCCCCAATTTCGATTCATTAAAAGCAGTATCAAGACCAAATTCTAAAAGGATAAAAAGTTGACTTTCCAGTTCTAATACAAAATTTAAAAAATTGGGCCGGGTCAAAATTTTAACTTCCAAATGATGGGGTATTTTTCCAATTTTAAAAATTCATAAATTCTATCATGTCCAAGCTTTTATTAAATCCCAAAAGTCTCGTAAAAATATCTCATAATTTGATCTCTAATTTTTTTTCGTCTTGTCAAGCATTGGTCAACACATAGGTCAACAAAGGCATTTTAGTTGATAGTGGTTTTCCTTTAACTAAATATTGGATCTTTTACATATTTGGGTCATTTAATTGTTTCTTATATTTTTCTAACAATTTCTAATTTTTTGGGATTTTTTTTTCATATTTTTAACTATTAAAAAGACCTTTCCCTCGTCATAGCCAAACGAAAAGTTTCAAACGAAATTCGAATGAAATGATCAAAACGTTCTGTTCCAATCACCAAAAAGAAACGGAGAACGAACCGAATTTTACAACTTAGCATCACATACACATATGAAACCTTCTTTGCTTCTATCATAGCGGTATCATCTGCATGGAATGTTGAATACTTTTCCATCATTGGGTCCAAAGAGTACAATATCTTCCTATAGCCATCCTCTATAAAACATCCAACAAATTATTCACCGTGACAGGTACATGATCCACTCACTGAGTATGTGGTCCTTGCCAAAGCTTGTGGCAATTTTCGTGTCGCCCACGTGCTTCGCCAAGTGTTGTGAATTGTCAGATGTCATTACAACTCAATTCACATATTACGAAAGCATGTTTAGAAGTTTCTTCTCATAGACCGTCATGTGGTTCAAATAACCAAAATTTAAGATCCAATCCCGAGTCAATCTTTCCAGCATGAAAACACTAGGGCAAGATCCTAAAGCTATAGCTTCCGTCATCTTGACCACCCGTTACTAGTTGAGTTTCCCTCCATGGGGACAAGCTTTGTTCTACAATTCTATGCAAATTGACCCCTTTTTCACAACAAAAAAAACACTTGGAAGTGTCCTTGTGTCTTTTTGTCATCGTTCTTGAAATTGTTGGTAACTGCCCCACTTTCAGAATCCTTCTAACTGTTTGATTTATGGTTAGATTACCATCCTTTGAGAAGAAAGCCTCCACTTTCTCCTCAATCTTCAAGTTTGTTGTTTTAGTGAGCACCATCTCATGATTAACGAGTAGGCATTCTAACTCATCCTCCACTTTCTCCTCAATCTTCAAGTTTGTTGTTTTAGTGAGCACCATCTCATGATCAACGAGTAGGCATTCTAACTCATCCTCCACTTTCTCCTCAATCTTCAAGTTTGTTGTTTTAGTGAGCACCATCTCATGATCAACGAGTAGGCATTCTAACTCATCCCTAGATGGTTGCATCACACAACCAGCAATGGCAGGCAAATATGCTCCATATTCTAGTCAATCCACCAAAAGTCTCCTTAGCTTTGATTTTTTAAGATCCAATTGGCATATGACATGTTTACTTCATGCGAATAAAGTACTTTGAAACAACTTTGAAACAACAAGTTTCTCTTGTTCAAAGCTCCCAATCTCCTTTAAGATTTGGAGATAAGTTCTTCTTTTCGAAAACAACCCATAAAATACATCGGACGCTTCTTTTAAAGTTTTTACATCTTGGATATGGATACACATGTCCTCATCTACTGACCACTTTAGGTCATATATCACTTCCCTGCCTTAGCATTCCATTTAGTTGTGGTGGGTCTTTTCGAGAAACCGTATTTGTCCTATACGTTACCTCACAATTTTTGCCCTTGAAGATATGACCAAGGTTTTCAAATAGGTATGATTTTCCACCACTGGTTTTTTTTTATATTGCCATTTTTTAGAAATATCTTAAAGGAATCTAGTTGTTCTTATAATTTCTACAAGTGGAGTTGATTTGTGTCAAGGATTTTGTCGAAATGTTGCATTTCGACTGAAACTTTGCCTTTTTATATCTGAAAACTTGCATGTTTTGCATATTTCAATCGAAACATTAACGAAATTCTGAAATTCTGTGTGAAATCCAAAAATTTCAAGTGAAAACTCGAAATTTCCAAATCCAAGCGGATTTAATTTCTGTACCAACCGAAATCGAAATATTTCGGCCAAAACGAAATGTTTCGGCCAAAATTTAAAACCATGGATATGACTCCATACACAACTTCCAAAGCTCGAAATTAGAGTGGCTCAGTTTTCTCGAGATTAAGAAACTTGCGTCACCTACTATCTTCTTCAAATATGCATATTCACAACTAACCACACGTAGAGTATCTAATTCATGAATGAATTTGAGTAGTAACTTCCCCCAAAGAGCAAACCTTGTAGAGTTTCTATGCATTGAAAATTGATCAAACTCAGAAGTTTTGCATATACGGAAAATATAAAAGTGTGGATACTCGAATGTATCAACACATGCTCCAAAACAAGTAGAAGAAGATGAAGATTACGAAGAAAGATTAGAAAGATGAGAAAACATAAAACTTGATTTATTGATTCTACTCTACTTACAAAAGCCAACAACTATGACACAAAGGCAAAAACCTTGAACTCCATTTAACCTGACATGAATTATTTCTCTAATTTGTATGCGCTCTTTTCAAAAGGGGGGAATTATTTTCTCTTTTCTTCATATAAACCCTATATACACCTCTGCTTTATATAGATATCAAAATAAACCTATTTCTAATACAACTACCCTTTTTAACAGGAATGAAAACCTTTTAACTAAAATTACAACATTTCCTAATAACAACCAATGCAAACTACATTTGTATAGTTTCCTATTAATACCCAAAACTCCTAAAAGAACAAAAAAATTTCTCGTGAGTTGTTGAAGATGACTTCTCCTAGTGAAACATAGTAGGCACACGTGGGTCTGCCAATATATGGGCCAGCCAGATCCCTTCGGCTGTGTGCTAGAGTCAGTGATAACTCTAATACTAACCATGGTCGTGCCCGTGCTCGCTGTCGTCAAATGTGATCCACTTCTATCCCTACCTTGACCATGTCCACAACCATGCCCTATGTAGCCTTCCACCTCTATCATCAGAAATAAGAGTAGAAAGATCTGTTGTAAAAGCGAATGGAAGAAGAATGTTTGGTCCTGTGCATGTCCTCAATAAGAAGATACGACAAATCGACAATACTATGGAGACATCGTTGATAACTTGATATTATCATTGCTAAGCATATTTGTCTTTAAAACCTCAAATTCAGGTCGCAAGCAAGAGAGGAGTTGAGAAAAAACTATGCCTGCTAAAACACTAACCCCACATTTTCCATAATTCACAAGTACAGCTGTACAAGTACCATTTGCAAAAATTTCAAAGTGAGACATTACTTCATATACTGGCTTCAGCTTATTAATATAAACAATAACAAATAAAATTTATGTTGAATTTTTTTAGGGAAATGATATCAGCACAACCATTCTTTAATATTTGCACAAACCCAGCTTGTCTTTTCTTTTTTAATTGGCTCGTGAGAGCTTTTTGGGAAAAGTAATAACATTTTGACAGACCTTTAAATACTAAAAGAGAATATGGGTTAATAAAAATATCAAAACATGGTGGTGCTGAATGCTGATATCATTTCCCCTTTTTATATCCAGCTCTATGTCACAGGGTGACCTAGTGATTCAATATATTATTGGGAGTGGACACAGTCATCAACCCCACAACAATCATAGGTTTTGTGAAATTTATAATCCATAGCATAATCAATAAATTTACACTCTTACCAATCAAGCATTTCTTTGAACATAATAATGGACCTATGAACTTCAACATTTAACAGATCCATCAATGTAATCCCATAAGCATCTTAAAGGTTTTGAAGCACGGAATGACTTCTTTAAAGCCCAGTATTATGACATGCAAAGCATTTCTTTGAACATACTAATGGACCTATGAACTTCAACATTTAACAGATCCATCAATGTAATCCCATAAGCATCTTAAAGGTTTTGAAGCATGGAATGACTTCTTTAAAGCCCAATATTATGACATGCAAATAAGGGCTAAGAGGAGTCCCCCTAAACGCTACTATACTAATAAGGGCGTTTATGCACTAGCCTTTCTCATGTAAGTTGACTTTGGAAGTTGGGTCCAGTGACTAACAAAAACAACCACATAGAAAAACGACGATTGGATGCTCGGCTCAGTTTGTTAGATGAATCACTCTATGCTGTGACTGATGCAGTGGAAATCTTCTTCCCTGTTCCCAATCCTCCTTCTAGCCCTCCTTTTCAAGACTAAGAAGGATCTTCTTTCTCATCTTTTATTGAATTCAGAGCAGGTTTTCTTTCTTAGAAATTGAGCTTACCTCCTAAATAGAGTAACACAATCTGGGCCCATAACAGGTTAATTCGAACCATCAAGTTTCTTTAAAAGTCACAGAATCGATGTTTCTAAGACAGGATTCACGCAAGGGAGTTCTTTGCCTGACGAAAGGTATGTCCATTTGGGATGAGATGTTTGACCGTTGGAATATCCAAGTAGTAGATTAGGCAACTAGACTATATTAGGTAGTTAGGTTTGATCAAGATCATTCTTATCTTTATTTCTCCCTAAGCTTATCTCTATCTTCTATATTTATCCCTTTAAGTGCTCTAAAAAAGCACTGAATAGGGATCATTGTATTCAAGTAAAGTTACTGAAAATTCTTTTCTTTACATCAAGACTACCTGGTATGATGTTCTACAAGATCAACCATCCTAATTGCGCATACAATTCTCTTGTTGTGACCCCAAAACTGTTTGTTTGGCATTGATCCCTACAGTAATTGCCTGCCTAGTAGCTCTCATTTACTTCTAAGAAAGTTATTAAGATGACCCATTAGGGATTCATTCAAACAATGGTAAGACTCTTCTAAATCTTTAACAACTCAGTTCAACATAATTAGAGGGAAAATGACATGTCGACAACCACCCCCCTCCCCCCCCTCTCTTGCTTGGTTTTCCCCTAAAAACAACTCTACAAAAGATATACAAGAGGATGATGAGATGCAATAATTTTTAGGAAAACAAAAACATAAAGTAGTGGAAATGTTGGAAAATAGATACCATTAATGAAGAAACAACATTAGAAACACAAAACCAACCCTGATATTCTTACATATTTTTTGCCCTAAATCACAACTTAGGGCAAAACCATTAAAACCCAATTAGAAAATCACAAAATAAGAAATAGAAATCCATTATTAAAACAAAGGAGAGCGAATATCGACCTCACTGTGTCTCTTTTTCTTCTTTCAAACTTACAATCTTCAAAACGCGATCAATCGTCCATTCAACTCTGCGTTTAATCTCTTCCAACTCATCAATTCTCAGACCTTCAATACTCCGATGACCCGAAATCTTGTAAAACAGTTCATCCACATCCAATTCTCCATTCCCTTTACTACCCAAATCAGATATCAACTGCCCCAAATCAGATATCAATTCATCTCTGTCGCTCAAATCAGATTTCACCTCATTTTTGTTGCCCAAATCAGATTTCAAATCCTCTTTGTTGCCCAAATCAGAATTCAATTCTTCTTCCACAATACGCTTTTCGAACTTTTCAATGATTGAATCCACAGTGTTCTTATCTTCAGGCCATGTTATGAACTTTGGAGAAGAAGAAGAAGAACAAGAATTGGAGGGATCCATAGCTACCAAACATATATCGACACCAAAATCTTTGGAGAATTGTTGGATGTCTTTCTTCAAAGACTCTATTTTCTTCTTCACAAATCTTGAGCTTTTCTTCCCCTTCTTTTTAAAATTGGGTCTCTCCATGACACACACAAGATAGCAGAGAGTTTTAGGGTTAGGGTTTCTATGGGCTTTTGTTTTTGAAATTGGGTTTTCCCTCTTACAATCTGAAGACAACAAACAGGTGTCTCTGCATTTATAATGGGGAGATCAAATCGGAAATAGAAACTATTAAAGTTGCTGAGTCACATTATGGGCAGTTGTACAGTTAGAATCGAAAATAGAAACTTTCCTATTTCTTGTTCATGAAGTAAAATAAAGTCTCGGTTATAAATTCAAACTTTCTATTTAGATATACTTTCTATTTTCCCATTATATGATCCAAGCCGTTCATATGTTTGGCCAAGGCGCAAATAGGTTGTACCCCGTGTATCATATCCATCAGATGATCCAAACCGTTCATTTGTTGGGCCGAAACGCAAATAGGTTTACCCCATAAATCATCTCCATAGGACGAACCTACCCCTCCGATCTACTGAGGAACTCCACACTATAGAAACCTTTATGATCGGAGGGTTAGGATCATCCTATGGAGATGGTTTACGAGATACAGCCTATTCATGTTGTGGCCCAACAAATGAACGGTTTAGATCATCTTCATGAATTGGGTCCCACATAAAACCACGTAGATGTGAAGTGGGCAAATTTTAGTGGGCCCCACATTTTCGATGATCTAAACCGTCTATCTTAGGCAAATAGACTCCAAAAGCTGCTCAAAAGTGGTTGGATTTGCCCAACGCCTTTCTCTAATTTAGTAATTTTCTGTGAAAAACAGCACAGATCGGACGTTTAAATAACGCGGGCAAACAATCAACAGATAAAACTCACCTAAAATTTGGGTATTTGCTTGGATAAGTTTATTCATATATTGTCTCGTCCACTGTTTGGTACAATATAAAGATAAGTGGTTCCTCCGAAGGTTGGGAAAGATAGGCAGACTAAGTGCAAATACAGTGAACACATATTCAAAAGTACCAGGAATCTCATAGCTTGGTGATCCAAACCACTCATCTGCTGGGCCCTACAAGTGAGACTAAAATCCACAACAAGGGGCAATCCTAGCCCTCCAATGCCAATTTATGAGTGGGACCAACTAATGAATGGTTTAGATCATTGAAGAAGTGGCCCCTACCTGTATTTTTAAACTTCCATATCTTATCTAGAAAATAGATAATGACAAATGGACGGTCTGAATCAATCCTGACATGGCATCACATAGTTTTAATGAAATTCCTTCCTAAACTACAAACCTGCAAGCTATATAGAGAGAGAAATAACCAGAACTCTTGCCTGCTTAATGAAAACCAACAATTCACTTCTCAACTCTTGCCAGATTAATGAAAACCAACAATTCACTTCTCATTTGTATTCTGAACTCATAATCTTACCCTTTCACCTTCTAATTAGAAAATTTCGCTTCAATATGCCTCACAGAAGCTATATATAGCTCTTCTTAGGTGCTCATTTCAGTTTTTTCTCCCTTCTTTTTTCTGCTTGTATCAGTGCCACGCTGTTCTGCTTTCTTTTGAGCTCGAATGAGGGCACGCCTAGCACGAGGTCGCATCTCCCGAACTTGACGAGGCGGCATGACATAAGGTTCGAGAGGGCGATCGCTGAACGGATGCTCACTGCTGGTAAATATCCTCAGCTTTCGATCACGATCCTGCATCGAATGTGAAATGATGGTTGCTGTAAATAATCACATCGCATGGAGATTTCTTTTGGCAAATAGCGTGCAATGGCTTTTTTGAGCACCAATTGTCAGTTTATACAAGACAAGAAATTTATGAATGAAAGTATCATGCTGAGAGCTTCTCAAGAACTTATATCAAGTTTTTGGAGTTTGAAAACTAACTTAAGTACTTAGTATAACTAGCCAAATTGATTAAAACTCAAACGGGCTCTCAAGGTAACGGTAATTTGGATTTGATAAAACCATACAAATTCAAAAGTATCCTTCATGTAAAGAAATTAGCCATTCATAAGCCGTCCAAACTTGAAAAACATGATTGGGTACTGAAACAACTTTGAAGTTGACCCAGTCCTAGGCCCTCATCTGAATGTGAGTCAAAAGAGACCAGAGTGATCTAATGGTATCCACATCTTGATTTTGGATCTGAAACTGAGTATATGCAAAAGAGAAAAATATGTAGCCTCCTATCCAAAGAAAAAACAATCACAAGCCTGATCCACAAGCCTTTTCTTTCCTACTTTCAATCTCATAATAATTCACAATCCTGCCCCCCCCCGAAGTTTCATTTGTACAAAACCTGATTAGGATAAACCACTTGAATCAAATCATATGAACCGTAAGATTTATGGACGAATAATACGATCTAATAAAAAACGCAATATTCATACAAATATAGATTCAATCATGGGATTCAAATTGAAATCCATAATATTTTATTTGGGTCATATGACTTGAATAGTAAATAGTAAGATTTTCATAACAATACTCATTTTGCCTATGAAAATAAGTCGATTTCTATCCGATTCCAACAAATCAGTCAACTCCTCAATCATTATACCAAAATTTGAGAAGTACGAGGACTGATCTCATGAAGTAAAAACAACCACAACCTATTTGTGAGGTAAAAGCAATCACAAACTTGACAAAGAAGCCAGTATAAAACAAAACTCTTAAAAACAATCACACTAAGACTGATAGAAAAGCAGCACCTTATTGCAATTTCTATTCAATGCCAAAAAAATTGTCAATTCGTCAACTATTCCACCAACATGGCCAACTCAGGCAACTATAGAAGATAGGCTTCCATTCTGACAAACGTGTCAAAACCCTAGCAAAACTACAGGATGAGTTTTCCATTTAAGCAAAATACACCAACTAACAAAAATCTTCACATGCTTGCATAATCTGAGCAACATAGTAAAGGGCTATTTATGCCTCTTTTTCGTACTAATTTAGAAGTAGATATGGGACCCATCCATGGCATTGTTTGGAGGGCTTTGGGGCTGCATCCATTCCCCTGAGTTAGAGAGAATTTGAGTTCATCATATTGATAACCCTACGAAATTGTATTCAAGTTTCAAGTGGAGATTCATACATTTGTTCACAAATCATCTGTCCATATACTTCAAAAATTCTTGATGGAAAGTCACAAGATTATGTCTTCAAAAGTCCAGTCTTGAGAAATACATTAAAAAATTCCAATGCTTGCATTCAAGGACTATTGTTATAGATCCAACCAACAGTGCTCTTCACATGGATACTCGAAAGCATGAGGAGACTCTCATGGGGACCCCTCTATGATCATCGATCATAGAGATCGATAGAAATATGATGAAGGGATATTTTGATCCTTACCAACTTGATCTTGTTGCCCCAAGCCATAAATTCCAATATTGAACATAAGTGGCAAAATTATCAAGACTACAATCAATGTAGTTCTCATCCTCAAAGTTCATTGTCATACTCATCATAGACTGGCTCATTGTAGCATTCATCTAAATTGGACCACAAAACTTCGAATCATTCGTCCAAAAATTCTTCATAATGTTTTTTATTCAGAAAAATGCCAGGTAAAGTTGAACCCTTCTACATTGAAAGCTATTCTGACATGTTAAGTTTGGTTCCCAAAATATTTACCATGCTAATTTGGTTGGCTCACAACATCTAGAGCTCCAATGTCGCCTTCCAATTGAGTAGGATCTAGATTTCCACCAAGTCAACCTTCTAGTTGATTGATGGATTAGTATAGTTAGTTCCCACATCAAAACTTTGTATGCTTAAATCCATCACATCCATCCGAAAATTCATGATTTTTACTCACCACAGCATAGCTTGAAAGTCATCGTGTGTAGCATATGTTGGGCAGTTTGTTCACAAATGACATTGGGCCCACAACGAGCCTGATTCCTCGTAGCCATGAATTTTAACACAAGCCCTAGAAAGAAACTTGCTCTGATACCAAATACGATGGCCTCACCCAAATAAAAACAGAAATCATATTTGATGTGTTGAAACATCAAAAGTACCTCCCTTGAATGTCAAAATAAAGAAATACCAAAAGATTTATCATTTCAAATAAAAATAAAGAATAGCATAAAGATTGAACCTCACAAAGGGAAAAGAATCACAAGCTTGATCTACAAGCATATTACACCTGCCGATCCTTTCTTCCTAGTTTCAACCTCACAAAAATTTGCAATTTCAGACTAGTTGAAAAACCCCATGTATGATTATTTACAATTGTCTCTTACCAAAAGATTTATCATTTAAAAAAAAATAAAGAATAGCATAAAAATTGAACCTCACAAAGGGAAAAGAATCACAAGCTTGATCTACAAGCATATTACACCTGCCGATCCTTTCTTCCTAGTTTCAACCTCACAAAAATTTGCAATTTCAGACTAGTTGAAAAACCCCCATGTATGATTATTTACAATTCTCTCTTACCTCCTCTATTAGATAGTAGATCATTTTTACTAAGAAGATAGGTCAATCCTTATCCAATTCTAGAGTGTCAAGTCCTCCATTCACATCCAATTCCACTAAAATTGCCAACTCATGTAAATCTGCAGGATAAGGACTTGTTTTAAGCAAAATGTGCCAACCCACACGAAGTTTCATTGTTGACATCATCTGGGCAGCACTGTAAAGGGACTATTTCCACTCTTCTTTCAGAAGCAGATGTCGTACATCTGTAGGATCCTTACTTGGAGGGCTTGGGGCTGCAACAAGGAAGACTATTGTCGTAGACATCACCAGCACTTAGATTGGACAGTTTTTTGTTAAATGTGATCTCGTTAGTCGCATGTCCAAGTAATGCACGATTACCAGTATCTTCTCTTAAGAGTCTATCTATTATATAATACCTTCCTGAGTACTTCTAGTATAATTGACTATTAGAGAAAACATCATGAAACAAAAATATAAGGGTGCGTTTGGCAACGATTCTGATTCCGGTTCTTGATTTTGATGCTAATTCTTTTTTTTTTAAATGGTAAAAGTGAATTCATTAAAAAATCGAGACTGAGAAGGTCCCAAGCAAGGTTCTGAAAATCGAGATTGAGAAGGTCCCACATTTTGGGGAGTGATTCAATTCCGATTTTCATCCGATTTGAATCGTTCAACCCATGAATCGATTTGAATCGTAAGATTCAAATCGTAAATCATAAGATTTTAACAACAGAGGTCCCAAGATTATAGACAAAAGAAAAAACAACGCTAAAAATACATGATAGAAAATACTCTCTAAGGAGGGAGGAAATCAAACAATTCTAAACTCTCCCTAGATACACCATCTCTTGCCAATCTATCCGCCTCCCCACTTGGCAGATCTTCTCACATGGGGAAACGAAACCGACACCGATCCCAATCTATCCTGAATCTCGCCAAAGAGAGCTGCAAATCTCCATAGAGGAACATGAGCTCCTCTTAACCACCTTATGACGTTAAGAGAATCTCCTTCAATTACTAGCTTGTTGAAGTCCACATCTTGGATCGATTTTATTCCTTGATAATAGCACGAACTTCCGCCTCGGTTGAGTCTGCCACACCAAATGGTCCTCTGAAAGCCAAAATCACTATCCCTTCTTCATTCCTCAACAGCCCTCCAATCCTCAAAGGCCCCGAAATTTCAGCAATTTCGACCGAAATTCAGTACAGAATAAAATATTCTGTTTTTTATAGTTACGGGATTTCAGGCCCTACCGAAATGGGTTCCGAAACCGAAATTTAAAACCTTGGTTGTGCCTGAAGTAGGAAGAGTGGCTGAAAATGTGGAAGTAAACTCAGAATGGGGAATGTCTCAGTCTTCTACAAGTGCAATTTGGGAACCTTCATGGCTCCTAATACGTGTGTTTAATGAGACCTATGACAAAACATGAGGGTAACTCATAATAATTTTTTTTAAAGGTGGCTAACCCATAATAATGAAACGTGCATACTTACAGACTAGAGAAAATAACTCACACGTGAATGCGCCTATATTAGCTTAAAAGCGAAAAAGATAGTAGCCTGCCCCAGAAACCAAATTGGTGGATGCCTGCCACATGATCCACCACCTCATATGGGCCCCAATGCACAGATGGCTCATGTGCGGTGGTTAAAAAAAATGTTCATATGATGAGGACAATTATTGATGGTCTATAGCTTAACAATTGCACCTGGCAAAGAGGGTCTCACTTTCACATTTTGTTATGGAAAACCCCATAAAAACTCCCTACTCGAGTTCCCAATGAGAACCAACCTAGATTTCATTGCTACTTTTAACTTTTGTGGGATAATGGGTATCCATTTACAAGGAAACACCATAAGTATTTCCCAATCACCAATTCAACAAATGCAGGCCACATCTACGGCCGAGAAGGAGCAACAAACCATTCCAGGTACTGCAGCAGGCTACAGAAACAGTGTTCAACTTAGAATATCAACATTTAGGACGGATAGAAGTTACAAGTACAAGCACATCGAGTAGAAGATTCTGACTATAAATGTGTGCTTAAGGTCATTCGGTTTGCATCAAAGTCACACTAGTTCAGTTTGCAAAATCATCTCTGGTTCAAAGATGTTTGGTTCACCCTGAGTTTCATATCTAAAGTCATGATTAGTATGGAGTTCACTAGCTTCACAATGAGTAAATAGTACAATGCGTAAGATAATTCATTAACAAAATTGCTCAGTTAAATTTACTGTTCTTCTCCCTATTCTAGTAGTAAAAGTCAGCATAAAAAATGGGAAATTCAGAATGAAAATGATACGTAGATTAGAAAACTGACCGAGACATGGAATAGAATTCGCAAATTGAACAACGAACAAAAATGAGTCTGATGGAAAATTAGAAGAACCAATACAAACTGCGAACTAATCAGCTGAGGTTTGAAACTATAATCTGTAGACAAAGACTCGTGTACCAAGTATCGACACGGATACGAGGTACCTGACACGGCAACCCGAAAAAACTACAAACGGGGATAGCCCATACACGTACATACATATAAAATTACTAATTATAATGTGTGTTTAGGGTCGACACTGGTACGAGGTGTCTTACACAGCATCCCATAAAAATCTAGAAACGGGGACATGCACATAACATAGTTTCAAAACTCCCCCACATCATCGTGGACTCCCACGATTCGACTCCCTTTTGCCTTGGCCGCGTTCCGCGTTTTGCCTTTCAAAGTTAATAAAAACTCCTTTGACTCTCCCGAGTTATGACCGCGTCAAATGAGTACTCGACCGCATCGTGCCGCGTTAACAAACTAATAAATCTTAGGATCAGGCAACTAAAAGTCTCAAAGAACATTACTAGATCAAATAACAACAGTGCATTCATCAATCTAATCTAGTTACCTTCAGTCTCCAATATGAAATGAAAAAGAGAGACCAATAGCATAGAATGAATATAATATTGAAAGAATGTTTCATTTAGGTTTGGCGGAGGAGGCTAAAAACAAATTTTAGTTAAAGAAGTGTTAATAATAAAACAAGAAATAATGATAAAGAACAGGGTTAACATTATATTCAATAATAAACAATATTTCACTTGACATGGTACAAAACCGTGTTGATTCACCCACATTAAGTCTGACATTTGTAACCATACATTTACAAGGTACATTTACAAGTGTCGATATGTGTAGACACAAAGCAATCAAATACTGAAATGCCAATTCCTTACAAGTTACGCCAGTGTTACAAACCCGTACGGGTTGGCAAGTCGGCTGGCGTCGTGGGTTTGCTCCCCATAGAATCGAATTCGAATCACCCTGGGCTTACCCAATGCACGTGGTTTACAGGTGATTGCGTGCATCTGTAGGGATTAGTCCCACCTTAAATGGGGTGGGGACACCCTATGTCATGAAAAATAAAAAATAAAAAAATAAACCAGTGCTACAGTGTGATGAATTAGCCTTTAAGAAAATCAAAAGTTTTAAAGATAAAAAATGATCTAAGGAGGCTGGAATAAGAAACTAGATCCATCAGGATCTCTACCAAGAAATGACAAGTCAATTTCAATAAAAGGTGTTAACAGAGGCATTAGTTTAAGCTCATCATATAAATGACAATGGAGAATTTACATCATAGGATATGATGGAAAAGGAACTAGTTTGGTTCAGAGTTGGAAAACGCAAATTAGGTCTTCCCACCAAAGATAGATACAGAAGAAACAGTTTTCCTGCATAGCCAATTGATAAAAGTAAAGGAGATAGGATAGGATCTTTTTGTATATTAGCTAGCATAAACTGTTCTATAACTCATGAATAACAACAATGCCATTGAACATTAATCAGAGTGGATAAAGACTCATTCCACAAAACCTCTGCAAAGAAAGATTTAACTGCTTATCCAATATATTCTCCTACAGTATTCAGTTCTGGAGTTTTAGTTACAAAAAGGAAATAGAAATACCACTCACATCCCGTAATTTATTTCGCGGTAGCATGCGTAGGACAGCTTTGCGAATGACTTCCGTAGGATCCTTTGCTAACTGGTCTTTTAGATTCCTTTCCTTAAGGTGACCAACATACCTGTAAGCCAAGACAATAGTAAGATGTAGAACATTTATCTCAGTTCCGCCAAAAGAGCCAACAACGATAAGCAATGCACTTACCCAGTATGCCAGCGATAAAATTTATCGGTTAGTTTTCTCCCTGTGACACAAATATCTTTGGCATTAAGCACAACACACATATCCCCATCTTCCCGATATGGTGTGTATGTTGGTTTATCCTTGCCTTGAATCACAGTAGATATTTGAGATGCCAACCTTCCAAGGACCTAGAAGAAAAGACTGTTATTATACTAGTTGTCTCGGGGTTCAGGATATTACTTCACAATTTTAAATCTGAACCAAAAAGTTCCAATCATGGAGCAACAGAAATGCATTTCAACCTGGCCTTTTGCGTCAAATACTCGCCATCGCAGACCCTCCAAATTGATACGTCTCAGGCCAGCAAGCGCTTTCTGCAAACACAAAATAATAATAAAAAAGTTACATCATAGGAATAAAATGTAAACACTGATGAAGAACAAAGTTCACATGGGGAAAAGTTTGCATTATTAATGAGTTTTTACTTCAATAAATAAAATCTCCAGTATTAGGTGTCCCCATGAAATGAATTCAAAGCATAACATCTTATGACACAGAACTGAACAAATTCAAAAATACATTCTGAAAGTCCACATATATTTTTTGACGTGAATGATAAGGAGTATAGACAGTAATAGTAAGGTTATGAACTTATCCTTATATTTGGCCTCAATGAGTCAACAAGCATGTCATGTTGCATGGCAATCAGCCTCGAGAAAAAATAGAATGCATCCCTCGTTGTCCCCTAAACTACCCCTAATGCATACCGAACTGGAGTTGCCAAGACAGCAACTGCCAGCATCAGGATGTATGATATGTCCCTCTGGATAAGGAAGAATCCCTTGGGCACGAACAATAGATTAGATCTGATCTTTTAAGAGAAGGTAATTGTCGTTGGTGAGTTTCTTGTTCACCAATTAGGAAAGGGTAAGAAAAGATGAGTGGAACAGGAGTTAAAAATGCTATCTACAAGACAGATGTTGTAAAAGAGATGTAGAAGTTGGTGGATGGAAGAGAAAGAGAAGCAGAACAATGATAAGAAAGAAAGGATGAAAGAGAAAGCGATGCAGAACAATGATAAGAAAGAAAAGATGTTGGAATGAAAAGGAATATGAGATTTCAAAATAATAGAAAAGTACTGCAAGATGATAAGAACCATTAAAAAAAATGCAAGATGATAAGATAATCCGAAAATAAATGGAAGGGGTTCACATGAATGGACAAATAGAGATTGAGATGGGATTTCTACTGGATTAAGTTGGGAGAATGAGATTAGAAGAAGAGATAAACAATGAATACAAACCATTCAAAAAAATAAAATAATAATGAACACAAAAGAGAAGAGTATGGAAGAGAGAAGGAAAAGTGCACAAAAGTGAAAGAAAGTAGGATCAAATGGAAGAGGAGGAAATGAATTAGTAGGGAGGAGCAGGGCTAGAATGGCCTTGATTAGGAGCTAGAGAGGATTTAGGTTTTGCAAAATCATGGGTTTAGGTCTCGATTTCCATGGGCTTTTGCAGAGGAGTTTTCATATGGTGGGCAGTCGTCCATGTACGTGCAACAAAAAAATAGTGGGTGCCACATATTTGGGTGATATAAATCATCATTTTCTCCAAAACAGGATCCTAACCCTCCAATATGGGAAGGTTTCTATACGGCACCTGGCCATTTTAAATCACCAAAAATCAGAGGATTAGGAAATTCCTATGGAGAAGATTTTTGGGTCTAGATCACTAAATTATATGGGATTGACTGTATTTTTATTTTTATTTTTGTTGCACTTGCATGCACGGTCATTAACCATATAAAAATTCTCTGGACAGGTGTTGGAGAAAGGTGATAACATGCACTTAATGCCTAGAGTTGGGTACTTGGGTGCCAAAATGCACCAACTTAAGTGAAGGACTTAAGTTAAAAGAAAATAAAAGAGTAACGGACCTATGAGAAAACAAGAGTAATTAAGTGAAATAAAAATAAAGAAAGAAAGCCAAAAATGAAAAGGAATAACTTATGTGAGTTGCTAACATGCACCTCAATTAAATTAGGTTTAAGTTAGCATGGAGGAAGTTGATTAAAACTTTAAAAAGGAGGGAGAGGGTTTTTAACAATTCGTGGGGATGAGAAACGGCTTAAAAGTGAAGATTTTTGAAGCGTTTTGAAAGAAGGGAAGAAAGCGAGGAATAATAGGTGAAATGGAGAATACAATGAGATGATAAGAAATGACAAAGGGAAGGTTGTTTCTTATTGAAAAGGAAGAGAGAAGATCACAAATCTGATCTAAGGAGGAGTAGAATGAAGAAATACCTCCTTTAGGAGATCCAAAGAGAAAAAGTGTCTGCGGATCTTGACTTCCCGCTCTATACCATGTAAAATGTTCAAGAGAGAAAAAAGGATGAAGGAATGAGAGAGAAATAGGCGAGCCTTCACAATTCTTGTGACTTGTCTTAAATTAATTTCTGATTCTAAAACATAACATAATGTGTGCACAATGCCCTTGGTCACTATCAATGTTCTCTCTTAACTGTTTTTACAAACAGAGTTGTTATCTTTTTCAAAGTAATCAGTTATGTATGCCATGGTCTTCTTTGCCGTATCACATCATCTTGGGCTACATCGTGGTAGGTGTGGAGGACACCTTTGCAAAGGCAACTCCATCACATTAGTAGAGGAAAGACACTAATTGCCTCAGTTAGGACACGATTTCACACATGATAGGCAATAGAGTCAGCATGACAAACCTCTATGGTCAGGCACATAGCATGTAGTAGTACATAATGTGGCTTGTTCCTTTTGGATCTTGGTTATTTTTTTTAAATGCCTTTTGGATCTTGGTAGGACATCTTGGTTGACTTTCTGCCGGGACTTTTGAGGACACATCAAGTGGTGAATTCCATCTTTATGGTGGCTGATGGGTTCTCAAAGATGGCACATTTCATTCCATGCTAGAAGACTTTCGACGCATCCCACATTGCCAAACATGTTCTCCAAGGAGGTAGTGCACCTACATGTAGTACTAAGAACACAATGTTCTTAACTATTTTTGGAGGAAACTTTGAAGACGATTTGATACAAAGCTTTAGCGTAACAATGCTTATCATCGACGGACAGGTGGAAGTGATGAATCAGACTATTGACTATTGAAGATCTGCGATGTTAATTCGATGATCAAGCAAATCATGTGACGATTCTGACACACCAGGCACTTTCCCAAGTTGAATATGCATGTAAATAGATCAACTAGCAGATTTTCTTTTTAGATCCTATATAAACGCATTCTGACACACGCTCCATATCATATACGAAAGCATTCCTTTTTATCAAGGAGTGTCCGCGGATCTTGACTTCCCGCTCTATACCATGTAAAAAGTTTCAAGAGGGAATGATAAAGGAATGAGAGAAAGTGATAGAAGAGCCTTCACAATTCTTGGGACTTGTCTTTGATTAATTTATGATTCTAAAACATTAAAAAATGTGTGTTTGTGTGCGTATATCAATATGTATGAATGAGATGTACAAGCATTATAATACCCTTGGTCACTAATAATGTCCTCTCTAAAATTTTCTTTTTTATGCAACTCTCTCTAACATATTTTTACGAACAGGATTGTTATCTTTTTAAAGGTAATCAGTTATGTATGCCATGTTGTTCTTTACGATGTCACATCATCTTGGGCTACATGGTGGTAACCTTAGAGGACACTTTTGTAGAGGCAACTCCGCCGCATTGGTGCAGGAAATGTACTGATGGCCTCAGTTAGGAGCCGATGTCACATATGATAGGCAAAAGTTTCAGCATGCCAACCTCCAAGGTCACGCACATTACACATAACACAGGGTTGTACACAATGTGGCTTGTTCCTTCTGGATCTTGTTAGGACATCTTGATGGACTTCCTACTAGGAATTTTTAGGACTCAGCAGGCAATGAATTCCATCTTGATGATGGTTCATGGGTTCTCCAAGATTGCAAATTTCATTCCAAATCATTCATGCTAGAAGCCTTTCAATGCATTCTGCATTGCTAACCTGTTCTCCAAGGAGAAAGTACACCTACATGGAGCACTAAGGACCATCACATCTGACCGGAACATAAAGTTCTTAGCTATTTTAGCCTTTCAAAAAAAGTTCTTAGCTATTTTTGGAGGAAACTTTGAAGAAAATTTGATACAAAGCTTCAGTATAACAATGCTCATCATCGACGAACAGACAGAAGTGGTAAATCGGACTATTGAAGATCTGTGATGTTAATCCAATGATCTAGCAAATCATGTGACCAAGAGTTACTTTCCCAAGTCGAATTTCGGGTGTAATTTCATGACAAAAAGAACGACTATCATACCTCCTTTCGAGATACTATAAGAACACATTCTGACACACATACTATATCTAGCAATAATATGGTCATCCCCACTAGCTAGCAATAACTGACTTTGAGAATCTCTCAAGGATCTTACTTTCAAAAGATCGTATAAATAGCAACCATTGACTTTGAAAAACTTTGATGAAATCAAGGATATTTTTTTCTTCTTCTAGTCAAAAATCTGATAGCTAGCATTAACAATAATTGAGTCTAATGGACAAAAAAGGTTCATGAAAATTTCTAAAGGATTCATTAGCCGACCCCGACTAGTTTGGGACAAAGGCTTAGTTGAGTTGAGTTGAGAATGGACAACAAAGCCCTATATGGAGGCCTCTAGAGTATCATGTAAGGCAATTTTTTATACTGATTTTTTTCTCTTTTTTTTTCCTTTTTCTTAATGGTAGTTTTTGATATTGATAATGAAGTGATTCCTTCTTTTGGGTGTGGATTCGTCGTTTGCTCATATTCTTAGTCTTGAATTGGAGTAACTTTGACTATTTTTCTTTTCCTTTCGGCCACGCCACACCAATAGTCTAACGTCAAACAAGGTACACATTTCAACGATTCATTGCATTAACTGAGAGAAATACTTCAGAGAATTTGATAGTCTACCAAAATCATGACTCGTGCTTCTCAATTTGCAGTGAATAGTGAAATCGATGCAATAATCAGTCAACATTTGCACTACTCTATTAATGAAATCCGCTTAATGGATTATCAAATGGCAGGTAAGAGACGGCGATGATCTAGTAACTTTGTAAGGTATGCATGCTTTACAATGAAATATACCCAAGCTCTTCTAACAATGTCCAACACCAACCTATGAATTAAACCAGTAAAACAGTAACAGCATTCACTTTAAAACAAAACAAGCACTAATTACCATTCAAAAAACATAAATAAATACTAATCGATAGGTTTCTAGTCTTCACTAAGCACGACGCACACAAAGGACCTGTACCATTCCATTGTTCTCTTTTATCGAGTTAATTAAACATTTGCAGAAAGCAAAAAAAAATATTTGGTACAAATTTACAAACAGCTTGTGCTTTCCCCCACAAGCTCCAAAGAAAATGCAATCCTTGCAGGTAGGTTTGGATCAACCTCATAATCTCAATTGCAGTGAGAGTTGACAAGACCTGTTTATTCTCTAAGTCAAAATCACCACTTTCCCTATTCATGAGAAGGAACATATAAACATCAGAAGACACACACTTATCCATCACACAAATTTTTTACCTTCTCTGTTCTCCTCTCTTTGCTCTTCCTTCACTCAAAATTCACATAAGAAAATACAGGATTTTCTAATGACTACCCAAGATGAACTAACATATTGTACCCTAGTTAGAAGTAGATGAAAAATGTACCATAGATGAACTGGATGAAAAAAAGAAAGAAAATCAGCTTCAAATAAAGGGAAAAGAAGAAGAAAACAAACTGACCTTCAAATTGCCATTAAATGTGGGTCCAGCAGTAGCCATTTCTTCCTCCTTACAGACACAGTCGATACGAAATGTTATCAATGGCACCAAACATTTCTCCAATCTACAAATCAAAGGATAATCGAAACGTTTCGGTTGATACGACCGAGAGATAATCGAAACGTTTTCCATTATATTTTTCAGAAAAGAAAACGAAAAAGAATATACCTGAAATCCTGCCGTTGCTAGAAGTCGAGACTCGAGAGGGCGCGAGTGGGAGGAGGAAGGGGGTATATGATTTTGAGGGCTAGGTTTTAGTTCTATATGAAAAACATGACCAGAACTTTAATGTTCTTAAATTGATAATTCCACCCTCTCTCCTTTGTCTTTTCTATTTTATTGGTTTTTAATTTTTATTTTGTGACTGTACGTGCGAGTAGAGTTTTTACATGGTGTAAGCAGTAAGCCCATATATCCAGTATTTTTTTTTAAAGTACTGTACCGTCCACCACATAGAATAGGTTGTGCCCAAAAATTCATTTCCATAAGATGATCCTAGCCCTCCAATGTATAGAGGAACTGCATATTATTGGAACCTCTGTAGATCAGGGGGTTGAGATCATCCTAAGGAAATGAATTTTGGGGACACAACCTATTTACTTCGTGGCCCATCAAATGGACGGTTTGGATCATTATGTGGGGTGGCCTATACAAAACTTTTTGAAAAATACTGTCATGAGCCCGTACTTATATATAAAATTTTAATTTCTCTTGTTAACCAAGATCTTAGTTATATTAGATTTATTTGATTGTTAATTTATAAAAATAAGAGAAAAAAGATTACACCTCAAGATTAGATCTACTCTACCCGATTTCAAATCTCTCTCTCCTCACTTTTCTCCTTCCGTCATCAAATTCCTTTTACGAAGGAAGGAGCCACTCCTCTCTTCCTATTTCACTTTTTCTTTTCTCTATAACCCTTGACTGTCACATGAGAAGAATATTAACAGTTGATAAAAAAAAATTCAAGAGGCTTCCCAGGTGGCTTTAGCTCTCAGTGACATTTTTCTTCATTACTTTGCTCCACTATTTCTTCTATGCCCAGGGACAGAGCCAAGAATTTGCTCTAGGGGGGCACACAATGGGTCAAACTTATGTTCAGCATTGTCACATTTGGGTTTGATTGGGGTTCTCCGTCACCTCAGTATATGTGACCAGACCGCACATTAGAGGGTTGATCCTAACCCTCTAGAGATTGAATGGTTAGAATTAACCAATGGAAATAATTTTTGTGGGTTGTGTCCCATCTTATGGACGGTTTGGATCTTCCTGTGGTGTGGGACGTAGGGTACTTTTTGAAAAATAATGGACTATAAGACCTTTCATCATATCAAAACTCGTATGTTTGAACAATATTTACTCATCATACATCTGCCTTTCTTATGCCTAAGAAAAGTTATGTCCCAGTCTATAACAACCAGGACTTGAAAACATAGGATAGTTGGTAAATTTCACAAACAATAAATCCAAATATACCAGACAAACCAGAACTGCTTGAAAAAGGGAAAGGAAAAGCAACTCACAAACCCAGAAATTCATACGAACCCGATCCGGACACAAAGAAAATGCACATACGTGCTAATTTCTAACGTGACCATCCCTATGTGGGACCATACAAGCACGTAACAGATAAACCTAGAAAAAAAGTCTTAACCCAAATAGATTTTCCAATGAGTGAGTTGGTATATCTGGAAGTTCCAAATCAGGGACTTTTCAATCATAGAAGCTCCAAATTAGGGGCTGTTAAGCTATACATTCCAGTTCTACTAGGGGTGCAACTCGGGTCGGGTTCAACCCGAACCCGAATATGGGTTGGGTTGGGTTGGGTTTTTTTTAAAATCAGGTTGGGTTTGGTTGGGAAAAATCAACCTAAATTGGAAATCGAGTTGGGGTGTCGGGCAAGCCAACCCCCGAAACCCGATTTCCAATTCCGATATGTGCTTAAAACCTGATTTCAGCTGAACACATTTCCCATTGAAGCTAGAAATGTGCTTAAATTTCAACATAAATTTATCCTTCAGTTCAGTTACAAAGAGTTTTTATATGGTGGATGCCTGTGTATGAATGTGAGCAAAAAAAAAAAGTGGGGCCCACAAAAAAATGTGCATTAATTGAAAATCGGGTTGGGTAGGGTTGAACCTAGCCGGGTTGGAAATCGGGTTGGATTGGAAAAAGGGTTCCTCGGGTTGGGTTGGGTTGGCCTCAACCCGACCCAACCCGACCCGAGTTGCACCCCTAAGTTCTACACACATGACACGAACTCAATCTAAATCCTAGCCGATTCCAATTCTATAGCATTTAAGAAACAAAAAGAAAATCATTCGTAGTGAGATTGATGGAAAGAGAGATTAGGAGTATACCTAGACGTAGGTGAAGTCCCGGGAGCTTGAGCTTGTGACCGTGAGAAGCAACAACCAAGTAGGTTTTGAAAAAGAAAAAAAATCCTAATCTCGAAAATGACCTTTACCCCTGGCAAAATAATTGAAAAGATAAGGGGGCAAAGGGCATTTTCGGCATCTTATCAACACAGCTCACTCAACGTACCTCTCTTTGTTAAATGAGTCTTCTACACCTGGTTATGTCACCATTGCAAACAATACCAAATGTAGAGTTTAGGTTTCTCTGCACTCCGTATCTTAGTTATACTACCATAACATTGTATTTCGTGCTACTTGAACCAATTGGTCTAATGAATAACGTAGAGAAATGACCTCTTCTCACACGCAAGAGATAAGGTCTATTTGGCTATCAAACTAAAGTGTTTTCGAGGAAGTGACATGAGGACCCTATAGTTTTTGAGTCTTTTGAGTTTTTAAACTACACTCACTACATATGTTTGCAACAAATAGACTGAAGGGCGCCCTTGCAAAAAATCAACTACAAGGGCATTGGTCCTTTTTAAAGAAGTGCGTTTATTGTTCTATATGCCTGCGCCTTTTTCATACATTCTTGTTCATGTTATTAATGCACTTTGGTGGGTTTGACCAATGGGGCGCCCTTTTAGCTGGTTTTTGCAAGGGCGCCCTTCAATTGATCACTCCTCCAAAACTATATACTGTTACAGGTTCATTTTGGTCACTACTTCAGTAACATACTAAGGCTATGTCTGGCAGCAGGATTTTTTTTATATGATAAATTGGTGTCTCCAAGTGGTGAGAGAAGGGTAGGGCAGTGAGAGAAGGAGAGAGATTTGAGGGCACGATTGAGATAAGCCTAAGAAATGGCTAAAGGTTAGGAAAAAGTCGATCCTATTTTGAGTAGAGTGTTTTATTTCGTGATTTTTAGCCATTTTTCATCACTTGAAGACACTAGTTTCCTGATTTTTGTTACCTGATTTTTAGCAGGTTCACCCTCATCTCTGCTTTGAGACACCAATTTATCATGAATAAAAATCATGATGGCCAAATGTGCCCTAATAGTATTGTTTGTATAGAGGCCGAGAGAATCTATTTCTTGATTGCTAATTTGCATCCGCTTTGCAGCATCATGCAAGGAATAAAAAACCTACACTTCAAGTAGGGTTGTCAATGGATCCAGACGGTTCGATGGATCGTCTGAATCCGAACGTTAATGAATGGGATCCATGGGCATATTTCGGATCATCAAATATGGGATCCAAAATTTTTTAGATTGTGTATGGGCACGCCACAGATGCCCATTGGATAGTCACGATCCGAAATGGTTTACAAAAATACCCTCCAAATTTTGTTAATGTTAACCGTTCTATGAAGGATATTTTGGTCAAAACCTCTCTATCACTTAATGAATCGGATGGGAATGCGATTTCACTCATTTCAGTCGTTTCATTTCATACTTTGACGAAGGAAAAGAGGGACGGGTTTTGTTCTTTATGCATCATATTCTTTGATAATAATTATACATTATATTTGTGTATGTAATTTTGATTAGTTTTATTGTTTACAAGCATGATTATACACATAGATTAAACATAGATAAATTTTTAATTTAGTTGAAGAAAATGCATAGAGACACACTAATAGTGGATTGTCATTCTATCTCTTTTTTAAAAAATTAATTGTTTACTTAGTTTAGTGGGACATAATAGGACACTCCGATGGACGGCCCGAATTAAAATGGATCGTGATCATGACGTGGAAAGTAGGATCTGAAGAACAATCTTACTCCGACCCGACCGATAAGGAATTTGAATGGATCGTGACTGTGACATAGGTGGATCCGACCCGAAGTGGATCCATTGACACCCCTAACTTCAAGGAAGAAATAAGTAGAGGTGTCAATGAGTTGAGCAACAAGTTAATTGGATAAAAATGTATCGATAGACGGATTTATTTTGGATAGACGGATTTATTTTGGATTAGGGCCTTTCCTTCTTTTGTCTTATTCTTGAATGGGTTCATCCCATTGAAGACGATATTTCTGATCAAAATTGATTAGCAATTCCTACTTCATGGAGGCGATGTGATTGGATCCTGAGTCACCTCAACCAAGCAAGTCATTTGTAATGGTAATTTTTGCAGTTAAGGCCTTGTTAGTTTCAGATTTTGAGAATCAATTTTGAGCCCAAAACTGATTTGGCCCCTTTTTGTTTTGGATTTTGAGAATTGATTTCGAGCCCAAAACTAGTTATTATTGGGTTCAAAATTAAACACGGTTTTGGGTCCAATAATCAGTTTTGAACTCCAAATCAATTCTAAAAATCCAAAATGAACATTAGTGGACCCAAATTGAACTAAATTTTGAGTCCAATAATCAGTTTTAGAAGCAAAATCAATTCTGAAAATCCAAAGCGAACTGGACCTAGATAATAATAGGACAAGCTTATAAATGTCAGGAAATATATCAATATACGGTATCAGCATATCTGTGGTATAGATATATTGGTGTGATGCAGTTATATTTTAAGTGAACATATCTGCACTACCATGTCTTTTTTTATGACATAGGGTATCCCCGCGCATTTAGCGCAGGACTAATCCCTACGGATGCATGCAAGGTGAGCCTGGGGGATTTGAACTCACGTCTATGGGGAGCAAACCCAGGACGCCAACCAACGTGCCAACCTCGTGCGGCTTTGCACTAACATAACTTGATAAGGGCACTCTTCACTTTGTTTAAAACTAGGTTGGAGGAAAGCTGAACACATCACATGGAGTGTGGAGAGACTGTTGAACTTCATTCTCAGTGGGTTTTGCATTAGTGTTGATGACATGCTCTTAGCTGAGTTGGGTTTGCATCTTTTTAATGTTGAGTAGAATTCTTTCCCTAATGTATGTATTCTTAGTTGAGTCGCTGATGAACTGCAATGCAAATACAACACCCTTTATAGGTGTTAACGAAATATTTCAAGATGGCAGCCTGTGAGATTCCCAAGCTCTCTAAATGGCTTATGCAAATATGAGAGATTGGGGAATCTTTTCATTTTGGCATTGGATGTGCATGTTTAGAATGTGGGAGATTGAAAAGCTCTCCGTATGGCAATAAGCATCAATTAACTGGCTGCCTTGACCAGCTGCCTTGTATTGTATTTATTATAGTTAGAAATTTTCCATCTTTGTATCTACCACAGTTAGACTTTTCCCTAACCTGGCTAGTGACAGATTAGTATTGCCTTGTATAGTCTTGTAAAGTTTTGACTATAAAAGATATCTCCCATGCCTTGATTCAGCAATGAGGAGTTCTCTTCCAAATTAAATACTTTCTGGTTTTTTTCATGGTATCAGAGCTACAAGGGTGATTTTTTTTCAAAGGTCCTCAAGTCACTCTTTGCAATACGCTTTATTTGCTGCAAATGGCATCGAAGAGTTCGTCCATCATCTCTATCTCTTCGGTCTCAGGGTTGGTGTCCGTTCGACTTAATCGAACAAACTACTTGTTGTGGAAATCCCAATTGGTTCCAGCTCTCCATTCTCAAGATCTCAATCGTTTTGTGGATGGATCTTATTCCGCACCAGCAAAATTAGTCAAAGGGAAAGATGGTCTTCCTACTCCCAATCCTGATTACACGGATTGGAAACGCACAGATCAACTTGTCTTGAGTTGGATCAATGGCACTCTGAGTGAAGAAGCACTCTCTCAAGTCATTGGTTTGGAGACCGCCAAAGACGCATGGGAGTCCCTATCACGGTTGTTCGCTTCCACGTTGAAAGCCAGAGTGCTGAATTTAAAGGAGCAGCTTATCCACCTTGATAAAGACAAGACCTTGATGGTCGATTATCATGCCAAAGTCAAAAGCATTTCTGATGCTTGACATCTGCCCAGCATCCCGTATCTTCCAAAGATTTGGTGATGTCTACACTTAATGGTCTTACGTTTGAGTATAAAAGTTTTGTCACTTCGGTGCTTAATCGATCAGAAGGTCTTCCCTCCTTTTATGAACTATCTGAGATGCTGATGACCCAAGAGATTCGTCTTGAATCCATGGCAAAAAGAAAACAAGTTTTGTTGACTCCGTTGCTTTCATGTCCTCTAGTGATCGTAACCACAATACTCATCTTGGATCTGTCGGATCTTTGTCTACGCGTAATTCGAACCCACGTGGTGAGTTTTTCCAGCGCCCACCTCATGGATATCGAAACAATCATGGTGGGCGTTATAATCCATGTGGTGGACAAGGACAACCATTCAATATTGATATTTGTCAAATATGTGGGAAACGTGGTCATACTGCCCTTGATTGCTATAGGTGATGGGACCGCGCCTACCAGGCTGATGATGTTCCATCCTCCTTCGCAGCCATGAGCATGGAGGATACGGCGTGGTACCCCGACACTGGCGGGACAAATCACCTCACCGCTGATGGACAAAGTCTTTCAAATCGTTTTGAATATCGCGGCATGGATCAAATCATGATCGGAAATGGTACGGGTTTACCGATATCCGGCACGGGTAACACAACTCTACTTACTCCATCACATGTGTTTAAATTGAAGAATGTGTTACATGTACCTCAGATTAAGAAAAAATTATTATATGTGGCTCAATTCGTTCGTGATAATGATTGCATATTCAAATTTAGCGTTTCTGGTTTTTGTATTAAGGATCAGCGGACAAAGAAACTTCTCTTCGCGGGACCGAGTAGAGGTGAACTATTCCCCATCCAATCATCGGACTTCGGCTACTGTTTTCTTGGCGCCAAAACTAGCATGGATGGATGGCATGCACGGCTTGGACATTCTAATTCTAAAGTTTTGAGTTATCTTCAGAAAAATAAATGTATTCCATACATTGGTAATAGACGATTTAATAAAATTTGTTCAAGTTGTTTAGAGGGTAAATCACATAAATTGTCATTTGCTTCTTCTACTACGGTTACTGCCTCTCCTTTTGAACTCGTTCATGCTGATCCTTGGGGTCCCGCTCCTGTAGAGGCTCGCACTGGCCATAAATACTATTTCTTGTTGGTTGATGATTTCTCCCGATTCTCATGGTTGTTTCCATTGACTCGAAAAAATGAAACTATGGAATGCTTTATATCCTTTGTTAATATGGTTGAAACTCAGTTTGCTATGAAAGTTAAAGGTTTACAGTGCGATGGAGGTCATGAATTTACTGCTCGTGCCTTCACTAATTTTTTGAAATCTCGTGGCATATTTCAACGGATCTCTTGTCCCGGGACCCCTCAGCAAAACGGTCTTGCCGAACACAAGCACCGTCATATCAAAGAGATGGGTCTATCTATGAAGTTCACAGCTCATGTCCCGAAGTTATATTGGTTAGATGCATTTCGTACATCTATCCACATCATCAATCGTCTTCCCAGTGTTGGCCTTGGAAAGAAATCTCCATATGAAGTTCTATATAACTGGCCTCCTACATATGACTTACTTCGCATTTTTGGTTGCACATGTTATCCATATTTAGGCGGGTACGCGAAAGACAAATTGGATCCTCGCACTAAGGCTTGCATGTTCATCAGATATCCTACTAGTTACAAGGGCTATTTATGCCTCGATCTAAGCACGGGCCGCACTTATATATCTCGTCATGTTGTGTTTGATGAACATCACTTCCCTTTTGCAGGTGCTACCTCCCCCAACCATCTTGACGAGGAATCTCGTTCGCTCATTCAAACATCTTTACCCGCCTCTATCCCGGTTGCTCCACCCTCATGTCAAGCGCTGCTATTACCGGCTACAACGACCAACAAAGAACCTTCTGTTACTCAACAAATTGAACCAAAACCAATCTCTACTACTCCAGTGTTGCATCCTATCGAACCGAGCCAACCTCCAGTCACTCTTCAAAGCCCATCCAGCTTATCCCAACATCTCCACACCGATGCTGCTAGCTCCGAGCCCCCTCTATCATTTTCCTTACCTAACAATGGTTCACTCACTACTGATTTGCCTCAACCGCGCCATTCCATGGTCACCCGTTCAAAAACCGGCCACCTCAAACCAAAACCATTTTTCTCCTCCCGTTATCCCATTCCCTCTTGTTTTGTGTCCACCATTGATGAGGTAGAACCTACTTCTTACAAACAAGCTTCTACAAATCCATCTTGGGTAGTGCCATGCGTGATGAATTTGATGCTTTGGTAAAAAATGGTACTTGGTCACTTGTTCCCCCGATGACTGGATCTATACCCATGGGATGCAGATGGGTTTATAAATTGAAGAAGAAATCTGATGGGACTATTGATCGTTATAAAGCTCGCCTTGTCGCACTTGAGTGTCACCAAACTCCTGGTGTCAATTTTAATGAAACCTTTAGTCCAGTGGTCAAACCTTGTACTATTAGAACGGTCCTTTGTTTGGATCATTCTCTTGGATGGGATCTCCGCCAATTGGATGTTAAAAATGCCTTTCTTCTTGGTTCCCTTAAAGAAGTTGTCTACATGTGTCAGCCTCCTGGTTTTGTTGATCCCACTCGACCAAATCATATATGTCGTCTCCATCGGGCTCTATATGGACTCCGTCAAGCTCCGCGTGTTTGGTACTCTCGTTTTGCGGATTTTCTTTTTTGAGCTTGGTTTCTTCTGCAGCTCGTCTGATCCTTCTATGTTTATTCGACGGTCGGCCCTTGGTGTTATCATTTTATTACTCTATGTGGATGATATTATCTTAATTGGGGCTTCCTCATCTCTCTTACACAGCCATTTAGAGAGATTGGGAATCTCACAGGCTGCCATCTTGAAATATTTCCTTAACAATAGGGAAATTGGGTTGGGTTCCGGTTGGGATAATTAAATCCGGGTCGGATTGGGTTGTCCATCCTCGGATTGCGAGTCCTGGATTGAGAGTCTTGTTAAGGTTAGGTTTAGGGTTGGAGAATTCATTCTCGGCCGACCCAAGTTGCAACCCTAATGTTTGGCTATAAAACTTAATGTGTTTTCAAGAGAAGAAATAGTAGTGTTTTGAAAAGCTACTTCTTCATTCCTAGCTTAGAATCAGGTATGTAACTTCTTCCTTCTCGAAATCTTTGATCTCAATGTTTCATATTTTGACAAAATACAGGAAGAGGGTTTAAAAAAAACCAACAAAAGATTAGATGGAGTTGTTTTTATGAGTAAATCTAGAGTATTTCATGACAATTTTCTTTTTTATTTTGTAGGAAAAGAGAAGATCACAGATGAGATTATGAACATGGAGATTAAGAAGAAGTTCATGAACCTGCGAAGGAAGAGGCCTCTTGAGTGCCTGTTTGTTTGTGGTTATAGGAAATATATGATTTTTGGATTGCTATTATGACTTACCCTCTCACTTAAAGGAACATTAAATAATGTTAGATTTTTCTTCACATAGAAACTTGGTTACGAAGTCCTGAAAGTTGAGTTAAGGGCTAAAATTGACACGGTAGGAATGAGAATAATATTCTAAGGAGTGAGAACAATGAACTAAAACGAGATATAAAGTATCTTCAAGGTTGAAGACGTGCCAAGTGGGATGCGGCCTCTGATAGCATTGATGCTGATCAATTTGAAACTCCACCCAAGGATATCTATGTTCCAGATTTGGTTAGTTTTTTTAATAAGAATGTCAATGTTTAATCATTTGGGCATTGCTGAATTTGTAAAGCCGAATTTTGATGACCACCACCAGAGGGTAGAGTGATCGCAGAGCAGTATCAAATACTCTGCGGTTATTGGAGATCTCCTCAAGTGCAGGTAATATTCAATATTATCTAGACTTATTATTCTTTCCTTCAAAATATTGCAGGCTTATTTATGTTTATTGTTTTCACACTGCAGGATCGTTGCGTAACCAATAAGACCAACCGAGCACAACAAACAATCGTACACACTGCTGGCTCACAGAGCTATGCAAGAGTGGCAGAGGACGAGGTAATTTCATCAACTTTTTACGTTAATTTACTTTCTAAGTATTGAAAGTGACTTGCTGGCATTTTTGATATGAGGACAGTTCAAAACCATGGGAAAAAATGCCGAGCCGTGTGGACATCTTCGTGCGTACCCATATGAGTAGGAAGAAAGTCGGGGAGGTGTGGTCAACCGGCCATGTCTCGGTCTCTGCCATTTGAGAGTTCTTAAAGATGAATGGGGAGGAGTGAGATGGGTAATTGCATGTCCAATATGAGTAGTCGATGCCAATGAAGCTGGAGTGCAAGCTGTGCATCAAGGAATTAAGTTCCTTGAAAATATGGACCTTAATAAAGAGGTGATCGATAAGACATGTATAGGACCCTTAATGTGATAAGATGTATAGGGTTCCCTCTCGTATCTTGCTCGTTTTTTTGTTGAGATCCAAGATAGGGTGGGTGAGGCTTATTTATCTTTCCTTCATGTTTGGCGATCATGAAGGTGTCCGGATCTACTAGCTAATCTTTGATTATCCAAGATTCCCCAGCCAAGTGGCTGACTTATCTTTGTAATCTTTGGTTTCTGTCCATTGAATAATGGATTGTAAATTCAGAAGTTGATGCTTCCTTGGGTTATTGATTTAATTTTATTCTTTTTATGAACAATTTGTATTGAATTCCTAACTGGGAACATTGTTAGATGCACTGTTATTTGTGCATTCTTATCCTTTGTTGAAGAATTACTTCTAAACTATGACTATATTTATACAAGGAACAATGGCAATTAACCTGGTATAAAGTGATATATCCTCCCCTTTTGATTACTCGGGACACCCAGCAGCAGTCTACGTGGCAATTAGGCTCATTGAATCCTTCTGACATGAAGTGCATCAGCCCTCTGCAGTCACTGATACACAAATCTTGGTGTCCCTAGTAATAAAAAGGGGCTGATATATCACTCACCTTTGTTTAATTGCCATTGTTCCCTTTATGAAATTTGAGCATATTATAAGCCAAATTTTCAGGGGAATTAAGGTCATTGAACATCCAATCTTTCAAGCTTTATGAGGTATAAAATTGAATTAACATCTGATCGGATAAATTCCTTTTTTCTTTTATTATGGCATACAAAGATCTGAACTCCAATCTATAACCATGGTTGTGGCAAGGTATTGAGTGAAGCAGGAAATTTCAATGCAGGAAAAAATAATCCCTTGGAGAGACTCCAAATTTCAACACTTCTCATTCTCCAAATTCAATGTAAGTGAAGCAGGAAAACATAATCCCTTGGAGAGACTCCACTTGATTTTGAGAATTTAGCGCAAAATGTCATCAAGAATTTGGAATTTGGAGAAATGGGGGGAACAGGTGGAGATTGCTTCCACAAATGATTAAATAACTTGGATCTATTGCTTACATTAAATAACAATATCCATTGCTTACATTGATTGTTTTGGCCAAAGTTGTGGAAGTAAATAGTTTTTCGCTGATATCCGCACTACCATGTTTTGATAAAAGGGAGAACTTACATTGTTTGTATATTGTTTAACGAATTGTCAATGACTATTTAAAAGTGTAAAACAAGACAAGGTTGCCCGCTATCATTACCCAATAAAAAGGGATTTGCTAGGGACCATTGCGCTATCATTACCCAATAAAAAGGGATTTGCTAGGGACCATTGCAGAAGGCATTTCATGATGGGTCTGTTGCATGAGAGAGCAGCCACCTCAGATGAATAAATGAATAAGACAAAATTTGAGCCTGTGTGGCTGCTCTCACATGCAACAGCCCGGCCGCAGAATGCCTTCTGCAATGTTCCCTAGCAAATCCCCAATAAAAATAAACATTATTGGCTATAGAAACTACAAAAGCACTAGAAATTAATATGTTAATTTAGAACCTAAGATTGTTTGGTTGAATCTCTTCCCAAGGTGGTTTTTTTGGCCGGATGCCTCTTCAACCATACAAGATCTCATGGCTGTTGTCATATCAAAGGAAGTCATGGTATATTTAGGTAGTTGAGTTTATTATGGATGTTGTTAGGAGTTTAATAGTTTAATACGCCTGGGGGTTGGGAATTTTATTTAGAGTAAGAAAGTTATAGTTTTTTTATTGAAAAATTGCCAATGGGGGACATGAAAATACGAGAATTGCCAACGGGGGACACACTTTTGAAAAATTGTTAAAGAGGGTTGATAACCCCCTTTTAAGAGTTTGATAGCCCCATTTAGAGGGTTGATACCCCCTTTTAGAGACTTGATAACCCCGATTTCGTCCCTCTCTAACAATTTTTCAAAAGTGTGTCCCCCGTTGGCAATTCTCGTATTTTGGTGTCCCCCATTGACCATTTTTCATTTATTTATAAACCTACGTGCATGGGTTGCACAATTTACATTTATTTTCCGAAATCAAAGAAAGCTTTCTTTTTCTTTTTAGAGAAAGTGTTGGATTTACTTGTTTTTTGTGGATTCGTAAAACATCCCTTTGATATTTAAGCCTAATGTTCAGTGACCACCCTATATCCTTCCAACTTTCAGCGGAGTCATTTTTACCGTCGGAATATGACCAAATTTTGACATTTCATCCAGCTAATTAGAGGTGGTCATGACCGCTGGTGTAGGATAATATATAGAGGCGGTTTAAGTAGGGGCGATAAGGACCGCCACTAAAACATTCAGCTACTACATATTTAGATGCGTTCTATCGTAATACTAACACAAGCTGTTAGTAAACCGCCGGTAAAAACCTTTTTTAGTTGTAGTGTCTTTGACGAGAGCTTTTCTCTTGACAGAGTCACAAGAGATAAAGAAGGGGGCATGAATCCCTACAAAAGCCAAAGTTCTATTTGAGATTGACCAAATCATCGTCAATCTCACCATCTTCGTTATTTTCTTAAAAGTGTTTTCCATGAAGACAAAAGCGAATCAAAGTGATTTTGGTAGAGAATTAGAGATTTTAATCATGCGCTCTTGGGTAAATGGTTATGGAGATTTGGGGATGAGCATGATCGTTGGTGGGTCAAGGTCAGTAGAAGTAAGTATGGATGTGATATGGGGAGATGGGAATCCTTGGACTTGTTTGCAAAAAAAGGGTTGTCGGTTTGGAGAGACATTCTAAAAATGTCTTATCTTTTCAAGTTAAAGGTTAGATTTAGAGTGTATAGGGGTGACAGAATATCATTCTGGCAGGATGTGTGGTGTGGGGATGTGTCCTTTATGATGTGTTCTTTTAGTTTCCTTCCCCCTCTTTTCTGCGGAAAGTCCGCTCTGTTTCTGTGGAAAACCGTAGAAAGCGTGTTCTTTTAGTTTCTGCGGAAACTTTTTTCCCTGACGTGGAAATTTATAAAAAATTACGGGGAAAAGGGGTTTCCGCGATTTCACGGAAAGCCCTTTTCCTACCTCATATATCGGAAAGCCCCTCTTTTCCGAGACTTTCACCCGACGATCGACACTCTCTCTCTCTCTTTTCTCGCTCAGACTCTCTCTCAAGACCTCCATTCTCGACGACTCTCTCTCTCTCTCTCTCTCCCTCGCAAGACATCCATTGTCGACGACTATCACCTTCCTGTAAGTCTCCCTCTCTCTCTCTCTCTATCTCTATCTCTAATATCTGTTTGATTTTTTTTTTGCTGGATTTATGGGGTTTGGATAGGGTTTCGGATAAGGGGTTTGGGTAGGGATTTGGATTTACTGGGTTAGGATTTCATTTTTTGTTTTTTTCCCATTCTATTTTGGTATTCTATTACTGGGTTAGGGTTTCGGATTTTTGTTTCTCCTCTGTAGATCCACATATCTTTGGTTCAAAAAAGCTCTATATGAGCTTTAGATCTTTGCAGGAATACATTTGCTGTTGATTTACACATTTATTTTTTGGTTACTTTTGTGCCCTGCAGTTTTAAAGGATTCGAGGAGGAAATCTTGGAGAGGGCTTATGAGTATCGAAACCGTAACCCTACGGAGGTTAGTGCTTTTATGAAGTACACAGTAGAAAGGAGGGAGCGCTACATGTGGAGAAAGATGGAAAACCTTGAATTCTGAGTGATTGTGGATGTGGATGTGGATGTGGATGTGGATGTGGACGTACATAAACATGTGGTTGTTGGATGGTTCTGGATGTGGACTTCATTTGGACATGATCTTTTTTCTGGTTGGCTTGTCTGTTCTTTTTGGTGAACATGTTTATGTACTATTTTTGTTAGTTGGCTTGGACTTATAGATGTAAGGACTTGGCTTGGTCTTTTTGTTATGCGATATTACGGTCTGCTTCTTCTTGGCAACTCTATATTTGTGACATTTTTTTGTCAAGTCTATGTTGGTTGCCTGATTTATATCTTGGCAGCTCTATATTTGTGACAATTTGATTGGCATTGTTATTGTTCAACTTCTGTTTGTCATGGTTTTCTTATTTTGATTGACTTCAGAGGGTTAGACCCACTTATTTTAGACTAGATTCTATGTTGGCATCATTCTGCATATCAGTTTGTCACAGTTTCTATTTAATAGGTTTCTATTGAGTTTTCCTGCAACGAAACGCATATTTCTGTAGTTTCTGTTAGTTTCTCTGAGGTTGGTGTCAGGTTTCTGTGCAACGAAACGCTCATCTGACAGGTTTCTGTCAAGTTTCTTTTCCTTCACTTTTCTTTCTGCCACATTAGTTTCCTTCCCTTCACTTCTCTTTCCTTTCCTTTCCCGACGAGAGAACATAGCATTAAGTGTCGATTTCCGAGATTATTCAATATGGCTTCAAATAGGGATGCCTTTGTTAGCGATTGCTTTGAGTGGAATGAGGGTGTTCTTGTGTGGAACCCTGGGTTTAGAAGAACATTTTTTGAGTGGGAGGTGGAATTGGTCTCTAGCCTGCGGGCCCTTCTTGAGGGTTGTTACATTAAAAGGAATGGGGAGGATAAAAGGCTTTGGATTGAGAAACCTTATGGGACTTTCTCGGTTAAATCTTTCTATAAAAGTATTATGCCCATTTCTAACCCTTCATGTTCGGCAAAGGTATGAAAATTTCATTGCCCACCTAGAGTTTGTATCTTTGGTTGGGCGGTTTGTCATGATAGAATACAAACTATTAATTTTCTGAGAAACCGTGGTATGTGTATCTATTCCGTCGCTATTGCACCAATGGAGAGGGGTTCCCTGAAAGGAAAAAGGAAAAACCTTGTGGAATTTTTGTTTACTAGCTACGTGGTGGTCTATATGGAAGGAGAGGAACTCTAGAGTCTTTGATGGGAAAGCCATGAATCCTCATTGGATTTACTTGAAGATCATCACCTTGGTTATATTTTGGGTGAGATGCCTCCCATCCTTCCGGTTTGTATTGGCTTTTGATCTTTGGGAAGGTTGGCGGGAGGTGTGCTTTAGTGTTGAGCGCAGAGATCTTATTTTGCAAAGGTGGAAGCCCCCTGCTCAAAACATGTATAAAGTTAATTTTGATAGTGCGAGTTCCGGCAATCCGGGTCCGGCAGGAGTGGGAGGGGTTTGTCACAATGATAAGGGGGATGTTATGTGGGCATACTACGGCTCTATTGGTGTGTCTGATTCCTCAGATGCGGAAGTGAGGGCGGCACATTTTGGTATTTTGAATATTGATAGAAGGTTGATGGATCAGACAATTGTTGAGGGAGATTCGTTAAATGTGATTCGTTGGCTGAAAGGTGGGGTGGCTCCTCCGTGGAGATTTCTTTCCATTTTTGATGAGATTGAGGACTTAACTACGGGGTCCGCTATCGGGTTTCAACATGTTAGAAGATCGGCAAATGATAAGGCGGATGCGCTAGCTAAGCGTGGTGTCTCCGGTGGTTCTATTATGTGGTTCGATCACCTTCCTCCCTGAGAAGGGGTTTTCTCTGTATTTTGTTTTTTCTTCGTTCCTGTTTCTTTCTTGCTTCCTATTGTAGATATGGGTGGTCCATCTCGGCCTCCTAAATTTGCTATATATAATTTTGCCATTTCAAAAAAAATCAAAGTGATTTTGGTATTTCATGGTGATTCAGGCTCTCTTCCTTGTCTTTTTGTTCCTATTCTATGGTTGCACAAGGAGAACTGGTTCTCAAGTGAAGTAAAGGAAGTGACGTAAAGGAAGTGACGTAAAGGAAGAGCCTTTGAAAATTTCAATACCAAACGCATATGTGATGTGGTCTGTCCCCGTCTCCATTACAATTTGGCATCTATGCCAAACGCATATATCCCCTCTTCCATTAGCTTTAATTTCACGCATCTTTTGGAAAGTTGAGATGAAATGGAAGTCCGCTACACTTCTTTATAAAAGAAACTTTGCAAGCCTCACCTCTGTCTCATTTACTTATTAGAATTAGATTCGTTGATCCAAACAGCAATCATGGTTTTGTGTGTGTGTGTGAGAGAGAGAGATTTGTACGTATCGTTTAACCAAGCATAATATAATTAAGGGTCAAATGGGGAGAGAGAAAAATTAAAAGCTAAATATGGCACAAAACGATGCTATTGGTAGTTAAGTATTGATTTAGGGGGTTTTAGTAGTTTTCCCAAAACCAAATTCCAAATAAGCAGCTACATAAGTAGGGATTTGTTTGGCAATTTCGCTAAAAGCCATTTCGCGGGTGACTTTTGCATGAGCTAACTTTTTAGCAGATTTTGTCTCATTCATTTATTCATTTGAGGTGGCTGTTCTCTCATGCAAAAGTCAGCTGAGAAACGGCTAACACTGAAGTTGGCTAGCAAATCCCACATAAGTAATTAGGAGATTTTGTATGCTGGGTGCGCCTAAAGTCCAGTATTTTTCAAAAAGTATTGCGGGCCCACTTTATGGGATGATCCAAATTGTTCATTTGCCATAAATCATCTCCATGGGATGATTCTATCCCTTCAATCTACAATGTGATTGCTCGTTATAGAAACCTCTATAGATCGGAGACTTAGGATCATCCTATGGAGATATTTAGATGTTTGAACCCATTTATGCTGTGACCCAACAAATGAACAGTTTGGACCATCCTATGAAGTAGGCCCTCTAGTTTTTTTTAAAAAATATTGGACTTACTCTAGCCAAATTTCCCACGATACAACGTAAGGAAGAAAGACGATGGTTTCATGGGTTTGAGTCTTTTTCCTCCCTGATCTAAACCATCTGAATATTCTGGAATGGATAGATTCCAATTGCATCCCACTGATATTGAAAAAACTTTCAAAGACGTTCTAAATGTCACGAGCCGGATTGTTCTCCACAAAAGGGTGATTAAAGCTTGCACTTTTTTTTATTAATGCTGCAAGAGCAGCGGCTGGCAAGCAGAATTCCAATTTTCTGAATAAAGGCGTCCACTGAGATGCCTTCATGAATTAGCTTCCATGCAAAGAAGCTCAATTTAGTCGGAATGTGTCTACTCCAAACGAACTTAATGACTTCACGTACAAACAACATATAACATCTTGTTAAAATCATCAACATTCTTGGGCCATGCTATGCATGGGTGTATAAAAGTACCCATGTGGTTTCTGACACATTCAACTTAACCCCTGATGTTTAAAAAGCTACAAGTAGACCCCCTGCGGTTTCAATTTGTGTAAGGTATACCCCCTCAGTTGACGGTTCGTCCACATATTGAAGGGTTAGGGTGATCTGATGGAGCTGATTTTTTAGGCACACCCTATCTATGTCAAGGCCCATTAAATGAACGCTTTGGACCACCAAACAATGTGGGCCCACTGTGTTTTTTGTAGTGTTTGGATTCGGGTATGGGCCCACATTAGGGGTTAAGTTAAATGTGTCAGAAACCACACGGGGACTAAGTGTATTTTTCCCCAAAAAAAATAAAAAAGGGAAGTGATATATCAACCCCTTTCGAATTACTAGGGACACCCAGCAGCAGTGTATCAATGACTGCAAGGGGCTGATGTACTTCTTCTCAGAAGAATTTAATGGGGCTGCTTGCCAAGGCACAATGGCCCTGGGTGTCCCAAGTAATCAAATGTGTAATTGATAATGATTTAGTCATTATCAAAGTGCCTTTTGACTTTTCATGGCTTTCGATTCGAATTCTCTCTTCTTTGTTTTCTGGAAACAGTTGGCCACAGTCTTTTTCTTAAAAAAAAGAAAGATCATAAAAGAAAAGAATTATGACGCCTCATGTAAATCGGGTATTGAATCAGGGGCTTTATTGGGACCCCCCCTGGACGGAAAATATGCCTTTCACTTTTTTTTTTGTGAACGACTGATATTAAAAAACAAGTTTCTTGGAGAAATCTAAGCCGCATTCACAAAAGGCTTAAAGCTGATTCGAAACAACCACTTGTTAGAAAATTCCGAGACTGTAGCTTTATTCTCCTTCCTTTATTATTCTATCCTATCTCTTCAAGAGTTATTCGTTTGATCTTCTTCCCTATAAAACAAAACATCTTTGAAGCGGGAGTAAGAGAGAGAACCCCACTAAGACTGGTTTCCTGGATCTTTGTAGAGACAACGGGAGGAAGTGAGAATCAATCCACGGCATGCAGGATTCTTTCATCTTTTTGGGGGTGGAAACTCCCTTTTTTTTTTACCAGCGTTCGTTTGCCTTGTAAGAGAGAGAGAGAGAGCTTGTTATTCTCGAATTCCAGAGAGAGAGAGAGAGAGAGAGAGATAGAGAGCCTTGTCTTTTTTTTCATTTATTACAAACGCATACACCCACTACACTACTAGGGGTGAGAAACTTGGCCGTGCTCGACCCGGTTGGGTTGGCATTTCTTTGCTTTGGGTTGGGTTGGGAAAAGTCAACCCAATTTAATTTTGGGTTGGGTTAGGACTGATGCCTTGGCAACCGGACCCGACACGAACCTGACATCTATCCTCTAATTTCATCTTGATTTTATCTGAGTTACTGTGTTTTCTATTTGGCCCTAGGTGAACCCAAACCCAACCTGACTCGATTTCGGGTTAGATGGGTTGGGTTAGGGTTAGGGTGTCATCTCAGCAGAAGACCTCCCCGAGAGTCTAAGGATTTCAATGCTATCTTGGCAACCAAACAAGGAGTTTTGCTAATGTTACACCCAAATTGCAAGCAAAACCCCCAAGTCATCCTGTCTTTTGTGCGACCAATCACATACGGGTCATCTCATGATGTTCTACAAGATCAATTGTTATGATCTTTTATGCACGCCGCTCTAAAATTATCCATTTTGGTAGATAAGTTGGGATCAAACCTGTGACCTCAAGGTTGAGAAACAAAGCCTCAATGAGCAACTGGCCCAACCCCAAAATTACCTTTTACTACTAATTAAGTAATCGTTAAAAGTGGCTTCTGGATAGTAGTTATCATTTTTTCTTCCTAGATGATTTTTATGTCATTTTTATTTTTTCTGTGAGTAAATGTTCTATTGGAGCTTAGAAGCAATTTAGGGTCCTACAGGGAGAATATATGTAAAATCAAGACGGTTGATCTTGTAGAAAATTACTATGTAAGGGTCATCCTACGGAGATGATTTTTATGGCACGGCCAATCACGGACTATCCCATTTTTCGTTTCTTTTAACGATGCTTTGGGATATAAACCAAAACAATAATTTTCATAGGCCAGTGATAAATTGACTCCCCAAATGGATAAATCGACTCCCCATGTGTCCATCTCTATCCTCTTTCTCTCTCTCTAACCTAGAGGAGAGAGAAAGACACATGCAGAGTCGATTTATCAATTTGGGGAGTCGATTTATCACTCCCCTTTTCATATGAGGATTGATATCCGAGTTGCCAAAATTTGATAATGCCACTACTCACTTTATATACACTTTTTTAATTACTTTTTATGGTGCCTCTACACAAGTAAATACCCAATAAAAATTAAGTGAAAGAAACTCTTTCGAACACCCAAAGGGAAATGATATCAACACAAGTTCCACAACCATGTTTTGATACTTATAGTAATCCTTCTTGTTTTTTAATATGGAAAAATTGCCGGTGGGGGACATGAAAATACGAGAATTGCCAAACGGGGGACACACTTACGAAAAATTGTTAAAGAGGGTTGATAACCCCCTTTTGAGAGTTTGATAACCCCATTCGGAGGGCTGGGATTATCCTATGTAAATGATTTTTGGGGAACAACCTATTTACGTTGTGTTCCATCTTATGGACGGTTTGGATCATCCAATGATGTGGTCCGTACAGTATGTTTTTTGAAAAATACGGGACTGTAAGGGCTTACAGCATATAATAAATCAGTATAAGAGAACCAACTAAGCAGAGAGTTACTTTATACAATCAATGGAAAATGACAATTTTTGGGCGCTACACGCCAAAGCGTTTATCTTACAGAATATCATGAGGCAAGGGACATCCCTTGCCTAAGATAATAGATGAAAATATCAACGGTTTAGATTCTCTTGTGGGTCCTACACAGCGACACCATATTAAAACTCTTGCTATATTCTCTTCTTCAGTCCGCGTTAATTGCAAGCCTTGTTAGAAAACTCTGGCGTTAATATCACGCGGACTGAAATGAAAAAAAAAAAATTGATGAGATTAATCTCGGCTTGATCTTCTAGAACATGCAATGAATTGAATGAATAAAACAATATCAGCTGAGAAGTGAGCCTATGTGGCTGCTTTCAAATGCAACAGCCAGCCGCGAAATATCTTTATGCAAAAGTTCCTAGCAAATGGATCTTTTTAAGTCTATAAATAGGCTCTCTGGCCCGTAATCCCCACCTTCGCCATATAGACCATATTACCTATCAAATACTTGTCTCCACAAAAGATGGTTTCCTTCAAATTGCTAATGATATGCTTCACTCTCATCTTCTTCCCTGTGTTGGCCCTCCGATTGGGGAAGCTCGAACCACCAACGACGGACAGGATGTCTCAACCGCCATCCACGGACAGGATGTCTCGAACTGCCATCCTGTCGGTCGAACCGCCATCGACGGACGGGATTTCTCAACCGAGAGGGGCAGTGGCACCATCTGGGCCATCCACGTGTACCAATTACAACTATCCGGGACATGATGGAAGGGTGAAGTGCCCTCCAAAAGTCTCAAAAACGTACGTGAATCCTTCACAACCATGAGTGTTCAAAATTTTATACAAATATACTCCGTGGAGCAAGGGGATGTATGTATGAGAGGAGTCTTTTTAAAATTTTAGAATAAAAAGACCATCATGTCTTTAGCTAAAAAAAGATTGAGTGGGCTTCAAAAGGAGCCCACCTCTCTGATATACGTATTTTACTGGGTTTCTTGTTTTTATTTTTCTTTGTTTCTTTTGTGTGGGATTTGTGGTCTATTGCATTGGGATTTTTCTATAATTGTGCATTTGCCAAATGTATTTTGCTGCTCATATCAAATTATCGGATGCCACACAATGATGACGGTGGCCATGAGTTACTATGGCCAATGCCTTCGGTAAACAAGGATCATACCATAATACCGTGTATCGATCTGATGGTTTGAGATTTTGGAAATTTTACCCGAGAAGACGGGGATTCGCCCCCACCCCACCCCAGGGCGGGAACAGTGGTGGAGATTTAAAAAATTCCCCGGAGCAGTGAAGGGAATGGAGCTGGCCCCGCCCCGCCCTGTTTCAATATGCAAAGCCATTATATTGAGTACCATCTTATTTTAGTACTATTTTATTGTTTGTTTTTTTGAACAGTAAACATTTCTTTAGGCTAGTGAATCCTCTTTTATAATTTAAGTCCAATAATCTGTTTTGTTTTGGACACACAATCGGTTCTCAAAATCCAAAACAAATAGAGGATGGGGCGGGGATGAGGATTAGATATTCCCATCGGGATGGGGGCGGGGATTCCCCGCCATCCCCGAAGCGGGACGCGTGGGCCCACTACATTATATGACCTGCTCCAAAATTAACCCCGAGCTCCGTAGATATTACAGAAAAACCTAAGAAACTTAGAGCAGTAGATGCTACACTTATAATCATAAAAAAGACAAGGAATACACAATGTTAGCCATTTAATTAATAAATTAGGACCCATCTACAGTAGGGCCCAGCATACGTAGCCCCATATAACTCAAATGTGGAGCAACACTATATTAGATGGGATTGTATTGTAGTGGGCCCAATTGTGATAGGCCATCAAACAGAGGCCACACTGATCAAACAATCCTAGCCATCCAATTTAAGGGACCTCAACCATTTGGTTATATTGACGATTGATTATTTTTTATGAGGGCGCTCCTCACTTAATTAAAAGTACGGTATGGCCCGCACCATAGGATGATCCAAACCTTCCATTAGATGGGCCACAGCCTAAATAGGTTGTGCCCCAAAAATCATTTCCATAGGTTAATCCTAACCCTCTGATCTATAGAGGGTTAGGATCAACCCTCTAACATTCTGATCGGAGGGTTAGGATTAACCTATGGAAATGCTTTTTGGGCACAACCTATTTACGCTGTGGCCCATCTAATGGACGGTTTGGATTATCCTATGGTGCGGGCTATACCGTACTTTTAATAAAGTGAGGAGCGTCCTCATCAAAATACGGTAGTGCAGATAACATTTCCCTTAATATATTGTTAACTAGTGGGATAACCCGGGGTAAAAGTAATTTTAAATGTTAAGGAAACTAAAAGAAAAATAAAGATGACTATAGAAATAAAATTGTATGTGATAATAAACAAATAAGAGGGTAGTGGTAGACAATAGCAAGATTGGTAAATCATTGATGTTCCGATAATAATGCATCCATCCATGGAATTAGTCATACCCAAGACCTAAGCTTCGAATTGCCCATCCTAAAAGAGGACAGGCATATAAAAGCTGAACTTAAGTCGAAGGAGAGGGCATATCCCTATCTATATGTTGAAGGCAGACTCTTCTTCAAAGAAATCCTTTGTAGTAGCTTTTGCAATCTGAACGGCTTCCTTTCTATACCAATCTTTTTAGCTTTTGCAATCAACCTGAGAAAAGCTAATTGGAATAGTGCAGCAAGACAGCCTCCCAACTGTTTGAGGAAATGCCTCACTGATCTGGATGGACCCCCCGGCTAGGGCTGAGGAATTCCCATCCCTTCCGGTTAGTCCAAACCTCTCTGGTATCCCTTGAAAATCAAGACCCTCCAAACCAAGCTTCAATCTTGTCCTTCTCCGCAAAGCTGACCCACCAAAAGAAGAAAACCAGACGGGTTTGGGAAACTAGAGCAAGCTTTTTTCCAAACAGACTACCCATTTAGACTTGTACGAACCAAAAATCCTAGAAGAGGAAGAAGCCGCTGCCCTCATTGCAGATGAAGATATGGAAGAATCAAATGAAAAAATGGTCTCACCGCTTGGTTGGATACCTCATTAGGAAGAAACCCTACTTCCTAAGAAGGGATTTTCAAAGGTATGCTCTTGCTAATGGCTTCTTCTCCTTCAAGTTGCTGAATCCACATCAAATTTGGACGGAGGCAGACCACTTCTCCTCAAAAAATGGTTCCCTGAATGTGCCTTGGAAAGATTGTGTAAGCCCAATGGTCCACACCTTGGTTTATTCCCATCTTGTTTTGATGATTCCAAACACAAGTGGTTTTAAGTGGTTTTTGTATCTAATGTGTTTGATTATTCCAAGTTGTAGACTTTATCTTTGTTGGTGAAAGTCAAGGAAAGCATGGACCATGGCTTGAACCTAGCGTGGAGATCTTGTGAAGCCAAAAAGTAGATGAAGGCTTGAACCATCCATGAAGATCTTATGGGAGCCAAAGGTTTGGAGGAATGATCCATGGAGTCAAGTGGACTTGAATGCTTGAAGATCATTTGAAGACTTAGTATATTTCAAGCTCATATTAGATTGTATAAGTCCAAATCTCACCTAGGATTCTTAATGCTCTGTTTGGTTGCCGGGTTTTTTTTGTTCCTGGGAGTTTTGTGGGAGAGTAAGTTAAATTTTGGTCCCATCCCATGTTTGGTTGCCTTTTAGCACTAGGTTTATTTTAATCCTACTCTTGTAATGATTACTTGTAGGGTGAATTTTTTAATCCCACTTTTGTAATGATTGCCTTTTCATCCTATCCCAAGATAACCCCAGGAACAAAAATAAACTCAAGAACCAAAAATAACGTTGAGAAGAATTTTTTTCTACCCAACAGTTCAAGCAACCAAACAAAGGTTTTTTTTTTTCCCACCATATCTCCCAGGGTATTTTTTTCTCCCACATAACCAAACATGGGATTTTTATTTTACCAGGATACTTCCAGGACTTTTTTTTTACCACCTATCTCCCAGGGTATTTTTTTCTCCCACATAACTCCCGGGAACAAAAAAAACCTGGCAACCATACAGAGCATAAAAGGCACTCAAAGACACCCCAAAATAGGTCCCAAATAGGATATATAGACTATGCACAAAATGCCAAAAAGTATGGAAGAAATAAGACCTCAGATGATGGGCCAAACGTCTGATCAATCATCTGGAATGCCAGATGGCTTCTGGTCCGAACCAGACATCTGGTTTGGGCTGCAACTCGGGTCGGGCGGGTCGGGTTTTGGAGAACCCAACCCTACTCGAGAAATATCTCGGGTCGGGTTTTTTTTCGGAAAACCCACGATTCCCAAACCCGGCCCTACCCATGATAAATCTCGGGTCGGTTCGGGTTTTTTCACGTTGACACAATTTTTTAAGGAAAATTCTTGTTTGGCAAGGCAACTCAACTCATAGAAGCAGAAATTACACTCACATTACACTTGAATCAAACAATGATGTAATTACACTCACATCACACTTAAATCAAACAATGTTGTAATTAAACAATGTTGTAGTTACAATCAAACAATGCTGAATCAAACACTTGAATCAACTCAACTCATAGAAGCAGAAATTAGACTCACATAAAGTAACAGTAGGTGCGTGGGTTTTCACTTTTAACCTTTAACTAACAATAGAAAAAAATGTACATACTATAACTTATGTAACTCTGGTCGGGTCGCGTCGGGCCCCTTCAAACCCGGCTCAACCCGACATTCATGCGGGCTTTTGAATGCTCAACCCGGCTCGACCCGAAACCCATGAAACCTGAACCCAACCCAGGCTATTTTCGGGTCGGGTGGTTGCAGGTCGGGTAAAACCCGACTCGAGTTGCATCCCTACATCTGGTTCAGCAAAATATAATCTTTGTGTGTATAACGTCTAGTTGGTTTTTGGGCTTGAAAATTACGCTTATGCTCTCAAACGGCTAGTTTTGATCCCCACTAAGTACAGGAGTTTTAATACTCATTTAAACTTATCCAAATCACTCCTAAGCTAATTTGAACACTCTTTTAAGTTGTAAATCCTATTACTGCCACTTTGAACTCAAAAGTGAGATTTAGACATTGGATTTTCATTGTATATCTTTCTTGTTCATTGTAAACCCTTGTGAGGGATTTTCCTTTCTTTCTTTCATCATTGTAAAAGGGCGAGCCATCTCCATAGAGTGAGTGTGAGACGCGGAGCTATCTGGGATTGTAACTTTGGTTTGATTCCACTGTAAAGGGAATTGGGTAGTGAAGCCTTAGAAGATCTCGGGGGAGTGGAGTAGACCTTGGGAAGGATACTTGGACCGAACGACTAAAAAATATACGGTGCTCTCTCTCTCTCTCTCTCTCTCTCTCTCTCTCTCTCTCTCGTGTATGCTTGTGGTTTTTAGCTTCCGTTGCTTTGTAAGTTTGTTCTCTCTCTCTCTCTCTCTCTCTCTCTCTCTAGTGTATGCTTGTGGTTTTTAGCTTCCGTTGCTTTGTAAGTTTGTTATTTTGTTCTTGTTTTTAAAATTGGATTGAACAAGGGCACAAGTTTTTGAAAACCCAATTCACCCCCCTCATGGGTTGCCATCTAGGGCCTCATAGAATTTCAGATTGAAACTCTCTACGATTCTGATATTGGTAAGATTCTCTGGAGTTCCAAATGCCTTAGCAAGATTGCTAGCCTACTTGGACGACCTCTCTATATGGACTCCCCAACTATACAAACGACAAGATTGAGTTATGCCATGGTTTGTGTTGAGGTAAATGCAGACAAAAACCTTCCAAGTAGTGTTCGGATCCAAACCTCAGCTAGCCTTGTCTACCAAAGCGTGGAATATGACTGGAAGCCCTCCCCACGCATGAGATGCAAAGATTTCAGCCACTCTTCGAATAGATGTCCAACCACCCCAAATTTCTCTGTGCTAAGTTCATCCCAAGTCAAACAGAAATGGGTTCAGAAATAGAAAACACAATTAAAATGAAGGTTGTAGAAAACATGGAAAACTGGCATACCCAGGGGGCGAAAATAGACAATACCAAGGACACAGGTAAGAAGATAAAAATCATAGAGGCTGTATCGATATAGTATTGAAATCCCCACCAACTAATCTAGGTAAATCACTTTAGTTGTTATTATCCTCAAGATATGTCCACAATGTTCTCCTTTCAACAATAGAGCAACTAGCATAAACAATAGTAACATAGCAGAGAAGGTTAAATTAATATAATTAATAGTGAAAGTTATTACCTGATTGCAAGACCTCAAGTGGTTAATTTTAAGGGAATTTTTATAGAAAATCCAAATTCTAGGGAAATTTTCATTCACTAGACTGTTTTCCAAACCTAATTTACAAGAGAAATTAGTTAATTCATTAGGGTTAGCAAAAGGTTCCATGATTGCTACAAAACAGAGATATGCATTTTAATCATCTTTTTTAATGTACGAGGAGGGGTTGGTGTTATGTGTATTTTCTTAGGATGTATGTGGGGTTAGTTAGTGCATAGTAGTGGGTATGTGTTTTGGTGTAATGGCCATTAGTTGTGGCTAATGTGTTTAGGGTGGTGGGAGTTAGTTACTTATGATGTGTCTTGTTAGTGGGTAAATGTGATTGTGATGTGGCACTCCCTCTTCCTTGTATTTATGTAGTAGCAATTCAATGATAAGAAGAGAAGATTTTTACAACAGCAAAGGAGACTTTGTTTTGGAGAGTCACAGTTCCTCTCGAATCAAGCCGCTAGGAGGTCCGGTTGCCTCGAATCAACCTCTTTCCCTTCTCTATTTCTATCTTTTTCTTGTTTATTTGTGTTACGGCCAATTAGGCACGTAACAGTTGGCTCCTTCTTGATTCCTCTAGGATTTCAGATTAGACCATTCATAATTAGTCCCAAGTTTTTATTTCTAACGACTCTACCGGAGCGGGTTTTAACTTCGCTAACCAATTTAGCATTTTCATCTTTGGTTACTAAGGTCTTTATCACTTTTTCCGATTCCTTGTTCGATTCTTCCATGTCCATTAATTCTCTTAGAATTTTGTATTCCGTTGTAGCAAATCTTTTAAGTTTTCCATTTTATTTTTTTAATATGATGTCCCCAATTTATATACTATGATTGTTAATTAACTTTTTAGAGCTATTCTTGTTTGTTGGGAGATTTAGTTCTTGGTTGTTTGTCTTTGTTTCCAAAAAAGAACTCCCTTTTTTTCTCTTTAGTGATTTCTTTATTTTCATTCCCACTCGTTTTTTAGCCTTCCTCTTCCTCAACAACAAGAGGTTGATTGGTTTTAATAGCATGGACCTTAGTTGCTTCATTTCTTTTAATGCACCCACCGTCATATTCCCTGTTTTTTTTTCTTTTACCATTAGATTAATCAACGCTCGAGTGGGACTTCTCCACTCACGACACTTTAAGAGAATGGTACTGTGATAGAACATCGTAGATTACTTGTCTACTGGATTGCTCGTTACATTCTTCCGTCACAGTTTGAGGATCCATTTTTATCCAAAAGTATTCACGATGGCTGTGGACTTACATAGGGGTACCCCAATAGCATTAGCAGCCATAGTCAAACAAAATTTTCCAACGAGAGGCTAAGGTGCATTCCCACTACCCTAGTAAGAAAAGGATATCGACGCAACCCAGGTGTATGGATACTATGTTGAGCATCGCTCCCCTATTGACTTTACCCCAGCATCGTTGGTTGGAACTGGTACTCTCCCCAAACGAATGCATGTATATGTTGCCCATAATTACTCCATTTTGCTGGTTTTGAGTTGATTTCGAATGATTATTTTCCATAATAAATTCGCTATGTTATTGTTTTCTTTCCCAACCGAGTTTGAGGTTTCCACAAAGGCACTAGGTTTTGAACAGTTGCCTAAAGAACCTTAATTCCAGAAATCTGATTGGGAGATATTCTTTTCCTCATAAGCATTGGGGTTTAAAAAGTATCCTAAGGTGATTTTACTCTCACAATTGATACGTAGTTGCCATGCCTTGATTGACTTTGTCAATATCAACTTCAGCCTCTTGAGACGTTTCTTACTTGGAAGCAGATCATTTTTTAATCCATTTTGTTGTTTCTTTCCCTTGATTATTTCTTCTAACTTTCCCTTTCTTTGATTTTGGCCACCATTGTCGATCGTTTCCCCAGGAATTTGTAGTCCTTAATGTCATGACCAAGTTTGTGACAAGTCTTGGCATATTTTCATAGATTATTTTCTGCCATATGCTATGCTATACTCCTTAGATATAACAAGCCAAATTCGATCAGGATGTTTTTCTAGCAAGTTTATTTCGATACATAATCTAGCTCCATCTACTCTAATTCCATGAATCGAAGGATTGGACATTTTTAAAACATTTTCAAGCATTCTTCTGATAGCACACAGACACAAGAGGGAAATGAAGCACGTGTACAGGAAGGGAAAGTGAATGAGGGAAGCCAGCAGAAACAGGGACAACAAGTGAGAGAAAGGAGGATTACCAATAAACCCAAGTGGTTGAAGGATTACATGCGTAATTAGGATTACTCCAGTCTGACTTAGTTAATTTTCCATCTTTTGTCTCTACATATGAAAAGAGAATGTTTGTAGTTGTTATAAGAAATCGGCAGCTGTACTTAAACGGTCTGTGACAGCCCTTTTAAAGGTGGGGTCACAGCCAATGAGGGCAGATAATAACAAACAATATTCTTTCTCTCACTTCTTCTTCTTCCATTTTCTCTCCATTTCTCTTTTCTGATACTCTGTTTTGGGTGTGAGCTTCAGATCTCTAAACGGAGTTCATATCATCTTCCTATTGAAAAAAGTAAATCAGAATTATAAAAAATTAAGGGCCCATTTGGATACCCCTTGGATTTGGATTTGGAGGTGAATTTGGATTTTTAAATCCAAATTCGGCGTTTGGCAAGCCTTTATGACATCTGGATTTGGATTTGGGTGAAATCCACAAGATTTACAAATTCCTCTTGTTAGTGTAATTTTTTGGATTTATAAATCCTTTCTGCGAGAGGTTATTTATAAATCTAAATTTGACCCGTAAGGGGTTAAAATGACCAAAATATACCAAAAAAGTGTTAAATGACTTAAGTACCCACATGACATTAAAAACTTATCAAAATACATCGTATTAGGTATAATGACTAGAAAAGCCCCGAGTCAGGCAAAATGACCGAAATACCCTTATACCAAGTAAAAATGACAAAATACCCCGAGTCATGCAAAATTACTAAAATACCCCTATGACATAAAAATGATCAAAATAACCTCATACAGGGTAAAATGACTAGAATTCCCCAATATCATGAAAAATCCAAATCCAAATCCAAGAGGTATCCAAACGCGCCCTAAGGGAATACCTAGTAAGTTAATTCAGCATGGATAGAGCAAGGATTCGTGTTCGATCTTGAGCATAGGATTCGACTTTGTGAATCTGAACTAGTATTCATTGATGTACATATGATCCATCATCCATACTTTCAGGAAGTCGCTTTCATTGGTGAATCTCAACAATAAATGTCTCTGATCCATGACACTCACATCGTTTTCTTAATATACTTTTTAATCACTAACATGTCCATAAGAGCAGATTGCCACCAATAAATATTTGAACGGTTCAACTGCTTTGATGACATCTTCCTCGAACAGTGGGAGATTTTATCTCGTAGGATCAGGGAGTGAGAAAGATGGACTCTAGAACTTATGTTTTGAGTTATTTAGAGACTCCAGATTCCCATTTATGAATGTTTACACAGGTATATGTGTGAAATTATTTCATTTAGTTCTGCTCTGTATATTGCATAGTTGTTGGAATGCCTTGCATGTCTATGTATTGAGGTTCATGGACGCGTAGCGCTACGTTAAGTTCTGGTTCGAGGCGTGACAAATTAGGTAGCTACTCCGCTAAAATTTTAGGGATTTGCTAGGCAATTTAGCGGAAAGCCATTTTGTGGCTTAATTTTGCATTAGAACAGCCACATCAGTTGAATTAAATTAGTAAGACAAAAGTTGTTAAAAAGTGAACATATGTGGCTCTTCTCTCATTCAAAAGACAGCCGCAAAATGCCTTACCACGAAATCGCATAGCAAATCCCATAATTTAGGTCTGCTGTGTGGGTATTTTCGTGATTTTCATAAAAGCATAGTTTATTTCTCTTGTTGCGCCCGTGCTTAATCTCAAGCCCCCCGTCTTTTGTATAGGGCTGAAACTCGGGTCGGGTTCAGGTTGGAAAAAAAGGGTTCCTCGGGTCGGGTCGGGTCGAGTAAATGGTTCCTCGGGTTAGGTTTGGGTTGGCCTCATCCTGAACCAATCCTAACCTTACTTTTGTAGGAAAAAAATCGGGTTTTCGTCTTCTAAGCAACTCTCCTAATCTATGGTTGTACGAGAGAGAGAGAGAGAGAGAGAGAGAGAGAGCCATACAAAGAGACTTGTAAAGGCTGCCAGAAGAAAGTGCCTTTGGAATTTTCAATCCCAAACGCATATATCCCGTCTCCACTACAATTTTGGCATCTATCCCTCTCTCCACTACATTTTCCCAATGATCCCCTCTTCCATTAACTTTTATTTCACGTGCCTTCTGGAAAGTAAGGATAAATGGAAGATTTTTGGTCCAGGGCTGATTTTCCTTTTTCTTTTTCTTTTTCTTTTTCTTTTTTGAGATTCTATTAGATAAAGAGCCCCCAACCGATAACCGAGATAGTGAGGGCCGCAAAGAGAGAACATGAACAAGGGATTGGTATTGCTTAGAAGTAAGATTCCATCTATAATCCCACATATGATGGGTCCCATTTTTTATTTTTTCTTTGTAATGAACCAGGTATAGAACCAATGGAGGATGCTTGGTTACAATTCCAAATTCACTATTAAATGTTAGGGCTGATATACAGTAAAATAAAAAAACTGAATGGTTTAGATCATCCAAATATATATCCTTATATATCCATAACACTTTAAGCTAATGACGCATTCGCCAGGATTTACACCTAAAATATAATTTTCATATCCATATGGGTACTGTAGCTGGGCAATTTGGCAGAAAGCCATTTTATGGCTCACCTTTTTCAGGAGAGAACAACATCTGGTAGCAGATTTTGTCTTATTCATTTAATTCATCTAAGGTGGCTGTTCTCTCCTGACTAGGGGTGCAACTTGGGTTGGTTCAACCCGATTTTTGTACGGGTTGGGTCGGCATTTCTTCGGGTCGGGTTGGGAAAAGCCAACTCGATTTAACTTAGGGTTGAGAAATTTAGAGGCGGGTTGGGTTATGTTTGACCATCCTCAACCCGAGAAATTTAGGGGCGGGTTGGGTTATGTTTGACCATCCTCAGCCCGAGGCTCGGGTTGGGATGGGTTAGGGTTGAGGGAATGCTATTTCGAGTTACGTTAGGGCATGGCCTCAACCCTGTAGCTCCAACCCGACCCTAGTTGCAACCCTACTCCTGACTAAAGTGAGCCGTGAAATTGCTTTGTGGGAAATTGCCTAGCAAGTCTCTTTTCGTATACATATTGTTATGGCTAATTCAATGAGAGAAAAGTGTTCCTGAGCTTATCTGAGCTAGAGCTCAAAAACACATGTGGCCCCACATTTTTGGGGTGATCCAAAGAACTCATTTGGGAGACCCTTCCATGGATAGGGTGTGTACAAAAAATCAGCCATATAGGATCAACCTAACCCTGCCATTTGTGGAGGGGGGGAAATGGGCAAAAACATGGACACACAGTGTCTGTCCATTTTCCCGTCCAACTTTGATTGGGTTAGGATGATCTTATCAATCTGATTTTTGTTACACACCCTATCCATGGAAGGCCAAATGAATGCTTTGGATGCTCCAAAAAATGTGGGCCACACGTGTTTTTATATGAGCTCTAGCTCAGGAACACTTTCCTCTTTCAATGAAACCTTATAAAAAGTATGGCTGTTGATAATTTATATGGTGGATGACCATGAGTTTGCAATCCCAAAATACAATGGGCCCCGCATTGTTTGGATGATATAAACCATTCGTTTGTTGGGCCCTGACATGTTTGCCTAGAAATTCTTGACCATAGGACTATCCTAACCAACGGATCCATCGAGGTTTCTTATGGTGTGCCGTCCATTTTAAACCTTGACAAATGGGAGGGTTAGGATCATCCTATGTCAAAGAGGGGCAAATCATTTCTAATTTTTTATGTGAGCTCACCATATTCCCAAATTAATGTCTGATTCTGATACGTCATACTCTTCAAAAGTTATTCCAAATGGGCCCTCGTTAGCAAAACCCACTTGCTTATTATTATTTGTTTTTTATGACGTAGGGTATCCCTACCCCATTTAGGGCCACTTGCTTACGGTATTGGCACCATGTCTAATCTACGTCAGCCGATATTCCTAAATGAGCGTCTGATTCGTCATAATCTTTAAAACTTATCCAAATGGCCCCCTCATTAGCAAAACCCAAAGACAACAGTCCAAATGACCGTGGTTTTGGCCAATTTCACTGTTTTGCTAGTATTTCGTGTGTTGACGTGCAAATTTGCTTTTTCTGATGATTGAGCCTTTCTACGGGAGTATAAATACATATGATGTCAAAAGACGGAATGAGGGAGAGGGAGAGGGAGAGGGAGAGAGACCCACCAGAGAATTGAGCCTCTAGCTGACTTGGTTAAGGCTTTGTGCTCCAACCTTGAGGTCATAGTTTCAATCCAGCTTAAGAACCCCACTAGGACGAGTTTGTTTGATCTTCGCACAGAGAGCGTGGAGGAAGAGAGAGCCCATGTAAACCAATCTCGTTCCATGTCCAATCTATTGTTCAGAGAGAGAGAGAGAGAGAGAGAGAGAGAGAGCTACATATGAATTCCAACGCATGCCACATTTTTCCCATTTATTCCAAACTCCATTTTCATGATCCTTCAACTCTCTAGCTTTCATGGAAATCATCTGCTTATTTCAAACCTGTAGTTCATAACTTCTCTCCGTAAACTCAACTCCTCCCCAAACCTCCAAAGCCATTTACATAGAACATGCTTTATCTCCTTCAATTTCTTCCCCACTAGACCTCCTCTCTTTGGTTTGCAAACCAAATTCCATGCAATTAGATGGCACTTGTCATGCTCCTTCCAATCAGTCTAGGAAGCTCAGCTCACATCCAAACAAGTCTTGAGCGCCTTGCAACTGACTTGTTGGAGTGAAAAAAATAAGAAAAAAAAAGCAAAAAAAAGAAAAGTGACTACTTACTAAGGGGCCCACAGCCCCAACACACACACACACACACACCAGTGGATTAATTTTATTTTATTTACGGGATTTGCTAGTGTCCATCGCAGAAGGCATTTAGCGGATGGTCTGTTGCATATCAGAGCAGCCACCTCATGAATGAAGACAAAATATGCTGAAAAGTGAGCCTTGGTGGTTGCTCTAACATGCAACAGACCATCAGCAAAATTTCTTGTGCGATGGACAGTAGCAAATCCCATAGGAAAATGATATGGAGACCAAGAGTATGACTAGTGGGAGACCCCAACAATGAGAAAGTGTCATGTGTGCAAAAAAAAAATTATTTTTTACTATTTTCCGAAACCTAAGGGATGGGTTACGTCGTCTAGAGGATACTGGCGATGGGAAGCGGGCTTAGACATTGTGGTGTGGGGATGTGTCCTTTAAGTGTCAATCCTTTATCCAAATGGTTTCTTCAAGTCGTCTAGAGGGCTTAGACAAGGGGATCCTTTATCCCCTTTCTTGTTTATCATTGTGGCGGAAATCCTTAGTAGGTTACTGGAGATGGGAAGCGGCCTTGATCTTTTTAGAGGATCGGCTTGGAGGAGGTGGAGGTCTCCCACTTGCAATTTGCTGATGATACATTATTATTTTGTGAACCGGAGATTGGGCAAGTGAGAAACTTAAAAGCCATTTTGAGATGCTATGAGCTCATTTCAGGCCAAAAATCTAATTTCCACAAGTCTAAAATTTTTGCTTTGAATATTCCTGAGGAGAGGGCTCTCGAAATTGCTGTGATTCTGGGATGTCAGCTGGACGTGTTGCCTTCCTCATATTTGGGCCTTCTGTTAGGGGTTGGTAGACCGAATAAAGATCTGTGGGTTCCTATTGTTGAGAGGATCAAGAGAAGATTACGTACATGGAAAAGAAATCTTGTTTCTCGTGGTGGTAGGCTTGTGCTGGTTAAGGCGGTATTGTCCAATATACCTATATACTTCATGTCTTTATTTAAATGCCCTGTTAGTGTCTCCCTTAGGATTGAACAGATCCAGAGGAGATTTTTGTGGGGTGGGAATGAGGATAAGAGAGGAATTGCTTTGGTCAAATGGGAGGAGGTTTGCGTCCCCATCAAGTTGGGTGGTTTGGGTATCAGGAGAATCAGAGATTTTAATCATGCGCTCTTGGGTAAATGGTTATGGAGATTTGGGGATGAGCATGATCGTTGGTGGGTCAAGGTCATTAGAAGTAAGTATAGATGTGATATGGGGAGATGGGAATCCTTGGCATTGTTTGCAAAAAAAAGGGTTGTCGGTTTGGAGAGACATTCTAAAAATATCTTCTCTTTTCAAGTTAAAGGTTAGATTTAGAGTGTATAGGGGTGATAGAATATCTTTCTGGCAGGATGTGTGGTGTGAGGATGTGTCCTTTAAGTGTCGATTTCCGAGATTATTCAATATGGCTTCAAATAGGGAGGCCTTTGTTAGCGATTGCTTTGAGTGGAATGAGGGTGTTCTTGTGTGGAACCCTGGGTTTAGAAGATCATTTTTTGAGTGGGAGGTGGAATTGGTCTCTAGCCTGCGGGCCCTTCTTGAGGGTTGTTACATTAAAAGGAATGGGGAGGATAAAAGGCTTTGGATTGAGGAACCTTCTGGGACTTTCTCGATTAAATCTTTCTATAAAAGTATTATGCCCATTTCTAACCATTCATGTTCGGCAAAGGTATGGAAATTTCATTGCCCACCTAGAGTTTGTATCTTTGGTTGGGCGGTTTGTCGTGATAGAATACAAACTATTAATTTTCTGAGAAACCGTGGTATGTGGCTTATTGATCATTGCCCACTATGTCTGCATGATGGGGAACTTGTGGATCACTTGTTTATGCATTGTTCGTTCACTAGGATCATATGGCAATTCATCTTTATGAGATTTGGAATTTGTTGGGTTTTTCCAAAATCTATTCCGTCGCTATTGCACCAATGGGGAGGGGTTCCTTGGAAGGAAAAAGGAAAAACCTTGTGGAATTTTTGTTTACTTGCTACGTGGTGGTCTATATGGAAGGAGAGGAACTCTAGAGTCTTTGAGGGGAAAGCCATGAATCCTCATTGGATTTACTTGAAGATCATCACCTTGGTTATATCTTGGGTGAGATGCCTCCCATCCTTCCAGTTTGTATCGACTTTTGATCTTTGGGAATGTTGGCGGGAGGTGTGCTTTAGTGTTGAGCGCAGAGATCTTATTTTGCATAGGTGGAAGCCCCCTGCTCAAAACATGTATAAGGTTAATTTCGATGGTGCGACTTCCGGCAATCCGGGTCCGACATGAGTGGGAGGGTTTGTCACAATGATAAGGGGGATGTTATGTGGGCATACTACGGCTCTATTGGTGTGTCTGATTCCTCAGATGCGGAAGTGAGGGCGGCACATTTTGGCATTTTGAATATTGATAGAAGGTTGATGGATCAGACAATTGTTAAGGGAGATTCGTTAAATGTGATTCGTTGGCTGAAAGGTGGGGTGACTCCTCCGTGGAGATTTCTTTCCATTTTTTATGAGATTGAGGACTTAACTGCGGGGTCCGCTATCGGCTTTCAACATGTTAGAAGATCGGTAAATGATAAGGCGGATGCGCTAGCTAAGCGTGGTGTCTCCGGTAGTTCTATTATGTAGTTCGACCACCTTCCTCCCTGATAAGGGGTTTTCTCTGTATTTTGTTTTTTCTTCGTTCATGTTTCTTTCTTGCTTCCTATTGTATATATGGGTGATCCATCTCGGCCTCCTAAATTTGCTATATATAATTATTGCCATTTCAAAAAAAAAAAGGGATGGGTTACGTCCTTTGTAATGGAGTGGCTAAAAGGGTATCTGTTTGTTCCTACTCTCGGTCTCCCTACCATTACTCCTTTTTTTATTCTTTTTGTGAGTAAATATTCCTATTTTTTATATAGGTAAGCTGGGGTTTGGCCTTCCATTGTAGCCTTCCAAGTAATTTCAGGTGCTACGGGGGAATACATGTCAAATCATGACAATTGATCTTGTAGAATAACATCGCGTAATGGTCATCCTAACGAGAGGATTTTTAGTGCACGACCTACATATGAATAATTTAGGTAATGGCACTTTGGCACTGTTACTAGATTAAAGGCTATCAATCAGACGGCCAAGATCATCGAATGTGTATGTTACTTTTACTGTGACTGATCCTTTGGGACCATCATAACAAACAATCCAGATCGTCCAATCCTATGATCACATGTATTAAAAAACCAACTAGGCAAAATGTTTTTTTTAGTAATTTTTGGGCCCTACACTCAAAACCATTGATCTTATAGAATATCATGAGTCAACAACCCATTATGGTCATTATAACATCGTAAACGGTCATCTGCCTAAGATAATAGATTAAAACAAAATCAACGGTTTAGATTCCCTTGGTGATGCCCTTTGCTTTTATTAAACTCCCTTTTCGAATATATACTGTTCCCTCATACTTAGATTTCACCCCTTCTTTTTTGGGAGATTATTCGGTTAGCACTGAGAGGGTAGCCAGGATTAATCTCAGCCCTTTACGTCTTATATAAAAAAAAAACCGATAGCCCTCCCTAACTTCTGCATAAACCGTACTAAAAAGACCTATCAATCTCCATTAACACAAATTATGGGTTCTTTCAAATTGCTACTGATACTCGCGCTATGCTGCACTCTCATCTTCTTCCCTGTGTTGGCCATCCGAATGGGGAAGTTGGAACCACCTTGGAAGGACATGGTGTCCGAACGAGGGGGGGTGGTGCCATCTGGGCCATCCACGTGTACCCATGACCACTATCCGGGACAAGATCCAAGGGTGAAGTGCCCTTAAGAAAGCTGAAAAACGCATGTGAACTCATCATGTCTGCCATAATTTATGAGGAGGTCATTTGTTTTTGTTTTTTTCCTGAATGGCTAAATGACCTTCCTTTGTTGCGCTGGGTAAAGATGGTGCAATAAGCTCTCTCTCTCTCTCTCTCTCTCTCTCTCTCTCTCTCCCCCCGAAATTTCGGGTTTCTGCCAACCCCGAAACCGAAATTAGGATACCCAAAACGTTGCATTATTTCAACCGAAATTTCGCTTTTTCCGAAGTTTGGACCAATATTTCAGGAAATTCACCAAAAAAATTGATTTTTGTTAATTATTTAATATTTAACCGAACCGAAATTACCCAAATTTACCGAATAAAATACTAATTTATTGTTTTCGTCGGATTTCGACCGGAATTTCATAATTTCGGCCGAAACTTCAGTTTTGGTGAGGACTGAAACGCATTCCAAAGCCGAAATTTGAAACCATGACTACTACCTATTACTTTCCGGACTATCAAATGAACGATTTGGATCATACTAAGAAGTGGGGCCCATTGTACTTTCTGTAAAATATTGGACATC